>NC_090265.1:380381751-380693251 GCF_040414725.1 Anabrus simplex
GAGGAAGGTAGCAGTTACAGTACGATATGATTTATTGAAGAGGGTCAATGCGTAGTTCTCCATTGAGAAAACGGGACAGCTGTTGACGAGTGAGGGGTGTCCAAGTGTTGGATATCGGCTCGATATAGATTAAATATTTTTACTGTGATTCTCCGTGCGTGTTAAGCTTTAATGACTTCGAGATGTTAATTTAATTTACGGACTTTATTGTTTTCTCGTTTTAACGTCCGTTTTCGTTTGATAGTGTGCATATTGACGCTCAGTGTATTAGTGTGAGACTTGAGTTGCGAATGCGGTTTCGATTCGTCAGCCAGTATTTTATTTTATTTTCAATCTCGTCGTATTTTCATTCTTATTCATAGTTAAAGTAAGTAAGTAATCACTTTACAAGTAGTGTGTTGGGACAGACAGTAAATAGAGAGATCTGTACTGGTAGCATTGTTTTTCAAGGGAAAGAATTCCTTAAATTTGTAGTAAATTTTAGCGTGGACTGGTAATTTTATTAAGCATAACAAACCCATTTCTAACCTGAAAATCGGTTCGATAATAATACTTTTCAAGTGACTTTCCACTTTTTAATTAACTTCAGTGTTTGGCATTTCTTCTAAATGCATAATTAGTAATTGTTTCCTGCATTTCGCAGTTTTGTTCCTTTCGAACGACATAACGTAAGATCCTCTCGGATCATGTTGTTGTTGGTTCCTTCCGAACAGCTGTTTGGGGTGATGCACATTTAGCATCGGGATTACCTTATCACTTAAGGGTGTCATGAATGACAAATACATGGTGGGATTTTATTTCGATAGTGAATGATGTTGTTAACTTGTAGTGAACACCATGCTTTCCCATAATATTTCGCAACCTATCCAAAGCAACTGATAGTCAGTTTGGTTCGATTAAGGGTCCATTCGGCGGATGTTCCGTATCCGTTAAGGGTATTCGACTGGTGGATAACCTTAATTGAGAGAAAATCAGGCGTTCTACTTGTTGAAAGTCAGATTTTCCACGGATTGTGTGGATTAACTCTCAGTTCTTGTTTGGAATAATAGGTGCCCGGTTTTCAGGTCTTCCCTTTTTCAGTTTTTCAGTTTCGCTGTCCACTAACATATTAGCTTCTCCGAAGCAACTCTTCGACATTGTAGAAACAAAGTGACGGTATGTAATGTGACTGTGTTTGGAACATTCAAAAATTAGTAATTTATATTTTTTATTTTGCAAGAATGCATATTAAATTAATGATGTTATCGTGCTCTTTCAATTTAATAAAAGTTAGTAAGCACATTTTTGCTCCTCATTTCAAGTAGTTAGGCTCTCTTCTGAACCCCATCGTTTGGTTAAGATCGTGACCGAATTTATTCCCGCAACGACCCAGGATTTAAGAGTTCTAAATTGTTCTACTGTAGCAGCCGTGGCCGACCAACGATGGAATGGTAAGTTCAAGGGTTCAATACATACATACCTAATCAACTACAATCACGCAAGCGATAATCATTACAGAATTGAATTGAACAATAATAATACAGACATAATAATAATAATAATAATAATAATAATAATAATAATAATAATAATAATAATAATAATAATAATAATAATAATAATAATAATAATAATAATATTAATAATAATAATAATAATAATAATAATAATACAGATATCACCTTGTAACGGGATTTGAACCGTTACAACGTAATGCCGTTTTCGTCATTATTCCTGTAAACTCGTGGTTGTTCTTTGGGTAGAAAGCGAGATATACATCAAGCTGCTAATCTGCAGAACATTAGCGGAATACAGTTGGAGGTTAAAATCATCCTCGAATAGCACTAAGGGGAGCTGATAATGTTTCAACAGTACCACCCATTATTTCACACCGTAAGTTCTTTTCTGTCATTTGTTATGATTCAGTATCAGTATCAACTATATTTTCCTCCATATCTACAGTATTGCTACCTTATTGATCCATTAATGGAGAAAAATAATAGCGCCCAACCTAGACAAGCTTTTATACTAACATGCACATAGAATAGATTCTCATAAAATAAATAAAATAACATTAAATGAATTAATCGGAACCTGTTGCCAGTTGTCCCGCAGACATCTCCCTTTTGGAGAACCGACGGCCATGTTAGCACAGCAATTAAATGAACACAGGCAAAAAGGCATAATTAACAAAGGCAAAATTAAAATGACAAAATAAAATGAATTTGCTATAATTTTTACTGTGTTTTTCTTCTACTTCTGTTTTCCACTTTAATTTCTTGTCTCTGCCTTGCCTATTTAGGGTTAGGTAATAACACCATAAGTCATCTTTTTATCTGCTTACCTAAGAATTCTTGCGCTAAATTTTTCCTCTGTTACCGCCTTCTTATATCCGTAACTAATTTCATCAGAATTTAGTGAGGGATATTTCATTGTCCTATACATCCACTTGATATTTACATATTTGTCCTATCCGGCTGTCCTCAGTTGTAATCCTATTTTCTATGGATATCAACTCTTAACTGTATTACTTTCTTCCTTAATTACACCGTATACCGAGCTCGATAGCTGCAGTCGCTTAATTGCGGCCAGTATTCAGTATTCGGGAGATAGTAGGTTCGAACCCCACTATCGGCAGCCCTGAAAATGGTTGTCCGTGGTTTCCCATTTTCACACCAGGCAAATGCTGGGGCTGTACCTTAATTAAGGCCACGGCCACTTCCTTCCCACTCCTAGCTATTTCCTATCCCATCGTCGCCATAAGACCTATCTGTGTCGGTGCGACGTAAAGCAACTAGCAAAAAAAAAAAAAAAAAAAATTACACCGTATCTTTGCGAGTGCTAATCCCGAAACCTGGATACTCTTTCGTTTGAAGGACATCTCCGAGCTGTTCAAATGTATAACTTTTTGGCCCCGGAAGATATAGAAATATGGATGCAGTTTTAATGATGGTGCAGACCTTCGTTTCTGGGCAACTGCTGGCCAAGCGGTAAGTCATATCACAAAAACAGATTACATGATCGCTGCTCAATTTGGAGAGATCTTGAACTTTGGTTCTATGACTTATTGTCGTTTCTTGATTCTTTATACGTTACAAACAGCTGCATTTCTCGATTATAACCAAATCTCCCCATCTCCATTGTGCATGGCATTAGAAAAATTGGCCTGTCTTTATAATGAAAACTCTCCATATCTATTGTGAATAGCGTCATATTAGAAACTCCCGAACTCGACTGTGAATGGCAGTAAGAAAATGTGACCTTCCATTTATCATCAAAACTGAATGTGCACCTTACATCGGAAACGACGTACGACGTCCTCTGTTTTGTTTCTTTTCTTTACAATTTGTTTTTTTACGTCGCGCCGACACAGATAGGTCTTATGGCGACGCTGGAATAGGAAAGGCCTAGAAGTTGGAAGTAAGCGGCCGTAGCCTTAATTAAGGTACATCCCCAGCATTTGCCTGGTGTGAAAACGGAAAACCACGGAAAACCATCTTCAGGACTACCGATAGTGGGGTTCGAACCCACTATCTCCTGGATGCAAGCTCACAGCTTCGCGGCCCTAACCGCACGGCCAACTCGCCCGGTGTTTTGTTTCTCGGACAGCGCTAAGCGACATACAATTTCATATAATCTTACTCATTGCGTGTACAGTCATTTGCGTAGAAATCCGTATAAAAGGTAGAATACCGTGGCGATGGACGGATACGTTTGTTTACAATTTGTTTTACCTCGCACCGACATAGATAAGTCTAATGGCAGCGATGGAATAGGAAAGGGCTAGGACTTGGAAGAAAGTGACCATGGCCTAGATGAAGTCCCAGTATTTGCTTGGTGTGAAAATGGGGAAACCGTGAAAAACCATCTTCAGGTCTGCCGATTGTGGAGTTCAAACCCACCACCCTTCGAATCCAAGCTGGCAGTTACGTGATCTAATCGGCACAGGTACTCGCTTGGTAAACTTCTTTAATAATTTTGATGCTTGTTTCCTTGTCCATACAGCTTGTTCGTGCTATTTACGTCTCTACAGATTCTAGTTGCGTTCTTTCCATTTTAAGAATTGACTAGCTATCCACTTCCGTGTAGTAACGTTCTCCTAATTACCTTCTTACTCTCGCAGGCCTACTGCAAACAACATTTATTATTATTGCGGGTATTCAGCCGGAACGCTGGTTTGATCCTCAACAACTCCGCCATCAGTTGTCATAGATGGCCTAGGCATCTCTGAAGAGGCGTACTAGATAAATGAGGAGTTAGGTTGTTTCCTGTTGCTTTCGTCGCTGAGTCAGAAGTTGCTATTTATTTCAGTAGACCAAACTCGCTCAGATGCACGCACTAATCGACTCTATTGAAACCTTTTCACACCGTTATAACAAGGACTCACTGCATAAGGAATGGCATTACTAGCATCGCTCATTCCTCAGCCACTTTCATAATGTCAAAGCCAAGGATGAGACTGAGACAAGGCAGTGAAAGTAACAAATTTGCTCGAGTCCATACCAGAAGACAAAACGCACTGTAAACACTAGGTTTCGCCAGGAGAGGAATAATAATAATAATAATAATAATAATAATAATAATAATAATAATAATAATAATAATAATAATAATAATAATAATAATGTCTGCCTCTGTGATAAAGTGGTTAATGTGACTAGCTGTCACCCACGGAGATTTGGGTTCGATTACCGGCTCAGCCACAAAAATTTTAAAAGTGGTAGGGCCTACGAGGGCTGGAACGGGGTTAAGTCAGCCTCGGGAGGTAACTGAGTAGAGGGGGATTCAATTCTTGACTCAGCCGTCCTCGAAGTGGTTTTCCATAGTTTCCCACTTCTCCTGCAAGCAAATACCGGGATGGTACCTAACTTAAGGCCACGGTCGCTTCCCTCCCACTTCCTTCTCTCTCTCTTACATTCTCCCCATCCCCCCACAAGGTCACTGTTCAGCATTTTGTGAGGCCGCCAGGTCGAGGTATTGGTCCTACTTACCAGTTGTATCCCCGACCCAATGTCTCACCCTCCAGGACACTGCCCTTGAGGCGGTAGAGGTGGGATCCCTCGTTGAGTCCGAGGGGAAAACCAACCCTGAAGGGTGAACAGATAAATAAATAAATAAATAAATAAATAAATAAATAAATAAATAAATAAATAAATAAATAAATAAATAAATAAATAATAACCAAACATTTACTTTGCAGTACGAGAGTGAAAGTTGTAGGACTAAGGATATCCCATTCCTAAGTTGGAAGGAATATACATTAAAGTGGCAAACAGGTGGGAACAATGTCAGGGGATACTTAATGAGAATGAAGAAAAATCATTAAAACATGCATTTATACCGAATATAATATATATGTTATATGCGTGATTAAGCTAAACATTCCTTAAATATGCATTATGCATGATTCCCCACCCCCCGCAAGAAATGCCAAAAAAATGTAAATATGCACGGAAAATGTAGGCCTACACTTATTTGGAACCGGAAGGAAATGAAATGGGTAAGCATTCAGATTGAGCTATGTCCTAAATTCCTACAAAACATGCATTTGCATGTAAGTCTCGTCTCAAGTAATGAAGTAAGATCTTTTTGAAATATAATATATGTAATTAAGTTCCAACTCATCATATCCGCGACTTGAAAATTTCGTAGTTTTAATCACTGCCCCAGAAAATAACAACAACTACAACAACACTGGAAATAATAATACTAATTATAATGATGATAATAATAATAACAGCAAATGTACCGTGAGTTAGACCTCTCCATAAGTTAAAACCATTTCCGTATCTCCGGCAGTGGTGTTATCTATTCTGAACTCACTGAACTATTTTATATCCTAGACGTTTTACTTTTGGGGAACAGATGTCCCTAGCAGCTACTTTCTAGTGCTACCTTGTGTTGAGGGACTATAACTAATTGTGGAGAATGTTTGTATTTGAAGGTTGTTTATTTGATTTTGTAGTTTTCATCACTGCTATAAAATTTATTCGCGAATCAAATTGATCCTTACTAAATTCCATTCAACCAACAACATTATTGAAGACATTATTATTCTAGAATTATCTGCCAGCCCCTGTACAAACTGTGAGTTTTTGAGCTAAGGTATAACTGCGATGAAACTTTGAGTGTACAACGAACTAAGCAGATCTCCCTCGGGAGATGATGAGGCAGGGGCAGGTGTGAGGAGCTATCGGTACAAGGCAAAGGTAGAATCATAATCTAATCATGAGAAAAGTAACTGCTTGTGATTAAAGGGAAGATTCCAGCGTTCCCCATTAGCATGTAACAGTTACATCGACCTGCGTTTATTTGAAATTTAATTTGCTTTCCTTTCCTTTTCCATTTAAACTTAAAATGTAGGTTTCCTTAGGCTGTCTTAAGACGTAAAATTATTCTCCCTTAACAGGGATTTTGTAAAATGTAAGGACGCACGAGTGTGTATCCTCGTTTCCCTTCTACTAATTGCTTTTGGGTGACAAGTTTTCCATTTTTCAATTCTGCTACCTTATTTCGGACTTTATTTTTGAATTCCCTAGTCACCAAATAGAATGGCTTATCCACTGCGTCATCGGGCCTTATGCCTTATTAGGTTTTACTTTACTTAAAAATTGGATTGCCCAATTATTTCAGCGTCCATTATTCACATTTTGTTATCACGCTTTCTAGTAGGCCTATAACTTTTCTCATTTTTCCTGTTCGTGTTTGTAAATTTTCGAGCTTCTAAGCTCCTTTGTTGACATATTCCTCTTGTTAAACATTGGTTGTTGTTGTTGTTGTTGTTGAATACTCAGATAAGAAATTAAAGACAATAAAATTTTTAGGAGATAAAAAGAAAGTTAAAGTGCGCCTGGTGGCCATGGTTAGGCGGTTCGAGTCCCGTTATTCGAAAAAGTTATTTCGCCATCAGTATGTTGGCCATTAGGGTAAGACAGGTGGTGGTATACAATTTCCAATCACTAGATTGCGTGCCAAAAGCCTGGCTTAAATTGCAAACCTCTCCGCAGTGCTCATAAGGAGTGAGGACATACGACGCTGTTGATCGTGATCCGTCTGTCTGATGGGGACGTAAAACCTTGAGCAGACCCCTTGGTATTATTTGACAGGATTAGGCTATGTACCGGCACCGGGTTTCGGCCTCTCCCTTTCTACTAACATATATCACGTCATTCATTTTATCTCATTATCTCCTCTAATGAAGATGACATCAGGAAGGGTATCCAGTCGTAAAAACTTGCTACGAAGATCCCTCTCACTTCATAACCAACCGCGTGGAGAAATGGGACAAGGGTTGGACATACAGTGCTGACAATTTTAAAACTTTGCTTCATGCTTTGTCCAGTCATTCATCCCTCACGCTTCTTTCCCTCTCTGGCCCATGGAATTCATGGTCGTACTACTATTACTAACAAACCCCATGGCACTACAGCCCTTGAAGGGCCTTGGCCTTCCAAGCGACCGCTGCTCAGCTCGAAGGCCTGCAGATTACGAGGTGTCGCGTGGTCAGCACGACGAATCCTCTCGGGCGTTATTCTTGGCTTTCTAGACCGGCGCCGCTATCTCACCGTCAGTTAGCTCATAAATTCTAATCACGTAGTCTGAATGGACCTCGAACCAGCCCTCAGGACAGGTAAAAATCCCTGAGACCTGGCCGGGAATCGAACCCGGGGCCTCCGGGTAAGAAACAGGCACGCTACCCCTACACCCCTACACCACGGGGCCGGCACACTACTACTACTACTACTACTACTACTACTACTACTACTACTACTACTACTACTACTAATAATAATAATAATAATAATAATAATAATAATAATAATAATAATAATAATAATAATAATAATAATAATAATAATAATATGCTTCAAAATTGATCATCAAAGTCTTTCATCTCGTTCTAGGCACCCAATTTCCTTACACACAGTGGGAACTCCACCATTGCTGAAGACGGAAGCCGGTGCCGAAGGGCTCAGAATGGCTGGCATCAATCAATACGCCGTCCAGGACCATTACTCATGAGCAGAGGCCGCGCGATACTGATAACGCCATATTGATTGGCAGTCGCGACGCGTCCCCTAGCTCCCTCGCCTTCTTGAGAGGGAAGTATTGTAGCCACGTCTCCTCATTCTACATAATGGCCCAAAACATCGCACTGATACACGCCCCTTCTACGTCCTTCTCTCGTAAACATGTAGGGGTACGGGTGTGAGGGGAGACAGTGGTGGAATTTAACTTATTTAAGGAGAGAAAAAGTGAAGCAGTACTGATTATTTCATTAGATAATATAACGAGTAGGCCTATATTAAGATAAACCTTTAAGAGGCAAAGGACAATAGCTAAATAACTTCTTCTTAAGCGTTGTCCTGCTTCAGTGCATGGGTCGCCGCTTATCACGGTCATGTGCGTCCTCGGAACGAAGCCCGATGATAAATATTTCAAGTCTACATCTACTGTTTTGGTCGATTGCGGGGAAGCCGGCCGTCGGCTAGTAAGTGTGAGCAACACTGCTAATAGTCGGTGAGCGCGAATAACGTGACCAAACCATCGAAGTCTTCTGAAAGAGGAGCAGAAAGGAGGTGGCCGCGTTAAACGAGCAAACTCAGGTTCGGGACGTCCGATCACTGCGCCCTGGCTTAGTTGAGGCATGTATACCATACACTTTTATTTATTTTGATCAGAAAATTCGAGAACTGGGGATATGTTGAGTGAAAGTGGAAGGTTATAGGCATTAGAGAAGCAAGAATGCTCGCAGAAACATACAGATGAAAATCAGAGGCAGCAGAGTAATGTATAAACCTATAGGCTATTATTTTATTTTTACAATTGGCTTTACGTCGCACCGACACAGATAGTTCTTATTGCGACGATGGGATAGGAAAGGGCTAGGAGTGAGAAAAAAGCTGCCATGGTCTTAATTAAGATACAGTCCCGGCATTTCTCCGGTGTGAGAATGGGAAACCACGGGAACCATTTTCTGGGCTACCGGCATAACTTACATGTATTCATCTATTTTTTTCAAGATCTCATTTCATCAACCAAACATTCTTGAGCATTCTTGTCTGATTAATCTAGAATCTTCATAAAAAGATTCATGACGCTAGATAGTAATAATGTCACGGTAAATATATAATATATAATCTGTTACAATTGAGCGTAGCCCAAGGATTAGTGCTACAAAATCGTACATAATTAAATCGAAGCAGGGGCCTCCCGGGTAAGAGGTACGCAGGCTCTAACTACACCACTGGGACGGGAACGGGGCTGGCTAAAGCTAAACTATAACACGGTGACTGAGTAGGCCTACTAACAAGGGATAGCAAGTAAGCTTGTGGTTTGACATGAATGCTGATATAATGATCATAGCCTCCAAATATGCATGGAATCTGAACTACAGGGACATGCATTTTCATTTTATAATCCTCATATGCATTGGTCGGGGTTCGACTGCGACCGTCAGTGAAGTTCGAACAAGATAACAAGAGACGGGCTTCTTAGCGAGATAATAACACGGTCACGCACATTGCGTAATTTTTAGACCAGTTTCCTTATCTACTCATTATAGCGGTGAGTTATTAAACCAAAATATTTTTCCATGGTACATGGAGTCCATTAAGGATCTTGACCTTCGTTACCGGGTCCACTGCCTCGCTTATCAGACATCTCCTCAGTTGCTGCCACTTCCTTCAATAAACTCATTTCAACTCTCAGTCTAGAATTAAAATTCTTGGATTGGCCGGGAATCGAACCAGGGGCTTCCGGGTAAGAGGTAGGCTCGCTATCACTATACCACGGGACTGACTAACGGGAGAAATCATGGATATTATTCCTGGCTATGCCAAAATTCTAAACTTTTAGTTTGAGTGGTATATCTTTACTTAGCCTCATGTCCGGCATTGTGGCTAACTGGTTATACAAATGTAAGGAGTCCTGAGTTCGTTTCCCGGCCGGATCGGCGATTTTAATCTACAGTAGTTAATATAACTTCCAAGGGAAGTTGATGTGTGTGCTGTCTTCAACATTAAATTTATCGAGCTCATAGCTGCAATCGCTGAAGTGCGGCCAGTATCCAGTTTTCGGGAGATAGTGGGTTTGAACTCCACTGTCGGCAGCCCTGAAGATGGTTTTCCGTGGCTTCCTATTTTCACACCAGGCAAATATTGGGGCTGTACCTTAATTAAGGCCACGGCCGCTTCTCTCCCATCGTCGTCGTGCGACCTATCTGTGTCGGCGCGACGTTAAGCAATTTGGAAAAAAGAACCACATTGAATTTGATCCTAGGTAAGGTCCCATTCTCACAGACGCGGTGCTCGCCCGTGGGAGTCAACTCGAAAGACCTCCGGAGGTACAGTGGGTAAAGTAAGTTTTCATACACTGCATGTGTGGCTTGTCACATATATCTTTAATAAAAACGCAAATACTTCATGCCCTAGAACATGAATTGTATTTCTTAATGAAGTGTGAAGAACCACTTACGGATAGAAAACAAAACGAATATAATTTTCTGTTCGCAAAATTAATATTCATACATGTTGAAACACTGTTCTCAGACCCACATAGTTTGGCAATCAGTAAGACTTCGTATACATTCCCTGGGCATTTATAATTGCATGAAGCATTCGTGACATGGATCTTACAAGGTTTAATGTGGTATCGGCATCAATTTTCGATCATCCCTTCTTCAGACGATCGATGAAGTCTTCTTTTGACGAACATGTCCGTTTCTTCCCCCTCCGCGCCGTTCCAACAATGCCCACAGATTTTCTATGGGATTGAGGTCTGGGAACTGTGGAAGCATTGAAAGTTGCTTGCGAACAGCAGCCATTCTTTTGTTATACGAGCACTATGCTTAGATCGTTGTCTTGTTGAAAAACAAACGAGTCCTCAAGATTTAATTTCTGAACACCGGCCAGAAAATTGTCACGGAGTATGTTCACATACGCTGTGGTGTGGCAGTCATATTATTCTCAACGAAAACCAGTTCTCCCACCCCAGCGTAGCTCATGAATCCTCACACCATGACAAGACTTCCGCCATGCTTGACAGTTGGTACAGTCCTCTTAGGATCAAATTCTTGATTTGGTTTACGCCACACATACCTCGCCCATCAGATCCAAAAAGGTTGAACTTGTTCTCACCCGAGAATATAGCCTTATTCCAGTATTCCATGAGTTTGTTGAGATATGCGCGAGGAAACTCCAGTCTTTTCACCCTATTGCTCTAGTTAATGACTGGCTCTTTTCTTGCCACTCTGCCTTGAAAGTCGATTTCTATTACAATGCGTTCGTGGAAGTTCAATATTTATTTTCTTATGGTTTCAGGTGCTACTTCCTTGCTTGTTGTTGTTGCGACGTCTTCAGCAAGCATTCGGGCGCTCACGCCTGAATTTTTGCGCGTTTGTTGCGCTATCGTGATTCTCGGTCCGATAGAATTCTACGACGTCCAGACCTTCCAACATTCACTGTAGAACTTGTTCGAAAAGTCTTCTAACTAAACCAACTTTCAGGTTATGAAATAGTTACGTCTTTAAATTCTATTTTATCTAACTTCGTTAAATTAATTAAGTGTAAGACCACAATAGAATCGTCAACCTGACTTAACTGACGTTATCTACAGTTTTACGTAAAATAATAATCATGGGAGAACATTACTTGTACTTAAAATATGCATTACAACGCACTCACTTGAATTTGACAACCCTTACATTTTTCAAGCGCTCTGGATAGCTACAGGGTGTCGCTTCTCTTATACGGTCTGTCTCGGAAATATCACACATCAGCATATACAACCTATAACAAAAATTCCTCTTCATCAAACTACAGGGCCTTTTCTCTTCGGCATCCTGCTTAGAACTTCTCACTCATAAAATACAGGGCTTACTCTGCCCCAAACTTTCTTCCTAATTATTCTCATAATATTTCATTCCTAATTACGATCCATTTCTTCTTGCTTGATCAGATTTTAAGTACAAACTATTCCATAACCAAACACTTCATAGTGGATTTCAAAGTAGCTTCTCTAAATTTTCCCAGACCTCAGGAGCAAAGTAGCATGCCGTGATTCTATATCACAAATACACGGTGTCACAAAATTAAATTTCCAAATGCCAAAATTATCTTGCCTCACTTGATTTCGATATAAAAGTGTAAGTCTCGCTTACATAACTGCTGAATGCATTATTATTATTATTATTATTATTATTATTATTATTATTATTATTATTATTATTATTATTATTATTATCTCAATATACTCCTAATGCTAATATTATTATATCTGTTGTTATTTGACCTTATCACACTTATAATTGTTATATTTCACATTTTATTATTAGTATTATAACTTTTACCGGCACGAACGGATTTTACTGATTTTCATTGTACTGTAATATTTAACTTCACATTTTAAGAAATTTAATACAGTTTAACACATCGTGGCATAAATAACAGACACTCGCACCTCCAGTGTTTCCTGGAATACCGACATGACACATTATCGTCATTGCTACACACTTAATTCTACACACGCCACATATATAACGCAGTGTCATGATTTACCAACGAATTTAAAAGGATAAATATTTACATTTCTAACTACAAAGGCATAATATTTAATTTAGACAGACCTGTAATTGTGCTGAATGATGTGGCGACATTTTTGGCTGCATTTAGCAAGCCAGCAATCTCCGACTTAGCCCCTCGCCATGATAGGTGCATTCTCCACTTTAAAACTACCTTATCAATTACACTAACTTTGCACTTGTCTTGATGTAATAAAAACTAATTTTCTTGAGCTGGAACTAACATAATAATATATTTTAATATACACATAACACAAAATGGACCACACAGTTCCGTCTTGACCAGTAAGGCAATGTAATCGTGGAAAGCCCCTACCCTTTTCTGCCAGGTATTCACCAAACGTGAATGACCGTGGGACAATGATGCTATTTCTCACAAGAAACCAATTGTTTTGCCTTACAGATTGTCAAAATAACCGTATTGATAATAATTTCAGAGAGATATCGGGGACTTCGCTGTCTTCCTCGCAGAAGTTCATAAATCCTATAAATAGCCATTACGATCTTTCCTTCTCCAGGATGAATTGTCGTAGCGCTAATAAAAAATGTTTCTATATCAAAGTAGTTTCTATTCCTTATTGACACTTTACAAATTTCCTATCTCTTAAGCCAACTGCCTTGTGATATTTCCTAGTCTAGCTTCTAACACTTTCATTTCTCTAACTCCTCTACTTGATGTCGACTATCACAGGTTCGTCAACTTGGACTGATGATCAGTCACTGCCTCTCTCGTTTTGAGAATACGCACACAAGTGAGACGGTACCACCCTATTATTGTGCAATCGTTCCATCTGATAACCGCTGGACCGATTTCTTTGAGACTCAGACCAGAGATTCCGCCTATTATTCCGATCACAATGCTTTGTTCGTTGGCATCTCTTGCTTCTTTCACGGGCGAAATTAATTAATTCCGTGGAAGATATTCCCGCGTATTTTGACTGTATGTCCTTGACTAGTGTAACTTCACTCTGTCGACAGACAGGATAATTAAATATATTAAATATATTTAATATATTTCCCCCTGTGAAATTATCTTCATCAAATGATTCCGAAATTCTTAATTAATTACTTCCTCGCTAATGACAGTGCCGAAATCTCTCACAATAGGGGTTATTAGCAGGAAATCATTATTAATTTCCCGAGGTCTTCCGAAATGTCCCAATTTTGCTTGATGTTTTAGAACATCTCCTGAGTGAAGTGACAAGCCACGGACATGAAGCTAGCTGTATTACAAGGATGCGCGGGTTTTTTTCCCTCTCGCAGTTGGCCCTACTTAGGCGTGCGACGGTCCTTTTAGCAACGTAGAATTGTGGGCTCAACACATTGCGTCTACAGCGCTGTTGGTGATTAACGACAACCGTACAATAGACATTTTCAACTGCTCATGTCCGTGTGTTATGCACGTTTATGATGTGATATCTTCCAAATGCGGCCTCTTCAGTGAACAAAACGAAAGACGGACGACAAAAACGTCAGTATGCGAGGCCTGTATCTCAGTACAAACGCGTTATAGGACATACGTTCAGAGGGACGTATTATCTTGCTTAGATCCCAGGAATCATTCTTGACGTTAGTTACAAATGTTTAGATACACTCCGTACCGTATACTTAGTCTCATGAGACCAAATAGAAACTTATCTAGTAATAAGGCAAATAGAACAGTGGAAAGAAATTGTACAAATGCAGGTCTTGGCTCACCGAAACTACAATAAAATTGGTTAGTATAATTTACACTTTAATCCATCATGAGACTGATGACCCAACATATTTCAAGGTTTTTAAATGTAACAACAACTGTCATTTTCTGTGAGTTTATTTTAACAAGTTGCTTTACGTCGCACCGAAACAAACAGGTCTTATGGCGACGATGGGATAGGAAAGGGCTACGAGTTGAAAGGAAGCGGCCGTACAGCTTCAGCCAGCATTTGCCCGGTGTGAAAATCGGAAACCACGGAAAACTATATTCAGAATTGCCGACAGTGGGGCTCAGACCCACTGTCTCCCGAATACTGGATACTGGCTGCACTTAAGCGACTGCAGCTATCGAGCTTGGTCTGTGAGTATTTTTCAACATCGAAATACCATTTGGTTTAGTGTGTTTCTCTCTTCCATCAGAAGAGTTTCAATAATGTAGATGTTATATCAATTCAGGGGCTCATGTTTAGGCCGCTGTACATTCCAGCACAAGAATATTGCATGAGTCAGCATGCAAGTATAAACCCTGACATTCATGGAAAGATTTTGTTTCTGCTCTGCTGTACCAAACCAAACTCCATGGCGCATCATCCCCGAAGGGCCTACCTAGCGACCGCTGCTCAGCCCGAAGGCCTGCAGATTATGAGATGTCATATGGTCAGCACGACGGATCCTCTTGGCCGTTATTCTTGGCTTTCTAGACTGTCGGATAGCTCCTCAATTGTAATCATGTAGGCTGAGTGGACCTCGAACCAACCCTCAGATCCAGGTAAAAATTTTTGGTCTGACTGCGGATCGAACCCGGCGCCTCCGGGTAAGGGGCAGGTATGCATCCCCCACACAGTGGAGCCGGCTGCTCTGTTGTACGCAAAATATCATACATAGTCTGTGAGTGTAGAGAACACAACTTGTCTTTACCTTCTCTATCTTGTCGAATAAACAAACAAAGAATATAAGCCAATTAAAAATGTTTAGCCATGTTAACTGCTAGTCTATATTTACACTTGTTCGCAAACATCACGCCAGTTAAAGATTCACTGAAGCAAGTCATTTTATTCCCCGTTGCAGGTAGGTGAGGAGGCAGGAGTACAGGTAACATTGGAAGTGTAAAAACCTAATATCTTCAAAGATGTGCAGTAACATAGCACAGGTTAACCAAAAGCACTCTGACTGATGCAGCCTAACCGTAGGTTCTGGGGGTAAACCTACAGGATCTTCATTGCTGGTAACCAAGCGAGTTGGCCCCTGTTCAGCATAGCAGGTGAGGCCGCCTGGGCGAGGTACTGGTCATTCTCCCCATCCTACCCAGAGTCTGAAGCTCCAGGACACTGCTCTTGAGGCGGTAGAGAGAAAACCGACCCTGGAGGGTAAACAGATAAAGAAGAATAAGAAATCTGTTACCACGCCGTTTCAGTCCGGAACAGTTCGTAATAGTTTATATCGTCGCGTAACTGTGAGCCTGCAGTCGAGAGATGGTGTGTTCAAATAATACCGTTGGCAGCCATGATGATGTTTCTCCGTGGATACCCACTTACACACGAGGTAAACACTGAAGCTATACCTTAATTAATGCCATGGTCTCTACCTTCCCAATCCTGACCCTTTCCCATCCTTCCGTCACCTAAACCTATTGTAGATGTTAATAGTCCGCCTCTGTGGTGTAGTGGTTAGTGTGATTACCTGCCACCGCCGGAGGCCCGGGTTCGATTCCCGGCTCTGTCACGAAATTTCAAAAGTGGTACGAGGGCTGTAACGGGGTGCACTCAGCCTCGGGAGGTCATAGAGGCAGGTTCGATTCCCACCTCAGCCCTCCTGGTAATGGTTTCCCGTGGTTTCCCACTTCTCCTCCAGGCAAATGCCGGGATGGTACCTAACTTAAGGCCACGGCCACTTCCTTCCCTCTTCCTTGTCTATCCCTTACAATCATCCCATCCCCCCAATAAGGCCCCTGTTCAGCTTAGCAGGTGATGTCGCCTGGGCGAGGTACTGTTCATCTTCTCCAGTTGTATCCCCCGACCCAGAATCTGAAGCGCCAGTACACTGACCTTGAGGCGGTATAGTTGGGACTCCTCGCTGAGTCCGAGGGAAAAACCGACCCTGGAGAGTAAACAGATAAAGAAGAAGAAGAAGAAGTTAATTTCCCTTAGAAGGAACGAGCAGGGTGGACTTCCGTAATTCAATCAGCGCTGCATGTATACTTTTAGCAGTCTATCCATGTCAATCACCCACCGCATTACGTTTATCACACTTCTATCATCACTTTCATGATTGTGGATCCCTTCTTCAGTTTTGCCATTTTCCAGGAACAACAGAAAACTTTAGTTGCATTTATCGTCTGACAGCGGTTTGTGATATTGTCTGGAGGCTATCTGAAACATTTTAGCTTAGAACTTTGCCCGGTAAGGTTCAATAAAGTACGAAAATGATATCAAGGAATTCTCGTTCTTCACTGTATATGTGCTGTGCGTCAGTATTTCTCCAGTAATATTATCACATAGCGGTTTTCGCAGGCGCAACGACGATATAAACTATTACGAACTGTTCCGGACTGAAACGGCGTGGTAACAGATTTCTTATTCTTCTTTATCTGTTTACCCTCCAGGGTCGGTTTTCTCTCTACCGCCTCAAGAGCAGTGTCCTGGAGCTTCAGACTCTGGGTAGGATGGGGAGAATGACCAGTACCTCGCCCAGGTGGCCTCACCTGCTATGCTGAACAGGGGCCTTGTGGGAGGATGGGGAGATTGGAAGGGATAGACAAGGAAGAGGGAAGGAAGCGGCCGTGGCCTGAAGTTAGTTACCATCCCGGCATTTGCTTGGAGGAGAGGTGGGAAACTACAGCAAACCACTTCCAAGATGGCTGAGGTGGGAATCGAACCCACCTCTACACAGTTGACCTCCCAAGGCTTAGTGGACCTCGTTTCAGCCCTCGTACCACTTTTCAAATTTCGTGGCAGAGCCGGGAATCGAACCCGGGCCTCCGGGGGTGGCAGCTAAGTGGTAACAGATTTATGAATGTATTCAGGCCCTAGCCAGAATTTCTTTCCAGAGCTAATCCAAAATGTAATATCCTTCTTTTCTAGCATTCCATGATATAGGGTAAGGTGGTACAATTTCGATCACTAAAGGCAAATTTCGTTGCCACGGAAAAAATGCATAAGCTAGAGTGAATTTAAATAGTGTTACAAATACTCTGAAATGTAGTGAATGTATTCCTATATGTATTACTATATTACAGTGGTTAGTTTAGATACAAGATTAAAAAGCATAGTTTAATGTAATTGATCGAAAATGTACCTCGCCGGGTACAATTATGATCACCTACTGGTACAACTTTGATCACTGGCATCTTCCACATACGAAGTGATTTTTCCTATTGCACCAACACATATTTCATGATACCAAACATTACATTTCTGGCAACGAATCCAGTCACCTTTTTTCATTGATTGTACACAGTAATAGTTCATCAAACAAAATCCACACTCATCGTCGTTTCCTGGCAATCTTCTGCTTCGAATAATACTTTCGTCTACACTGGCAGACCCGTGTTTATCCTTATCGTTACTTTTCTTCTGTGCCTGTTGAAAAAGACGTCTCTTGCTTCTGATTTTTTCCAGATTTTCGTCTGAAATCAGTCGCACTGATGTCTGCGTTTTCCGTTTACCTAATGACACTTTCTTCTCTGGCGTTGGCAGAATTACTCTGACAGTATCTTGGGGTGAGTTCTTGTTTGATGCTGGCGTTATGGTGTCGATCTTGTCTTCATTTACTTCGTTTGATGTTGTGACAAGTCCCGTTTCCGAAGTGCTCATACTGCTGGCAGTAGTTGGAATGCTAGGGGATGAAGAAGATGGAGTTTCAAATGAACTGCTCGCACTGCTGAAAGTAGCTTCAACAGATGAGGTAGTAGGAGACTGAAATAACGCAGCAGGAGCAAACTTTTCTTCTGGAACAGTGTCCTTAGAAAATGGCATTATTCCTGTACACTGAAAACCTTTGATAGCAGATCCAGCTGACGCCGATTGATACCAGGCAGTAGAGAAAATAGGGCAGAATCTTGATTTTGTAAGATTGTTATTGGGGTTACGATGAATCCACTCGGTTACATTTCTGTGGTAATGATCCTTCAGGGACTTAAAGAATGTTCTGTCTAACGGCTGTAGAGCATGTGTACTGTGTGGGGGCAATCCCAAAAGTTCTATCTCGTTCTCCTGACAGTATTCTATAGCTTGCAGGCTCGTATGGCTCCCGTGATTGTCGAGAATGATTAGAACCTTTCCTGTCATTTTATATTTCTTGAAGTGTCGAAGCCAGGTAATGAAAAGTTCTTCGTTAATGTACCCCGAATCGCTCATCTCCACGATGGAACCAGGAGGTAATCCATCATGGAATTCAGGGCGCTTCCTAACTCCCTTAAAAATGACCATTGGTTGAATGTACAAACCTGATGCACTCATACACGCAACCACTGTCACATTTTCTCCTCTTTCCACATTTGTTAATGAAACAACCTCGCGTTTGCCCTTCCGACTGACTATTTTAGGAGGTCTGTTGTTGAGAGGAAAGCCGGTCTCGTCCATATTGTATATGCGCTCAGGTTTATCAAGCATGTCATTTTCTTCCAAAATATTTTCCAAATTTTGGAAGTAATGACTTACCTCCTCTTTATTTAACCCTTCAGCTCTGGCTCGTGATAGACCTTCAGGTTTTCTCAGACTTAAATTAGGATATCTTTTCAAAAAGGCTCGAAACCAATCAATCCCTGCAGTCTTATCATCTAAGCTCCAGGGATGTTTGACATTGTTCGTTTCAGCTAACTCAAATGCAGCTTTCCTCACCTGAACAGGCGTCAAACCCAATCCTCGTTTCTCTAGCGATAGAAGCCTCTCGACTAAGGCCCCTTCCATTTCAAGTGTGAGTACCGTTGGGCGACCAATTTTGTCTCCAACTCGTGGATTTAATCCAGCTTGTATTTCCTTTTTAATTTTCATTTTGCCATGTACCGTACTGAAAGGAATGTCATAATTCTGATGCACCTCGAATGCTTAGATGCCCATTAATTACACTGTTCACTGCCGCTCCCATCGCTATCTGATTCCACTTATTATAAATTTTATTTTCTGGTCTTTTCCGCGGCATCTGAAATAAACGAATACATTCGGATGAGAATGTGCAGAATACAGCCCTGTCAATAAATTAACCTAATGCATAGGCTATTTTATTTTATTTTGTGAGTGAAAACGAATAAATTTCCAAACATCGTTCGACCTATGAGTTCATAAAGGCAGCGTTTGCTTCTGAATACCATGAAATCATAAATGTGAATTTGAGTTAGGAACCATATTGTTTGTTTCTCAGAGAGTAGGAAATTAAAACATTCTTTTTTTAAGTCAGAAGAAAGTTAGATTCTGAAATCCTTAAATAACATCATCATCCTCTTTTGCTTCATAATAAGACATTCCTTTTTATCTGATTGTGCCCTCGTTCCGAGGTGGTGCAGCTCTTTGCAGCCACACCCCCAATGGAGATGAGCTGCATGTACTATTTTCACACATACCACCTCTCCTGCCATTTATAAATCTCTGGCAGTACCGGGAATCGAACCTAGGCTCCCCGAGGAGGGAAGCTAATAGCGTTAACCGTTACGCTACGGAGGCGGACAAGACTTTTACTGTAACACAATATTGCTATTTAACTGCTTAAACCAATATATTTCCTCCGATCGAAATTGTACTAGTGTATCGAAATTGTACCTGTCTGCTGATCGAAAATGTACTGTTGGTATTACTGTATCTATCGTCACATACTATCCCTGCATGCCAACAGATGGCAGCACATGTCACAGAGGAGTTCTCTGTGGTAGTGCCAGCACACGCAGAAATAAACAGCATGGTTCTAACCTCACAATATCATTGTCTGCCAGCCTGCGAAAACTAGGCAGTTTTATAACAGAGCACAAAACTAAGCAAGTCAACTCACCTTGCTACAAGAAGAAATATGTATCTCTGAAGCACAAACTGCTGTATTCTTGACACAACTACTAGCAACACAGTACACCTTCCGCACTGTAACGCCATACTTAGGCAAGTACTACCAACACTCCGAAGTGGAAAATATATGCTAAACCTTAGTTTGATCGAAATTGTACCCATATCGAAATTGTACCACCTTACCCTAATATTTTCAACGACCATCTCCGTAGCGTAACGGTTAGTGTTATTAGCTGCCGTCGTCGGGGGCCCGGATTCGATTCCCGGTACTGCCAGAAATTTTCTAATGGCAGGAGAGCTGATATGTGGTTGAAATTATATATGCAGCTCACCTCCAATGAGGGGTGCTGGAAAGAGCTGCACCACCTCGGGATGAGGACCCGATTTTGCATCTTTTCGACTCTCCTAACCTCGCCCATTTAAGAACCAAATTGAAAATGGAATTTTTTTACTAGGTCTACTCTGTAATATAAATATATGAACATAGTACATCATTATATTTATCATTTTGAATTCAAATATTCGGGAATCTTACCGTTCTCCTCTCAGAATTGACAGCCGTCTGGCGGGCAATCGAACCCAAGTATTTCAATACATCTTCAAATTTTGAACCTCTTTTTTTGTCTTTTTATTTTGAAATTCGGGTCATTTTGTGATGCGAATGCAAATCGTCAAATGCTTTGTCTTTCGGCATCTGAACTACCTTATATGTCTATTGATTCCGGAGTTATTAGGCGCAAACCAAATCATATACGTCGAAATAGTAACCTTCTGAAAGCCGTCCCCTACATTTGTATTTTACTGAGGACCACCTGCAATTTATTTTACATCACACCGACACAGATAGGTCTTATAGTAACGATGGGATAGGAAAGGGCTAGGAGTGGGAAGGAAGCGACTATGGCCTTAACTAAGGCACAGTCCCAGCATTTTCCTGGTGTGAAAATGGAAAACCACGTAAATCATCTTCAGGGCTGCCGTCAGTGGGGTTCGAATCCACTACTTACCGATGCAACCTGATAACTGCGTGACTGGGATCTTTAGTTCTGGAGGCTGTAAAGGTCGAAATAAGCTATACATTGATGGTAAAATCTCAAAAACGCCTTTTTTTAAAAAAGTTGTAACCCGACCCAACTTGGTAGGTTCAATCCTGGCTCATTCCGGTGGTATTTGAAAGTTCTGAAATACGTCAGCCTCGTGTCGGTAGATTTACTGGTACGTAAAAGTACTCCCGCAGGACTGAATTCCGGTACCTCGGCGTCTCCAAAAACCATAAAAGTAGTTAGTAGGACGTAAAGCCAATAACATTATTATAATAAGTTGTAACCCTTTCGTTATTAGCCATCGAAACGGTACCTAAACAACATTCTTCATAATATAAATTAATTAATATTCAAGAAATAATTATAATTTATGGTTTTAAGTATAATAGTTACAGTACCAGCCAT
This sequence comes from Anabrus simplex, assembly GCF_040414725.1. Taxonomy (NCBI): domain Eukaryota; kingdom Metazoa; phylum Arthropoda; class Insecta; order Orthoptera; family Tettigoniidae; genus Anabrus; species Anabrus simplex. Next base: position 380,403,444 of record NC_090265.1, read on the forward strand.
AAGTATTTTGACATTCATATTTTAGACCATGGACAGCGTAAATGATACCCATGATGCAAAACAAACAGGAGACCTGGTTCATTACTTTACCTTTTTGAGTCTGAGTAGAGAGTTCAGTGTTGTTTATGTTCCGAACCTAGCAGTAACTGTTTAAGTGGAGACCGTAAGTATTTTGACATATGAGATTTTTCTTATAACAATGATTTACTTACGCCTGATTTCCATTTCTTTCACCCAAACTGATATTACAATGGCGAAAAGGAAAGAGTATTCATTATATCTTAGGCAAGCAGTGATTGCAGCTTTGAAGAGAGGCAATAGGCACTAGTGATGGGATATTCGATTCATTTTACTGAATCGATTCATTTGATTCCGTTCACGTTACTGAAGCGACACAGTAAGCCGATTGATGGCTCATTAGAGTCATCGACCCTATTGCATCTGTGTACGTAAGAACTCCTACGGGACTAAATTCCGGCACCTCGGCGTCTCCGAAAAACATAAAAGTAGTTAGTGGGACGTAAAGCCAATGACTTTATTGTTATTAACTGCTAAAACTTTACAAGCTATTCTTCTCAAAAATCGTGGATTTTGAATTGTAATCCTTTCGCTCTCGGCCATCGATTTGCATTAGCTGAGCTGTACAAATTTGAATGTTACTACATTTAATCAGTCCGCCTCTGTGGTGTAGTGGTTAGCGTGATTAGCTGCCACCCCCGGAGGTCCGGGTTCGATTCCCGGCTCTGCTACGAAATTTGAAAAGTGGTACGGGGGCTGGAACGGGGTCCACTCAGCCTCGGGAGGTCAACTGAGTAGAGGTGGGTTCGATTCCCACCTCAGCCATCCTGGAAGTGGTTTTCCGTGGTTTCCCACTTCTTCTCCAGGCGAATGCCGGGATGGTACCTAACTTAAGGCCACGGCCTATTCCTCCCTCTTCCTTTCCTATCCCTCCAATCTTCCCATCCCTCCACAAGGCCCCTGTTCAGCATAGCAGGTGAGGCCACTTGGGCGAGGTACTGGTCATTCTCCCCAGTTGTATCCCCCGACTAAGAGTCTGAAGCTCCGGGACACTGCCCTTGAGACGGTAGAGGTGGGATCCTTCGTTGACTCCGAGGGAAAAGCCGAACGTGGAGGGTAAACAGATGATGATGATGATGACTACATTTAATCAAGTCAAAGGTGCTTAACGTCCTTCCAACCTCAATTGAGATCAAACAGAACGACAATGAGAAATGTCGCCGATAGTACCAATAATAATAATAATAATAATAATAATAATAATAATAATAATAATAATAATCGTATAGCCTCAGCTACCATGTGCGGGCATGTGTCAATTTCCACGTTCCGTTTTACTCCACCAGATGGCAAGAAACGAATATCTGTTGAGGGTGATCTTTGGCTCACGGGTCAACACCAAACGTAACACCAGAGGTCTTTTAACAGCCGACACCGTACGATATAGAACACCAAATGGATTATTCTTCTTCCTTCAAAAATTCTGACTATCCGGCGTTCTTGAAATCTAGAGGCTGGCACTCTACCTTTGATTCACAATCACACACCTCAACTTACAGGAAAATTTAAAAATTCTCATTTGCACATCATCTTCTGTAACATGATAACGGCACGTTTTGAATGTCTCCTGTTGGCCACGTCCCATTTACTAATCTATTATCATAGTACTGCACTGACTAAGCGAGCTTTTTCACCACGTCCAAATTACTAAATTAATTTACTGGATGCAGTCATCTAAAAGAGAAATCTCCCCCCTCCTTCAAGTGTACCTGCAGAGCGCTAATCAGAGTAAAAGAGGGGTCGTGATAAGTTCGAGAGGGAGGGAGCAGCTAAAAAACAGGGGGCGGGGGTGCGAAGAGTGTTGATGATGGGGTGGTGCGACACGGCCCCTCACAACCAATCCTGATGGAGGGGTGCTTGCCCTCAACATGACTCATCTGTACGGGGGTTTGACAGTAGCACTTTTGAGTTGCCTCTATTATTGTATCTAATACACAACTATATCTGAAAAGACACAATCGATTGAACAAGATATTGTGCCCATGTCACACAAAACAGATTATTTTACCTACCACAGTGATGATGACAATGTCAAGGGATGGCACCAACCAACTGATATCAGTTTTAAGGGATACATATTACGATATAAACAACAGCCTTACTGCATCGGAAGTATGTGATTAAATAATCCGAGGCAAGTTAGGTTGTGTATCCAAAACGTATGCATTTTGATGCTCTTAGAGTTAAAAATGCTTTTATTAAACTGTTTATCTGGCATTTGGTTGTCTTATTCTTCTACTTCTGGTGTCTTCCCCTCTCAAAACGCAGGCAACTGTTATAGAGTATTTTTACCTTCTATTTCGCCCGTGTAACTTTTACAGTGAGTATTAATAAATGATCATAAAATATCATAAATAAAAAAATATATATAGACATCAGCATTCCCCTTCCTCTCACATGATACGTCTGGATTGATCCTCGCCAGCCAATCATGGTAGATCATCTTGTCAGGACCACGCCGTGAACTCCTTCTTGGCCCCAAGACTTAAACAAACTCTCTGGGGTGTTTCACATGAGTCATAAAATACTTGAAGTAAATTAAATTAATAAACATAATTAATCGAAATGTCCGTAGTATGGGCGCCAGAGTTCACCAGAATGGATTCCTCGAATTTAGATAGATCAGGATAATTCTTTATATCCCAGGGCGTGTACATAATGCTGCGTACTGGTACATCTGCTTCAGGCCTTACCTAACCTTCTGAAAACGACTAAATAGGTAGGAACTGCACCTAGGTTCATCAATAACTCCACTGATTCTAAAATATCTAACTATATTCTTAATAAAATCCGTGCATGACCACCTCATCAACACACCAAAATACACTTATAATACACAAACAAAAGATTGCTGGAAGACTCCATATTTACAACAACAACAATGAAAACAGTGGGACAACGAAAGCGAGAACTAAGCCACCATTTGTAGTTAGTTCGTTGAACAATGTGCATATATGTATATAAGAACCCTTGACTGTCTCTGTATCAACACGACTTGCCGATTCTCATAATCGGCAGTTATAACATGACACAGATACTGTACCTCGTAATACTGTGTTCACAGACTTGTTATAAAGATATATGCAATTGAGCAACACACGCTTGTCGATCCTGAACATAAATTATGGAAAGTCTGAGATAGCTTTCACCAACATATAATGCCAGGCCGCCACAAGTGCTAAAATACCTAATGCGTAAGCACTCCACAATTTGTCGATCTCCCACTTTCCACGAACATAACAAGACTACGTTCCACGAACGTTTGATGTCCAGTCCATTGTAGCAGTGTCACTCGAATACCGTATATCCAGTTTCACTCCCGTGTGTGTTAGCACTCCTTCATCTCCGTACCGTGTGTCCGCACTACTTCCTTCTCGTGCAGTGTGTGTGTCTGGTTCGCGCCGTTTGATCAATCTTTATAGACATCAGCATTCCCCTTCCTCTCACATGATACGTCTGGATTGATCCTCGCCAGCCAATCATGGTAGATCATCTTGTCAGGACCACGCCGTGAACTCCTTCTTGGCCCCAAGACTTAAACAAACTCTCTGGGGTGTTTCACATGAGTCATAGAACTTTCCTAGTACAACAACAAGCTCATCTCATCAGACTGGGATATATATGTGACTCATGCAAAGTTTCCAAGTTCCAATATAGCAATGTTTTCCCAGCCGTATGGTCAAAACAAATTACTCATACTACATATATGGAGATCCTCCAGCTTACAAATAAGAATAAATATACAAATGAAATACAGATAATAATAATAATAATAATAATAATAATAATAATAATAATAATAATAATAATAATAATAATAATGATAAAAATCGAATACTGACAATGATATCTCTCTCCTCTACATATAGTGCGAGGGTGTGATATATGTACTATCACACCCGTACCGGAGTTGCCGTATCATGTATGTTGAACCCTTGTCGGAGGTTCTGCAAAAAGCAGACGCAAAATCATCTCCTTACAGGCCATGAAGGCCCTGGGAGGGGTGGAAGGTAAAAGCTTCCACTATCCGTAACCTCAGCGCTTGGTGGGGTAGAGTGCTTAGTTCTACACAAGACTGCCTTTGCCCTCAGGAATTAATATGGTACTCATTTTTGCTGTAGGTAGCGTGAACCTCAGCGCCATGTGCACCTCCGGAAATGGAAATCTCGTTTCTTAAAAGTTTTGTACTTCCTGATGGGGAATCGGACCCACGTCCTTCCGGGTGGTCGGATGTTCTACGTGCAGGATAATCTTCTTCACCCATGTCCAGGTTTGCATTCGCTTATGCATTCTACAATCAGTTGAATTTGATATTTGAATAATCACGTAGAGGGCCTATAATAATAATTTCGTGTGGCTATTTCTAGCCGAGTGCAGCCCTTATCAGACAGACCCTCCGATGAGGGTGGGTGGCATCTGCCATGTATAGGTAACTGCGTGTTATTGTGGTGGAGGATAGTGTTATGTGTGGTGTGCGAGTTGCAGGGATGTTGGGGACAGCACAAACACCCAGCCCCCGGGCCATTGGAATTAACCAATGAGGGTTAAATTCCTCGACCCGGCCGAGAATCGAACTCGGGACCCCTGAACCGAAGGCCAGTACGCTGACCATTCAGCCAACGAGTCTGACACAGGGCCTATCACAGGACTCTCAATCGAAGAATGTAGGCTACCTCCACATGAATAGATTCTTCACTCATGTACCCATTGGTTTACTCGTATAACAATCCCTGTCTTGCTAAGAAGCATCCTCCATTTCTTCCTTACCTTCACTGTTATATCAGCTGTGATAAGATCGCTACCACTAAATAGTTACGGCCAACTATCCCTTCTTTTCTAACCCACCACTTTTTTTTTTACCTTTTCTGTCAGTCCTAGTTTTGTACAGCAGATCTGCTTTCACAGCCTATGTTGTCCATTCTTTCCACGTGACCAAATCACTAAGGCTGGTGTTCTTCAAGATCTCTTTCTAACATTGAATGCCCTTCTTCAAGCTGTTGAAGAGGCGACTAGCGGCTACAATCTCCACTTCCCTGAGGTAACGCATCTCCAGTGCTTGGTGTATACTTCAATTTAAGGTAATTCCGGTAGAGTTGCCGCACTTTTCATGTTTTTTGTTGTATCTCGGTATATTTACTTTAAAAATTGTTGCAAATTCATCGAGCACAATTTGGAAACATCTACAGTTGATCAGAGATGATCAAAATATTGGTAATTGAAAGTAAATGGTAGAAAGGAGGGAACAAAGGAACTGTTGCATCAGCGGCGTCTCTCCCTGGAACCCGGTATAGATGCCGACTTTGCTCGGGAGAGATGCCGCAAGTAAAATAATGAACGGCAGAATCAAATTTAAGCCAATTTCTTCAACTTTAATGTGACCGAACATTAGAACGTACTACAAGACAATTATATCCATATAATATAATCAATCAATGGTAAAATAATCTATCTGATAATTTACAACATTAAATTAATCATATTTTAATTTCGATTTACTATGAATGTGCACATGTTATATAAAACCCCATGGCACTTAATGCCCTTGAAAGGGCTCTGGCCTGCCCAGCGACCTCTGCTCAGCCCGAAGGCCTGCAGATTACGAGGGATCGTGTGGTCAGCACGACGCATCCTCTCGGCCGTTATTCCGGGCTTCCGAGACCGGGACCGCCATCTCACCGTCAGATAGCTCCTCAATTCTAATCACGTAGGCTGAGTGGATCTCGAACCAGCCCTCAGGTCGAGAGAAAAATCCCTGACCTGGCCGGGAATCGAACCCGGGTCCTCCGGACGAGAGGCAGGCATGCTACCACTACACCACGGAGCCGTCGTGTTATATAAGGAAAACATCAAAATCATAATGAATATAATTCTGTCCTGACACAGTAATTTGGAAACATGTCTAAGGCAGAATTCTTGAATCAGAAACTGATGTTTATCCTCTTAGAAGTTCTTCCAGATTGTTTCTTAAAACTTTTTTCTCTAGCAATTTTGTTGCAACAGTCGTTATTGTTACCGTGGTTTGGTGGATTAGCAGAGGTGAAAGAAGGTGCGGGGGTGAACGGGCCTCAAAATACGAAATTAAAGTTAAGATAAAATTTAACAAGGTTATATTTTCTTTTCAAAATTAAGAAATAACAAGCATGGCAGGTACAGAGTAGCAAGGCAACAAAAGTACCATTATAGTATTTACAGGATTTGGGCTTCGAGCCCCGAACTCACAATTCTTGAGCAATTAGCCCAGCTTTACCCCAAAACAAGTTTCAACAGAGGGGCAGAAAACCCCATTCATGCCCAGGAGCACTTGCTCCAAATTACACAGAAAAGCCTCCTCGAGGCATACAACACTCAATTTTCGAGAAAGAGCCACTCGCTCTCAACTTTAAGCCTATCAAAGGCCACACCAAACTCCACCTTCAAGTTGTCCTCTAAGGACATAGAGACAGGGGTAAAATACCCAACCTACTGAGGCCTATTAAGTGAGAAAAAGGTTAATTACATGACCTCTAAAATAACATTTTGAGAGGAGGCGATCTGCACTCCTAATACATTTTGTTTAAAACCTAATCTGGCTCTAGGCCGCTAATGCAAGGGCTAATCCCATACTACAGAGGTGACTTTAGAAAAGAACAATTTACATTACATTAAGGAAGAATCGGTTGTGAGAAATAAGTTCACCTCAAAACAATATGAGTGGGAGCTCGAGAGGGTTAAGCACTCTCTATCCCAATATGTAACTTACAAGAGAATAGATACAAAGAGTCTTTACATTTTAGGGAAAAGTTACATGGTGGAAAAACTTCGGACCCGCCCCGAGAGTTAAACTGCTGAGCTAGCAAGAAAAGAAGTTCTTAAACGGCCATTACCTTGTTGTTGAACTGCTGCCCGAAGAAAGAGGCGCTTCCCGCCCCCTGCTACGTACTTTACACTTTGAAAGTTGGTACTGAAGTGGCGCAGAGACCCGAAAATCAGCAGTTTATAAACTCTCGTGGAAAGTTCGAGGCGTTTCGGAAATGAGAACACCCGCCCACAAAAACTTTATTGGCTAGGGTTAAGCAAGATATTCAAGTTGGAGAAGATACATCTGATTGGTTATAAATTAATTAAAGAAATTCGGGATTGGCTAAATTCAAAACAAGGGGAAAGAAAGGGTTATACAGCCAACTTAAACAATAACAGAAAGAAATTTAACAAGGAACAAACTTTTGAAATAAAAATTTCTCCAAAAAACAGTTCTTTCACTTCGCACTAGGGTGCACCATTGTAGTTCTTCAGTAGTGTCCTCTAGAAGAGAAAGTTCACACTTCTTACTACAGGTAAAACAAAAATACATCGAAAACGACCCAGTTCAGAAACCTCAAAATTTCCAAGTAGTGACATCTTCTGAGAAACTTGAAAATTAAAACATTAGATAAAGTTCAGACTTCCTCCAGTAGGGGAGTTTCAACTGGCGCAAAGTTTGAATTAGCGGCGTGGAGGTGTACCGCCCGGTACAGTTATATGTAGAGCAAGATTCATGCAGCCACCGGTTGTAACTCAAACACCGGATACAATCATCCTTTTTTGAATATCATTTTGACTTCGGTGATTATTGAAGTAGCTATACCTGCTGGACCCAGAGAGACTTTTTCCAGATTTCCTGACTACATTCTAAGTTTCAGTGTTCGTTCCGGAATTCTGTAGTATCATTCTGACTCCCTGATCAGTATTTCCTTGGCTTCCAGTCTTTTAACAGTGACCTTACTTTTATACTGAGCAGGCATGTCGTAAATTTTTATTTCTGAAAATAATCTAATTTTATATAATAAAATAATGTTACCAATAAAAGCAATATCAATAGATTATGTATATTAAGAATTGTGAAATGATAAAATATTCGAATAAAATACCGGTACACTCTGAATGGTATTGAATGTTTCCAGATGGCTTGTAGATTCTGATAGCAATGAGGCATCTCATCCGGATTGTTGTGCGGCAACTCTCCCAACTATCAGGGAGAGACGCCGCACCCTCCTGTTGTCATACCTCAAGGCTATCATGGCCCAAAATTAGCTTACTCTCAACTACAGTTATGCTTCTGACTTCTACTGTACTAAAAACGTCTGATTTAAGCATTTGAAACCAACTTAATATACAATAAATTAACACACGGAAAAACTTTGTCAGGAGGAAACATGTACTCGCCTCAAGATATCGGCTATAATTGGCGTAATATACGAGCAAATTTCGTCACACTCGCAGACAGTAGTTCTTCCTTATAAACTGAAAAACCACACATATTGCCATCTAGCTGTAACGATGGGAACCTTTAGCAACAGTGTATGCGGCATCTCTACCGGAGCGGCATCTGTCCCGGATTTACCTTATATTTGTGAAATCCAGGATTCACATCCAAAGGCCAAAATAGAAACAAAACTTTGCGATATTGATGTTTTTCAAGATCTCTTTGTAGCATAGGAGGCCTTAGTTCAAAGCAGTTGAAGATGCGACGGGCGGCTGCAGTTCTTTCTTTGAGATCAAGGTCTTCATTTTCCTAATCCGACTCACTGGCTGAATGGTCAGCGTTGAGGCCTTCGGTTCAGAGGATCCCGGATTCGATTCTCGGCCGGATCGGGGATTTTAATAGCGTCTGATTAATTCTTCTGGCTCGGGGACTGGGTGTTTATATTTGTCCCAACACTTTCCTTTTCCTATTCAGACAACACACTACACTACCAACCACCACATAAACAAGCAATAGTGATTACATCCTTCCATATAGGGCTGGCGTCACGAAGGGTATCCGGCCGCAAAACAGGGCCAAAAGTACATTTCCGACACAGTTCGTACCCGCGAAAAGCGAGGAAATAGAAGAAGAAGGTCTTCATTTTCCTCTAACATGAGAGACTGGTATAAAAATGTCTCACGCTTAATCCCCTATATCGAGAGCCTGAAATTCTCTTGAGGTGGCACTTACCTTTACCCACCCCGATAACTGCTAGCTGTTGCATTCCTTGCTGTTTAGTGACTCACCCACTTATCATCAACGTAACACCCAAAATTAATAACTAGCCATAATTCCTCCTACTTTCTGAAGTGACCTTTGCAACGACTATGACATAGTTCGGATCAATTGTTTCTCTGAGGCTTCAAAATAAAACGGTATCCAAATAGTTGACAGCAGTTGTTAAACCAATAATAAGTATGGAAACTCAGAACGGTAAGTAAGAGATAGAAGCGATCAGGCAGTTTTAAAGAATACTCTTTGCATTTTTTAAATGCTGAGGACACGTGTAAGCATTATTGGCATTATTTAATGTTCATCGCAAAAAAAAAAAAAAAAGAAAAGTGAGCACTCAAACTTGAAAGTGTTGTATTTTTCAGTCAGTTAGGTAAATAAAAGTATGCTATAATGCCTTAGCCTTCCGAATTTCCTAACCTTCCGTCCACCATTGAATCCAAGAAGTGATATTTCGTTGTTTTCCACTTCTCTTGCAGACGAATGACAGAATTAACCTAACTTAATAATAAAGAACTCGACCGCTTGCTTCCCAAACCTAGCCTCAATTGATTATAAATACACACAACAATCTAGACACAATATCGTTACAGATTATCATAGACAAGTCCAGTTATGAAGGTTACTGCCAGTGTGGTAACTACTCCAGTAATTCTTTTCTTAGATCTCCACGCCTCACCCCTCAAAGTTTCAAGGTTGAAGTTGAGATCTATGACCGTACCATGCGGTAGCAGTTTAAGTTTTCCATTTTTCTAAACATTAATAAAAGTTAATTGGAATTACTCACTCGAAGGATAGTGACTTGAATAGTCTGAGAGGTAATGAATGGGGAGTTTTATATACGAGTATGAGAGTCGCCACTTTTAAAATCTCATGATTTACTGTATATCATTCGTCGAGCCATTTTCCAACTTCGTCGATGTTGCTGAAGCGCTGCTCTGCGAGCGCGTGCCCCGTTGATGAGAAGACATGATAGTCAGTAGGCTACATTGGTTATTACTTCAAAATTTGTTAAAAACAATAGAAAATATAGGCCTATTATACAAATATGGTATTTTATTATTAGTTATTCTTAGCTGAACCACTGACAAGAATCATTCTTTGGGCCTAATGTGAAGTAACTTGAAGACAATTTCCGTTTATCTTTTCCGCTGTATATCCCTTTTCTATGATTTATCAATCAATCAATCAATCAATCAATCAATCAATCAATCAATCAATCAATCAATCAATCAATCAATCAATCAATCAATCAAACAATCAATCAATCAATACTGATCTGCATTTAGGGCAGTCGCCCAGGTGGCAGATTCCCTATCTGTTGCTTTCCTAGCCTTTTCCTAAATGATTTCAAAGAAATTGGAAATTTATTGAACGTCTCCCTTGGTAAGTTATTCCAATCCCTAACTCCCCTTCCTATAAATGAATATTTGCCCCAGTTTGTCCTCTTGAATTCCAACTTTATCTTCATATTGTGATCTTTCCTACTTTTATAAACGCCACTCAAACTTATTCGTCTACTAATGTCATTCCACGCCATCTCTCAGCTGACAGCTCGGAACATACCACTTAGTCGAGCAGCTCTTCTTCTTTCTCTCAATTCTTCCTAACACAAACATTGCAACTCTTTTGTCGGAAATCACCCAGAACAAATCGAGCTGCTTTTCTTTGGATTTTTTCCAGTTCTTGAATCAAGTAATCCTGGTGAGGGTCTCATACACTGGAACCATACTCTAGTTGGGGTCTTACCAGAGACTTATATGCCCTCTCCTTTACATCCTTACTACAACCCCTAAACACCCTCATAACCATGTGCAGAGATCTGTACCCTTTATTTAGTTAGACCGTAGTTTGTCCCTCTGTTTTCGAATTTTCTATTATTCTACTTTTCATTTTGGCATTTCACTCCAGTTGTGCTCTATAACCAAGAATAATACTTAGCGTACCAGTGTTCGATTAAACGATTTCAATTTATATTCCTACTTCACAGAATTGAAGAACTTCTATAAGAATGTATACGGAGTCTATAATGTTCTTTTTCTTCTTCTTCCTTTCATCTACCAGGTGTATGTATAAGTTTTTACCGGTTTTGTGGTAAAGAAAACATGTAATTTTTAAGGGAAATTCATTTTTTGTTTATTCAAAATACTAGCCATCGGCTTTTACACACTTCGCCCACCTTTCAAGTAAGTTATGGAAACCATGCCAGAAGATCTGCTTGTCTTTTGCGGCAAACCATTCGTCGTGCCATTTCCACTTCCTCGAAATTGCTGAAGTGCCACTCTGCGAGCGCGTGCCCCATTGATGAGAAGAGGTGATAGATGGCGCCAGATCGGGGCAGTACGGCGGGTGCAGAAGGATGTCTCTTCCAAGCGATTTCAAGGTGTCTTTCACTGTTTTTGGCGTGTGATACGGCGCATTGTCGCGTAACAAAATCACTTTGCCATGTCTTCTGGCCCATCCCGGTCGTTTTTCGATCAATGCGTGATTTAACTTAATCATTTGTTGGCGATAATATTGTAATTTAATATATTTAATGCAGCCAAATAGCCATAACAGAGAATATAGGTTACATTGATGGGTTACATATTTGCATAATTACGTATAGACATTGTTCTTCTTGTACAGAATTCAATGTGGTACTGTTCACACGTTTTTCCACATAGTTTGCACTCACAGTCTATACTTGGGTCATGGAAGTGTTTTGATTTGCAGAGTAGGTGATGAAAACCGTGAACTGCTAATCTTGTAATGACATGTCTTAATTCAAAATTAGCTTTTGTCCACGAGCGATCTATCATTGCCCCTGTGCCATAGAAGTCTGGTTGAACTTCTTCTCTCTTCTCAGTCAGATTTGCTAGCAGTTTCTTTGATGCACCGGTGTTCGGTAGTGGCATACTTGTCCTGAGATCTTCTATGAGAAATGATTCCCTTGCGAGGAGATATACAAGTCTAGATCGTGTTGTTTTTGATACACCTATCACCTTCTTTATATAGTTCGCTTTCACCTTTTCCAAGGTTGATAAGTTCCTCGTTGTTAAATGTGTCCAGATAATTTCAATGCCATAAGTCATTATTGGAAGAATTTTTACTCTGAATAGCAACATTGCTGTCTCCAGACTAAGTGATCTAATGTCTTTTATTTCATGCATTGCCATCATTGCTTGAGTTGCCTTTTCTGTGACATGTTTTGTGAAACAATATGCGCTCGATTGCAGGGTGATGCCTAAATATTTGAAGTCTGATACTATCTTTAATTTTTTATCCCGAATGAAGGTCTCTGCTGAGGCGGGTACTCTCCCTCCTTTCCTGAACACCATGGTGTCTGTTTTTGAGATGTTTATGAACAGCTTGTTTTCGGAGCACCAGTTTTGGACGTCATTTACAGTTTCCTGTAATTTTGTTATGTCTCTTGAGCCAATTACAATATCATCGGCATACGCGCAAGAAAATACTCCCTCCTTTTGGGTAATTCTTAGGATATCTGCGGTTGCAACTATAAACAGCAAAGGACTCAGTGGGTCACCCTGTAGGACCCCGTTTGATTGAGCTATTGGATCTGATAGAGTGAGGTTATCCGAAACTCGTACTTCGTTCCATTGTAGTATTGATGTGATGAGATAGGTCCATATGTTGTTCGTGCCTAGCATCTCCTTAAGCTTGTCTATCACTAGCTTCCTGTTTATCAGGTCAAAAGCTTTAGTAAAATCTATGAAGATGGTGTAATATTTTCCGTTGTCTTCTAAAGCATCCCAGATTTGGTTTAACAGGAGTTCAATAGCGTTTAGGGTAGATCGTCCCTTCCTAAAACCAAATTGGTTCTCTGGCAGATGCTCATTTATTTCCTCATTTATTTTTCCTGTTATAATTTTGGTGAATATTTTGAAGGGGCAGTTTTCCAGTGCTATGCCTCTGTACTTATTGGGATCTCTTGGGTCTCCTTTGCCTTTATATAGAACTTTTACAATTGACTTTCTCCACTGGTCGGGAATGGAAGCAGTTTCTATACATTTGTTATATAATTTTGTCCATATAGGGGCTAGCAGGTGTGCAGTGTCTTTTACATATTCATTATAGATCCCGTCCGGACCTGCGGCTTTCTTGTTTGTATTAACGGTTTCGCCGGGCTTCAAGAGTTCATAATACACAACACCGCAACCAGAGCGCGCACTGTCTCACATTGAAATCACCACGTTTAAATTGTCTCACATGTTCTTATCGACTTACTTTACTCGTTTTTATTCCCCACCCTGAAGGGGTGGGGCGGGCCACCTAGATGGTGACGCCCTCGCTCTGGCCAAGAGTTACGGGCGGGTTGGAGAGGTTTGATTCTTATCGATGGAGCGTGTTCACTATAATATGTTTCTACCAGCAAACGATGACTTTCCACAGCCTTTCTCTTTTGATTAAATAAGAAAAGCAATACGTGCCGCAAATGTTCTTCTTCAGGCACAAACGTCGACATACTCACTGAACGACGCTAGTGTTTGGCGGACTCAACTTGTGTGTGTTGGTAGATTAATGTCAGACGAACAAACTGACGTATGTGCCAAAATCATACGCTGCGTAATGTTCGCTGGCGCCATCTCTTAGTGAAACCGGGAAAAGACTTATGCATACAGCTGGTAGGTTCATGCAGTTGGCACTAATGTGGATTAAGCTCAGTTTTACGGCCGGATTCCTACCCTGTGTGGCGTGATGTACCCTATTCACTATTGCGTGTTTTTGTGGAGGACCAGTACCTCGGCCAGGTGGCCTCACCTGCTATGCTGAACAGGGTCCTTGTGGGGGATGGGAAGACTGGAAGAGGGGTGGAAAGGAAAAGGGATGGAAGCGATCGCGGCTTTAAGTTAGGTACCTCCAGTATTCGGGAGATAGTGGGTTCGAACCCCACTGTCGGCAGCCCTGAAGATGGTTTTCCGTTGTTTTCCATTTTCACACCAGGAAAATGCTGGGTCTGTACCTTGATTAATGCCACGGCCGCTTCCTTCCCAGTCCTAGCCCTTTCCTGTCCCATCATCGCCGTAAGACATATCTGTGTCGGTGCGACGTAAAGCCAATAGCAAGTTAGGTAACCTACCATCCTGGCATTTGCCTGGAGAAGAAGTGGGAAACCACGGAAAACCACTTCGAGGACGGCTGAGGTGGGAATCTAACCCCATCTTTTCAGTTGACCTCCCTAGGCTGAGTGGATCCCGTTCCAGACCTTGTGCCACTTTCAACATTTCGTGACAGAGCTGGAAATCGAACCCGGGCCTCCGGGGGTGGCAGCTAATCGCACTAACTACTACACCACAGAGGCGGTACACAATTACAATATTATTATTATTATTATTATTATTATTATTATTATTATTATTATTATTATTATTATTATTATTATTTAGAAACTATGGTGTTCCTCCCAAAAATATAATTAAGTAAATCACTGTCTTACGTGCTACCCGCATATCCAATTGTAAGTTACAAGCTCCTTTCAACGCTATAGCTTAATGTTGTCTATATTGTGCTCAACGAGAAGAAGTTCTTCCCAGTTTGTGCTCTATTATTGGTTTAACGTGCGTGTCCATGATGGCTATGTCCATCAGCCACGTGCATTATGTGGCAGATCATTGACGAAGTCCCTCAGCGTGTGGTGCCAGCTGGACCTAGGACAAGTAATCTGCTAACCAGCTTGCTTCTTTATGAATTTAAATTCGCCTTTCAATATTAATACCGCACACACTGTCAAAAATAACACTGTTGAGGGCGGTAGACCTTCGATTTACCGACTGCAACTTCTTTCTTGCTAACTGTATAGCTTTTTACTAATAAAAGTAAGTTTTCGGTGACGCAGGGGTAGGAAATACTAGGACTAGAAAGGCAGCAGCCATGGTTTTTATAAAGGTAAGCCTTGCCATTGTTTAATGAGAAAATGGAAAATCAGGGCTGCTATGGTAGGCTTTAATACCCCCTACCTTTGGAACGCTAGCTTACAGGTAGAAAGGAGCAATTTAGATGTAATTTATATCATAGCCTGTTTTTAATGAGACCATCCTTTTCATTATGGTTCCTGGTTTTTATGGCTTGTAGTAAACTCCGCCACGGTTGGGTTTCTTTTGTTCTTTCTTTCTTTCTTAATCAGTTTACCCTCCAGGGTTGGTTTTCTCCCGGACTCAGCGAGGAATTCTACCTCTACCGCCTCAAGGGCAGTGTCCTGGAGGGAGAGTTTGGGTTGAGTGGATACAACTGGAACGTAGGACCAGTACCTTGCCCACGTGGCCTCACCTAATATATTGAACAGGGGCCCTGTAGAGAGATGGGAAGATTGGAAGCGATGGGAAAGGAAGAGGGAAAGTAGCGACCGTAGTTTAAGTGAGGTACTATCTCGGCATCTGCCTGGAGAGGTGGAGAACCCCGGAAAACGACTTTGAGGATGGCTGAGATGGGAATCGAACCCCACTCTTCTCGGTTGACGAGGCTGAGTGGACCCCATTCCAGCCCTCGTACCACGTATCGAATGTTGTGGCAGAGCCGGGAATCGAACCGGGGCCTCAGGGTGTGGCAACTAATCACACTAACCACTATACCACAGAAGCGGAAGGGTTTCTTTTGATGGATTTAAAAAACATTCGTTTGGTAGGCTCCAGTATGGGTTCAGTGAGGTAATAATAGGTAAAGTTCGTCACGTACTGTTCTCCAAACATTACTAAAGTTGTGTTCTCTAAGGAATATTCCACACAGTCTTCAGAAATATTTTTGGCCTGCCCTTCTTAGAGTTGAAGACATTGACGAATACTTTACAGATGACTTAATAATGGCAATGAAACGATATGATGGCATGAAGACATGGAAGAATGGAAAGAGACTACTAAGGCCGAGGAGTAATTTCATTCCAAATTCCTCCCACTCAGTATGATGCTCAGCACACAGCATCTACTCTTCTTTTGATGCATTCCCCTCATTTCTTCCTTTCCTAATCAGCGAGGGAAAAGCGGTGCGAGTACTCACCTCTACCGCCTCAAGGTCAGTGTCCTGGAGCGTGAGACTTTGGGTCGGGGGATACAACTGCGGAAAAGGACCAGTACCTCGCCCAGGTGGCCTCACTTGCTATGATGAACAGGGTCCTTGTGGGGGGATGGGAAGATAGGAAGGGTTAGACAAGAAAGAGGGAAGGAAGCGGCCGTGGCCTAAGTTAGGTACCATCCCGACATTTGCCTGGAGGAGAACCTGGAGGAAAACTACTTCGAGGATGCCTGAAGTGGGAATCGAACCCCTCTCTACTTAGTTGACCTCCCGAGGCTGAGTGGACCCCTTTCCAGCCCTCGTACCATTTTTCGAATTTCGTGGCAAAGCCGGGAATCTCATCTGGGCCTCCGGGGGTGGCAGCTAAGCACACTAACCACTACACCACAGACGTGGACTCCCTTATTTCCTTTTTTTTAAAGTGTTTCTTACCTTGAGAATTCAAAAAATATAGCTCACCTTTATAATGTAAAATTGTTAGAGAAAAACGACGAATACCTAAGTAATGACTACAAATCTTCATCATCTTCAACTTGACTTAACGGATTATGCTTTGGGGAGGTAGCGATTTTGAAGTAGTTCTTTCCACCCTTGCCTTGGTCTTCCTTTTATTTCTCTTTCCTTGTGGTCGGCGGGCGAAAACAATCTTTGGCCATCGTGAGCTTGCTATACTTTCAGTCTAGGCCTATGTATTCATTCTACATTTATCATAGGTGTTGATGTCTTTTCTCTTCTAGGGCAGCCGGGCATAAAACGGCCAAATCCACATGTGCGACCCAGTTCGCACCCGCGACCCCACAGGTGTGAGATAAGCGGTATAAATAAAAAAATATATATTTTCTCTTCTGATGTATCCAAATAGCAGTCTGAGTGTAACGTATGATTGTACTGGTGTATAGGTCACATTTGCCACTCAAACAGTTCTCCAATCACTATTCCTCAACTAGTTACGTGGTGTAGGGGTAGTGCATTTATTTCCTATCCGCAGGCACCGGGTTCGATTCCTGGTTCATCCAAGAATTTAGTGATGGTTTTTTTACAATTGGCTTTTTTTTTGCTAGGTGCTTTACGTCGCACCGACACAGATAGGTTTTATGGAGACGATGGGATAGGAACAGGCTAGGAGTGAGAAGGAAGCGGCCGTGGCCTCAATTAAGGTATAGCCCAGGTATCCGCCTGGTCTAAAAATGGGAAACCACGGAAACCATCTTCAGGGCTGCCGACAGTGGGGTTCGAAGCCACTATCTCCTGAATTCAAGCTGACAGCTGTGGGCCTAACATCTAGGTCATCCCCCTCCCGCGAGGATTTTAATCCTGGACTGAGGGCTGGAACGGTGTTAAACCAGTCTCGTGAAAACAATTGTAATAGTTGTAGGCTTATATTATAAGAGTCAATAGGTCCGATCAAGAAAGCCGAGTTTTCATCAGGATGACCACCTGACAGTTCAGTATCTACTGGCCATCTGGTCGACAGTAGTCGACTTGGTGGGTTTTATAGACATTAGTGAATAGTTCCTAATCGTTCGGCTCCATGGCCTTTGGTCACAGGGATCCGGGGTTCGATTCCGGCAGGGTCGGGAACTTTAGCCACAATTGGTTAATTCCCCTGGCACGGAGACTGGGTGTATTTGTCGTCTTCATCATCATTTCATCCTCATCACGACGCGCAGGTCGCCTACTGGAGTCAAATCAAAAGACGCGAACTAGGTCTCTCCGGAGGCCACACGCCATCATAAGCATTCCTATTCATTTGGAAGCCGGCTCCGCGGTGTAGGGGTAGCATGCTTGCCTCTTACCCGGAGGCCCCGGTTCGATTCCCGGCCAGGTCAGGGATTTTTACCTGGACCCGAGGGCTGGTTCGAGGTCCACTCAGCCTATGAAATTAGAATTGAGGAGCTATCTGACGGCGAGATAGCGGCTCCGGACTAGAAAGCTAAGAATAACGGCCGAGAGGATTCGTCGTGTCGACCACCCGACACCTCCTAATCTGCTGGCCTTCGGGCTGAGCAGCGGTCGCTTGGTAGGCCAAGGCCCTTCAAGGGCTGTAATGCCATGGGGTTTTAATCGTTTAGAAAACTAAAGACTAATTCAATAAATATAATTTTTCCAAGAACATGAAAGGCCGTGGTCCTGACAATTCAGGCAAGAAGCCGGACTTAGGTTGATATACGGTGTTTTAGGGAAATGTTTTCTTTCATATGAGAGCTGGAACATATGCCACATCTCGTAATGTGAACACGACACAGAACACCACCAACTACTGCAGAAACACGAAATAGTAAATTGAGCCCTCCGTGTAGGGAGAACACCAGCCGTAAAAGAAAGGCCAAGTCCATATCTGCGACACAGTCCGCATCTGCGACTTTACTAGGACGTGAGAAAAGTGCCTGAAAAAGTAAGAGAGAGAGAAGAAACAACTTTTAAAACAATAATTTTTTCTATTAGGGGAAGTTTTACAGTCATCTATTTGAACTGTCATTGAAAGAAAGAACAAACATGGAAAATATAAAAAGTATCATTTCACATTGTAATGTATTTTAAGCCTTTTTTTAAAATGAGTTTTCATTTTAATCCATCTGATGCATCCAATCACGCACTAACAATGTATTTTCCACTTAAAAAAAACGGTTCATATTTATTTTCATAATATTATTTTTAGAAAGAGTTCAGGCTATATTTGACATAAAAGAGAAATGCAAAATATTAATACTCTGTGACCGGCTAATGAGGTTCGGTGCCATTTTGTCCCAGGGCAATGTTGTGAAGAAGAGGAAGTGATTGACGCAGCCATTCTTCCGGGCCGCTCTTGAAGTTGAGCGGAAGTGACGTGCACAAACAAGCGAGGGCGCAGCACGCGTGACCCCGTCTCAACTACGGTGCAGCCCAGAAGTTGGTATTCACTGTTCTTTAGAGGCGTGCCGTTTCACTCATCAACAGCCGAGATGCTTTTGCCCTGAAAGAAAGCCGACATTAAACAGACAATGCTTAAATAAATCTCAACAAGTGCACGCTTCTTCCTTCAGAGCCACTTACATTCGGTAAGACAGTGAACGTGTTGGAATTCAGCTGTAGTGGAGAGGTACATAATACCACTAGGCAGAATCTACGAACACATACGTGTAAATAAACCGCAAAAGAAGAGAAGTATGCAACGAGAACTACTGAAATATTTGCTCCTGCGAATTCAGGATTAAAATATATACCAAGACTTTTTTTTTTGGCTAATGGCTTTACGTCGCACCGACACAGATAGGTCTTATGGCGACAAAGGGATATGAAAGGCCTAGGAGTTGGAAGGAAGCGACCGTGGCCTTAATTAAGGTACAGCCCCAGCATTTGCCTGGTGTGAAAATGGGAACTACGGAAAACCATCTTCAGGGTTGCCGATGGTGGGATTCGAACCCACTATCTTCCGGATGCAAGCTCACAGCCGCTCGCTGCTAACCGCACGGCCAACTCGCTCGGTCAAGATTTTTTTTATTTATTTATTTATTTAAGAGAAGTAGAGGGAGACCAAGACGACGATGGTTAGACTCTGTTTCTAACGATTTAAAGATAAGAGGTATAGAACTAAATGAGGCCACAGCACTAGTTGCAAATCGAGGATTGTGGCGACGTTTAGTAAATTCTCAGAGGCTTGCAGACTGAACGCTGAAAGGCATAACAGTCTATAATGATAATGTATGTATTTATTTATTTATTTATTTATTTATTTATTTATTTATTTATTTAGTTATTTATTTATTTATTTATCTATTTATTTATTTATTTATTTTGCTATTTGCTTTACGTCGCACCGACACAGACAGGTCTTATGACGACGATGGGACAGGAAAGAGCTAGGACTGGAAAGGAAACGGCCGTGGCCTTAATTAAGGTACAGCCCCAGCATTTGCCTGGTGTGAAAATGGGAAACCACGGAAAACCATCTTCAGGGTTGCCGCCAGTGGGATTCGAACCAACTATCTCCCGAATACCGGATACTGGCCTCACTAAAGGGACTGCAGCTATCGAGCTCGGTCGGTCAAGAATAAAGTAAAGAGAATTCTGCTGAAAGAAATAACATATCACATATACAAGAAATTATATTCTAATTTGTTTTAAGCCTTTTTTATTTTTCATTTTAATTCATATAAGTTATAATATATATGAATATATAAAACACTGGACACGTTTATGTTTGCATAAGTTATAGTTTGAAGAAAGAGCTAAACTATCAACTTACTTCTTTCCTTTTTTTTACCTCTTCATTAAATACTTTATGCCTTTCAACGTTTCGGTCGTAAAATCACTGTAAATGAACTGAACATCTCCATAAGCCTTTAATTCATTGTAATTATCCCTAAAACCTTATTTCTACAAATGTTGAAGTCATTAACAAACCGAGTCCAACCACCATCCCATAGGTTTCCCTCTGCCTCGTAATATTCAAGCTGAGTAGCTTCGAAGGTAGAGTCCAAGGTGACAGGTTCGAACCCGGTAGAGTGCAGTGGTATCTGAGGATACTCAAATACGCCAGCCTAGTGTTGATAAAATTACCGGCGCGTAAGAGAAATGCTGGATAAATTTCCGACATCTCGGTGTCTCCGAAAACCGTAAAAGTAGTTACTAGAACGTAAAAGTATTCTTCTTCTTCTTCTTCTTCTTATTATTATTATTTTTATTATTATTTACAAGGGTCGAGTCATAAGTCATGGCAACTATTTTTTATCTCGCGAACAGGAGACAATACGGAAATCTAAGATATTCATTTGGAAATATAGGGCATGTACTTATGCACAGTGCCCGAAGATAAATTCTGACTTCAGGAGATTCTCGTAGGAAAGTGACGCAACACAAGCCATTGGTAAACATTGTTTTATAATGGTATAGACAGCAAATAGACAAGACTACGTACAAAGGGCAGGTCTCCACTGGTTACAGGCCTTCGAAATAATCACCCAAGGTTTTCACTGTGCGTTGCCAGCGGTGGGGCAGGCGCTGAATATCATTCGCTGCATGTGTATCGTTAACGTGTGACACCTCTCTCCGAAATGCTGTTACTGTGTCCTCTTTGTTAGTGAACCATTGTCCACGCGATGGCTTCTTGACTTTGAGGATTAGATCATAGGCACATGGGCTCAGATCAGGCGAATAAGGCGGGTGTGGAAGAACCTCCCATACCCTGCTTGTTGACTTCCATTTTGTGACGCTCTCACTCACTGAACTTGGGGGCATGCTTAGACCCACACTGTTGTTTATATACACCATCTGGTGGCATCATACGCAAGTGCATACCGTACGTTTCCAAATGAATATCTTAGATTTTCCATGTTGTCTCCTGATCGCGAGAAAGGAAAAATAGTTGCCATGACTTATGACTCGACCTACGTATTATTATTATTATTATTATTATTATTAAGCCTTTATTTCTCCATGACGAATACTCTATTTTTTCCAGCTGATTGTACCAACAGCTACTTTAAATCACTCTCGAGCTTGAGCGTAGCCATTCAAACTAATAAATCATATTTGTAAAGGTTAAGAAGCTATACTTTTTCAGTGTCGACTTAGTTAATGTAACAATAAAGCTTTCCAGTCTGTCGAAAACACTAATTAAAACACTATAAATCATGCGCATATAGGTGTAGGCCTATGTACAATCTTGTACATAATATAATTATGCGCATGATTTAAAGTGATTTGATAGAACCTGAGGATGTTCTTGTAGAACGAAACATGTCATTCTTTCTTTAATAGTGTGTATTATTTTACAGGTATTTTGTAGTATTATGTGTGTTTTCGGCAAACTGATAAGCTTTGAAATATATTTATAAAGAGCCAAATCTTGAACTCCAAATTACTTACGAAGTCGAATTTATTTTTAAGTTGAACTCAGTTCAGTCGAGTGGAAACGTTCTGTACTAACTATGAAGCCACGACGATGGACAGTAAGAGCATGCTTCTGTACCCTAATGGAGTTAATGCACGAAAGCATTGAAGTAATGACGAAATGGTTAAATTTAGTGTATTAACAATGGACATTGACTCCAGTTTTGGAGTCTCTGCTCCGCATAATAATTGCGAAGCCCTGAAATAAAGTTATAGCCTAGGAGAAGAAGTAATTGAATTCGGCCTTTTTTTTCGTTAGTGGTTGAACGTCGCACTAACACAGCGAACGTTTTCGGCGACGTAAGCATGGGAAAGGGAGAGGACTGGGAATGTAGTGCTCGTGGTCTTTAATATACTGGTGTGAAAATGGGTAACCATCTTCAGGGCGATGGGATTCAAACCCCAGAAAACCCCTGTGGATGGGGACGGTAGGATACATCCACATACCCGGCCTGTCATAAGAGGTGACTAAAAGGAGCCCCAGAGGCTCTTAACTTGTGAGCGTGGGTTGGTGACCACGGTTCCCTAAGCTGAGCTCTTGCATTGCTTCTACTTACCTGTGTCAGGCTTCTCACTCTCATCTATCCTATCCGACTTTCCTTGGTAAACTCTTGTTCTTTTCCGACCCCGACGGTAGCCTATTACGTACGGAGGCCTAGGCAGTATTTAATTTTCCCGTCCTTGGGGGCTCTTGTCTTTCTTTGACCAATACCTTCATTTTTCGAAGTGCTGGATCCCTCCCATTTTTCCCTCTGATTAGTTTTAATAGATGATGGTTACCCAGTTGTACTTCGTCTTCAAACAATAATCATCACCATCCCGAATGCAAGCTCACAGATATGCGTCCCTAACCGCATGGTCAACTCGCACGCTAAACTCAATTTTCTTAATACACCAAGGAGTATGTTCGGTCCAATATACCATGCATAGGTCGCTGATTACATAATGCCTCACTCCTCTCCCCTCAGGGTGCGTCCCATAATATTATACACGATAGCAACTTAATAAACGCACTATACCTTCCAAATGAGTGACAACTGACCATTTGAATACAATGTATTTTTGACGAAGTTGAAAATCGCTCGAAAAACAGCATATTCACATCTGCCTGGTGGACCCTTCGTCCGTTGGCACACTCCCTCGACAAACAGCAGGACTGAAGGGCCAAGGGCTGCGACAGGATGTGCAAACATCCTAGCACAGTCCGTGTCAGCATAAACAGGCTCCATGATGAAGCTGTCCACTACCAGCTGAAGAAATCATCATCTTCACAATGACACAGTTGTCAACATAAACTCATATCTCAAGTTGAATATCAGTGAAATACTGGAGAAGTGAGTCGTATTATTTGAAGTGGCTTACAATTTCTGACTCACAAATCTGGATGTAAATGTTTACGTAACTTCCCTAGAAAAGTAAATGTGTTGATTATAAGGATATAAAAACTAAAGCATAAGGGGGATAGAGTCCCCTACATACGTGAGCAAAGAAGATGAAAGATACTATAGACGCAATTCACGCTAAAGTAAATTACTTTGGAAGAGTCTGCCTGAGAGGCTGAGACGGTAGAAGCTTCTAAACTGAAGTTAGTGGGTTCTATCCCATCGCAGTACGGTTGTATCTAAAGGTGCTCAAAAACGCCAGGTATATGTCGGTAGATTTATCGACACTTAAATGAACTCCTGGGGGGGGGGGGTTATGGCACGATGGAAAGATTTATAAGTAGTTAGTTGGGACGCCAATTTATTATTATTATTATTATTATTATTATTATTATTATTATTATTATTATTATTATTCTCAAAGTGCGTGATGGCGCGCTTGCCCTGTGTTCACTATTCATCCAGTCCATAGATATGAATTCTGGACTGAGGGCCGTGACGGATTATCTTAGCCTCGTGAGACAAATGAGAAGTTATTGATAGGAGAGGCAGTGGACTCGGTCGAGAAAGTCAAGCAGTATTGCTGAAGTTATCACTCACGTGGCACTTCAGCACCTGTAGGCCATCTGTCTGAGAGCAGTCGTCTAGACAGGCCAAGGCCCTAATAGGCAGTTGCACCATGGTTTCTATTTATTATTATTATTATTATTATTATTATTATTATTATTATTATTGTTGTTGTTTTTGTCATGTTAAGATTGTTCGATAATATTTATGACTTTACAGGGGCTGCCTGGCCGAGGCAGTAAAGGCGTGCTCGGTTCGCCCGGAACCGTTAGGAAGTCGTAAAATTTAAGAAACGAGATTTCCACTTCCGGAGGTGCATATGGCCCTGAGGTCCACTCAGCCTACACCAAAAATGAGTACCAGGTTAATTCCTGGGGGCAAAGACGGCCGGGCGTAGAGCTAACCACTCTCCCCATCACGTGCCGCGGTTAACAACGGTGGAAGTCTTCACCTTCCACTCCTCCAAGGGCCTTTATGGCCTGTACGGAGGTGACTTTGTCTTTTTTATGACTTTATACCATGTGAATGAAAAGAAATCAAACTGCTTAAATTCTCCGTGTTTCAAAAAAACTTTTATTCATATCCACAAAAGAAACCATGGACTATGCTGATGATAGGTGTGGTGGTGGTGGTGGTGGTGGTGGTGGTGGTGGTGGTGGTGGTAGTAGTAGTAGTAGTAGTAGTAGTAGTAGTAGTAGTAGTTAGTAGTAGTACACAGCTGTATGTAGTACCGTGTTCGTGAAACCCAGATAATGTATGTGAGAATTTGAATTAAAAAGTTATCTCTCTCGAGATACTGTGGCTATCACACTGTCAGAAATCATGTAACACTACAAGATTGCATTCTGAGGAGTTCACAAACCAAAGGTCTTAACGGCACATCAAGAAGTGTGGAGCAGTTAGTAAATTGATTTGCCTCTTAAGACAATCACCACTACCACTATGAAGAAATAAGTTTGTCTCATTTTGCACGACAAAAATCCAACAAATTAACTCTATTGTTAAGTATCGTTAACGTTACTTTTTAATATTGTGAATTTTTGCAGTAAATTGGTAGGAATAATTGTAGAACAGTGCAGAAGGTTGAAAGTCCGGATATTTGGACGAATGGTCAGCGTCGAGGGCTTCGCATCAGATGGTCCTGGATTCGACTTCACGCTGAGACGGGGATTTTAATCGCGTGTAGTTAATTCCTCTGAATTGAAAAAGTGGCTGCTTGGCTTGGGTCACGTAGCTGTTAGCTTGCATGGGGAAATAGTGCGTTCGAACCCCACTGTCGGCAGTCCTGAAGATGGTTTTTCGTGGTTTCCCATTTTCACACCAGGCAAATGCTAGGGCTGTATCTTAATTAAGGCCACGGCCGATTCCTTCCCACTCCTAGCCCTTTCCTGTCCCATAGTCGCCATAAGACCTATCTGTGTTGGTGCGACGTAAAGCAACTAGCATAAAAAAAAAAAAGATGGTTTCCACGATTTACCATTTTCACACAAGGCAAATGCTGGAGCAGTACCTCAATAAGGCCATGGTCGCTTCCTTCCTGCTCTTAACAATTTCTTATCCCATTGTCGCCATAATATCTACAGTATCTGTGTTGGTGTGATTCGTTCCGAGCTGTCAGTGGAAAGATGGCGTGGAATGACATCAGTCGACGAATATGTTTGAGTCATGACATTAAAAGTAGGAAAGATTATGAAGATAAAACTGGAATTCAAGAGGACAAATTGGGGCAAATATTCGTTTAAAGGTAGGGGAGTTAGGGATTGGAATAACTTACCAAAGGAAATGCTCAATAAATTTCCAATTTCTTTGCGATCATTTAACAAAAGGCTAGGAAAACAACAGATAGGGAATCTGCCACCTGGGCGACTGCTCTAAATGCAGATCAGTAGTGATTGATTGATTGATTGATTGATTGATTGATTGATTGATTGATTGATTGATTGATTGATTTGAAAGTAAATTATAAAAAAAATCCTCTGACTCGGAAAAGGGGTGTTTATGCTTGTCCCAATATTCTCCTCTTCATACTCATAGGCCCACACACACACACACACACACACACACACACACACACACACACACACACACACACACACACACACACACACACACACACACACACACACACACACACACACACACACACACTACACCATAGGTATCAACATCATGTGTGCACATGTGTGCAGTATTTTGCCGTGTGATACGGCCGGATTACTTCCTGACGACAATCCTATCTGGAGGGTGGTGGTGGTGGTGGTGGTGATGATTGTTTTAAGAGGAAGTACAGCTAGGCAACCATCCTCTATTAACACTAATCAGAGAGAAAAATGTGGAAGGGGTCTGACACTTCAAAAAATGAAATAATCAACCACGAAAGACGTGAAAATGAGATTCCCTAGGCATCGGAAACCTAATACCGTCGGGGTCGGAGAAAAGAAGAGTTGACCAAGGGAGATCGGGTAGGATAGATGAAAGTGAGTAGCCTGGTACAAGTGGAAGCAATGCCTGGACTCAGCTTAAGACCCCGTGTTCGCCAACCCACGCTCCCACGTTGAGAGCCCCTATGACCCCTTTTAGTCGCCTCTTACGACAGGCAGGAGATGCCATGTGCGTTATTCTACCGCCCTCACCCACAGGGGGGCTATCTGGAGGGATGTAATCACTACTGTATGTTTCTGTGTGTGGTGTGTTGTCTAAATATGAAGAGCGGATTATTTCGATAAACACAAACAACCAGTCCCCGAGCCAGAATAATTAATCACACGTGATTAAAATCCCCTCACCCAGCCGGGAATCGAACGCGGGACCATCTGAACCAAAGGCCTCAACGCTGACCATTCAGCCAAAGAGTCGGACTTTTCTCCTAGTTATACATTTGTCCAATAAACACTTCGCCAATAAACTTTCGTAGTGTTAGGTCCATTATGTTAGACAAGTAATAAGTGGTGTTTAGGGCAGTTTGTAGTGCATGTCATTATTACACTCATTCTAAAAGCCCTTCTTAATGCCAACCCCATTCGACTGTTACATGTTTCTGTGGTGGTTGGCAGTGTGGAATGTTATGAACACGTGAATAAGTGTGCATAAAGATAAAGATGAAGTTGCATAGGTTATTTACTCTGGCATTCATTATGGTGCACCACACTGCTTGAAGGGGAACTGGAAGGAAAGACTAAAAGAGGAGGACCAAGAGCAGGGTTCCTCGATGGCATTAAAGGGCGACGTCCATATCAACTAATCAAGCAGCTGGCTCAGGATAGAAGGTCGTTGGACGACGACAGTCATGCTTCCCACCAACCATCAGGTTGAGGAGAACGAGAGAGAGAAATATAAATACCCAGTCTCCAGTCCGACTCGTTGGCTGAACGGTCAGCGTACTGGCCTTCGGTTCAGAGGGTCCCGGGTTCGATTCCCGGCCGGGTCGGGGATTTTAACCTTAATTGGTGAATTGCAATGGCACGGGGGCTGGGTGTATGTGTTGTCGTTATCATCATTTCATCCCCATCATGACGCGCAGGTCGCCTACGGGAGTCAAATAGAAAGACCTGCACCTGGCGAGCCGAACCCGTCCTGGGATATCGCGGCACTAAAAGCCATACGACATTTCTTTCTTTCTTACCCAGTCTCCAAGCCAGAAAAATGAACCGAATGCAACTAAAATCCCCAAACTGCAAACTGCCCAGGAGTCGAACCGGGTTCCTCTGTGCCGAAGGCTGTTGCACTAGTCATTCAGCTAAGGAGCAAGATAACATTCGAATATTAAGGATAGGCCTATGCGTGAAATACAGTCCTTTGTCGGATTTTACCTTTCGTACTCGTAATATAATATCATGTGGATGTTTTTGACGTGAAGCTGTATGTTTTACTATTGGGGCTAAAATAATCCATACTGACGATGTTTTGAGAGAAGTAATCATCAGATGACTATACAGGTAAAATTTAGATGATAGTGCCACATGCCATGCACATCTACGGGGTGTCATAATCAGGCAGACAGTTTGATTGTGTAGAAATGCCAATATATTCATATTCGACCCAAACTGCCAGGTATAGAGTCACTATAGAATAAAGATGCACAAAACGTGGCTCTGGGGACAAGAGCGCGTTTTGAGGCTCCTACCTGCCGCTCCGAGCTCACGTCCTTTCTACCCACCTCCCTCGCAGCTGTCTACTGTCTCTTCACCCACATAGGCCTACACGTTGTTCTGTTGCTTGTTTTTAACTCTTATCATCGACTGATGACAACTTCTTCTTAATCCGTTTATCTTCTTGGATTGGTTTTCCCTCGGACTCAGCGAGGGATCCCACCTCTACCGCCTAGTGTCCTGGAGCGTGAGATGTTGGGTCGGGGGATACAACTGGGGAGAATGACCAGTACTTCGCCCAGGCGACCTCACCTGCTATGCTGAACAGGGGCTTCGTGGGGGGATGGGAAGATTGGAAGGGATAGACAAGGAAGAGGGAAGGAAACGGCCGTGGCCTTAAGTTAGGTACCATCCCGGCATTTGCCTGGAGGAGAAGTGGGAAACCACGAAAAACCACTTCCAGGATGGCTGAGGTAGGAATCGAACCCCCTTCTACTCATTTGACCTCCCGAGACTGAGTGGACCCCGTTCCAGCCCTCGTACCACTTTTCAAATTTTGTGGCAGAGCCGGGAATCGAACCCGAGCCTCCAGGGGTGGCAGCTAATCACACTAACCACTACCCCACAGAGGGGGACATGACAGCTCTCTCCGTTACTAAATCAAAGACTTTGGTTCGTGCAATATGTCCAGATTCCTTCACAACAATTGTTGAAACATAAGCAAAAGAGAAAAAAGACATTAAATTTGAATACAATTTCCCTCAGCCCTCCAGTTTCCCCAGTAAGGGTTTCAGTATTGAAAATATGATCGTTCTGCCATTATTTATTTAAAAAGTGATGTATTATTTTGCATTAAGGCGTCGGCTGATAAGAGGTAGATACCACATCACGTCCTGAAACAACGTTTTCTTCAAACCTTCTTTAGTTTTTAAGTAGTGCCGTGAACAAGTGAGTTTTGATGTAAATAAACACGAAATTACAAATTCATAGCTTTTACATTGTTTTTCTGTACAAGCACTACACCTGTCAGTTACAAATTGTACGGTAGGGGTCTTGGCAACGCTCAGCCTGCCACCTTTGCAGATATGAGAGCTCCATGCTCCGCGGTGACTCCAAGCGTAAAGTGCGAACACCTTTCGTGAGCATCCCTACCGTAGAGCACACAGCTGGAGAGACCTGTGTGTAGGGCCTATCACAAGGACGAGCGCACTGATGAATTTGTCAAGTGGGACTGTACACTTCGACTGCTGCGCAGAGTAATAGCAAATCAAAGTAAAGTCACCTCCATAGAGGCCATGAAGGCCCTTGGAGGGGTGGAAGGCAAAGGCTTCCACTATCCGCAACCTCGGCACATGATGCTCTACGCCCGGCCGATTTTACCCCCAGGAATTAACCTGGTACTCATTTTTGGTGTAGGCCGAGTGAACCTGTCACTCAGGGCCATGTACACCTTCGGAAGTGGAAATCTCCTTTCTTAAATTTTACGACTTCCCGACGGGGATTCGAACCCACGTCCCTTCGGGGAACCGAGCACGCCTTTACCGCCTCGGCTAGGCAACCCCTAGCACTGTAGAACCACCACCATAAATCAGCACGAGCCGCTACTGGTTGAAGTATTGAATTTTGATACAAAAGAAAATCAAAGTCATCTCCTTGCAGGCCATGAAGACCCTTGAAGAGGTGGAAGGTAAATGCTTCCACTAACCGTGACCTCGGCACTTGATGGGGTAGAGTGGTTAACTCTACGTCCGGCCACCTTCGCCCTCAAGAATTAACGTGGTACTCATTTTTTGTGTAGGCTGAGTGAACCTCAGGGCCATGTGCACCTCCGGAAGTGGAAATCTCGCTTCTTCAATTTTACGGGAACTTTGATACACACCATAAAAATAAGTTCAAAAACATTCTTTATAATATTAGATTAGATTAAACAACTTATGTTTCAGGACTGTTTCAAGGAATATGTTGCACAAGGACTAAATAAAAGGCTGAAGGAAACACAATAGACGAAGAATGGACAGTCGTGAAGAATGAGGTCCCTAGGGCTGCTGAAGAAATGCTAGGAAGAAAGGAAAGAATCAATGGATAACAAGATATACTGCACCTGATTGATGAACGACGAAAGTACAAGAATGCAAAAATTGAAGAGGGCAGAAAAGAATACAGGCGATTAAAGAATGAAGTGCATAGAAAGTATAGGACAGCTAAGGAAGAACGGATGAAGGTGAAGTCAAGAATGTTGAAGGTTGTATGGTCGTAGGAAAGGTAGATACTTCATACAGGAAAATCAAGGAAACCTTTGGAGAAAGGAAAACTAGGTGCATGAATACTAAGAGCTCAGATGGGAAACCACTTCTAGGGAAAGAAGAAAAGGCTGAAATATGGCAGGAACATATACAACAGTTTTATCAAAGTAATGACATAGATGATATGGCTCTGGAACAAGAAGAGGCTGTTGATGCTGATGAAATGGGAGACCCAATTTTGAGGTCAGAATTCGACAGGGCTTTAAGAGACCTAAATAGGAACAAGACACCTGGAATTGATAACATTCCCTCTGAATTACTGACTGTCTTGGGAGAAACCAGCATGGCGAGATTATTCCATTTAGTATGTAAGGCATGAAACAGGAGAAGTGCTATCCGATTTTCGGCAGACTGTCGTTATACCTATTCCTAAGAAAGTCGGTGCTGACAAGTGTGAAAACTACCGCACCATTAGTTTAGTATCTCAAGACTGCAGAATTTTAACACGTATTCTTTACAGAAGAATGGAAAGAAAAGTTGAAACCGAGTTGGGAAAAGATCAGTTTGGATTCAGAAGAAATGTAGGACACGTGAAGCAATCCTGACTTTACGTCTGATCTTAGAGGATAGAATCAAGAAGGACAAGCCCACGTACATGGCTTTCGTAGATCTAGAAAAGGCATTTGATAATGATGATTGGATCAAACTATTTTATATTCTGAAGGTAATCGGGATCAGATACAGAGAACGAAGAATTATCTACAATCTGTATAAAAATCAGCCGGCAGTGATAAGAATCGAGGGCTTTGAAAAAGAAGCAGCAATCCAGAAAGAAGTGAGGCAAGATTGCAGTTTGTCTCCCCTCCTTTTCAATGCTTATATAGAACAGGCAGTAAAGGAAATCAAAGACGAATGTGGGAAGGGAACCACGATCCAAGGAGAGGAAATCAATACTCTGACATTTGCTGATGATATTGTTATTTTATCCGAGACTGCAGAAGATCTGGAGAAATTGCTGAATGGTATGGACATTGTCTTGGATAAGGAGTACAAGATGAAAATAAATAAGTCCAAAACGAAAGTAATGGAGTGCAGTCGAACGAAGTCAGGTGATGCAGGACATAATATTAGATTAGGAAATGAAATCTTAAAGGAAGTAGATGAGTATTGTTACTTGGGCAGTAAAATAACTAACGATGTCAGAAGTAAGGAGGACATAAAATGCAAACTAGCAAGCACGGAAGGCCTTTCTTAAGAAAAGAAATTTGCTCACTTCGAACACAGATAGAGGAATTAAAAGGGTGTTTTTGAAGATTTTCGTCTAGTGTGTGGCATTGTATGGAAGTGAAACATGGACGATAACTAGCTCAGAAAGAAAGAGGATAGAAGCTTTTGAAATGTGGTGTTATAGAAGAATGTTGAAGGCGAGATGGATAGATCGGATCACGAATGAAGAGATACTGAATCGAATTGGTGAGAAGAGATCGATTTGGCTAAATTTGATCAGAAGAAGAGAGATTACAGATGTAAGATGCAGCAGTTATGTAGAAACGAAAAAGTTAGCACCGGAGAGGGTGGCATGGAGAGCTGCATCAAACCAGTCTAAGGACTGATGATTCAAACAACAACAACAACAACATATGTTTCAGAGATATCTTGCTGTCAATCCATGCTCAGAGAAGGACAGAAATTCCGCCTTGCACAATTCTGGTATAGAGTGTTCACGGCGAGAGCTCAGAATAGACTCACAGTGAGATTGGGGAACAGGCGCCAGTGATTTACACAAATTGGCTTCGTTTCCTTGACGCCATGATCTGATATATTGCTGTCTGTACGCAGTTTTCTCTGTGTGAAATCCGGAAGACTGCTTAATGGTGTCGTTTCGAGGAAACGGTGAGAGTTAAACGAAGAGGGAGGTACAAGCTATTTAGCTATGTCGATAAGAATGTCAGCATTTTAGTCGGTTATAAAATAAGAACACAATTTTACAGAGCTACGCTCATATTCCATGCGACGAATGGAAGTTGACCTGTACTCTACCATTCATGGTAATATGCAAAACTCATTACAGTCATTTCCACTGTATTTTGAAATACAGATCCAATGGCTTCCTCTAACTGCCTCTTCTTTTCCAGTGTTGTTATTGTTCTTGACCGGCAATTATGAAAATAATTTGAAGAAAATTATTGCTATATCTACTCTGGGTATATTGGCTAGTTAGCTACTCAGGGTATGTCAAATTGAAGTTATACTCCATCTGTAGGCGAAGCCATGCATTAAGCTGTCAGGTGACCCCTCAAAACAAAGTGAACAGCGGTGCAACCGTGTTTCGTGAGGTACACAGACTACTGTGGTTATTTGAGGACTTACGTAAACCAGCACAGCCCATGAGACATCTTAACGAGGTTTAAGTCGCAAGGGCCGTCACTTTGATCCACGAACGTGTTGCT
Source organism: Anabrus simplex (assembly GCF_040414725.1). Lineage (NCBI taxonomy): Eukaryota > Metazoa > Arthropoda > Insecta > Orthoptera > Tettigoniidae > Anabrus > Anabrus simplex. The sequence continues at coordinate 380,436,123 of NC_090265.1, forward strand.
GTGGATCTTAATGTCCCTCCGTCAGTTATTCAACGCTTGTGGAATCGCTACAATGAGGCAGACCAGTTCACAAGGAGGGTTGGAAAAGGTCGTGGACACATGACAACCCCACAGGATGACCGATATCTGACCATCTGTGCGTTGCGGCGTCGTTCAGCAACTGCCAGACAACTGCAACAAGACCAATGGAGGGTCACTGGAGTCACGGTGTCTGACCAGACAGTAAGGAACAGGTTAAGAGAAGTGTCCTTACGATCCAGACGTCCTGTTCGAGTGCCCCGTTTAACGCAGCAACATCGCGCAGCTCACCTTCCGTTTGCCCGTACCCACGTCAACTGGTAACTTCGCCAATGGAGACCTGTGTTGTTCACAGACGAGTCCAGATTTCCCCTGACACAGCGTGATGGACGTTAACGTGTATGGAGACGCCGTGGTGAGCAGTACATGCCAAATGTTGTCCAGGAAGGCGACCGATTCGGACAAGGTTCTGTGATGGTGCGGGGTGGCATCAGTATTGATGACCGTACGGATCTTGCCGTCGTCCGTGGTAATCTTGCCGCTGCGGGGTACATCGAGCAGATACTACTACAACATGTGTTGGTTGCTGCTTACGGTGTTGGCCTTCAATTCGTACTCATGCACGACAATGCCAGGGCTCATGTACCACGCATCACCAGAGCTGTCTTGCGAGAACTGGACATTCAAGAGATGGATAGGCCAGCAGTGAGTCCCGACCTTAATCCCACCGAGCATGTGTGGGATAGGCTTGACAGAAGTGTTCGTGGGCGTCCTGTTCCACCACAGATTCTCCAAGACCTCGAACAGGTTCTCATTGAAGAATGGGACCTGATACCGCAACGTGACCTCCGTCAACTTATACGGAGCAACCACGTAGGTGCCAAGCTGTGATAAATGCTCGTGGAGGACATGCACCATTTTTTAATGCTATTTGTTCGGGTCGTCGACCTATGAAGACCTTTTGCCCTTACTTGCACCATATATGAGGAACCTGCGTGTATTATGTAAATGGCGGAAGTGTAAAGTGTTGAATGTGAGGAAAGGAACGTTAAGGACGACATAAACACCAATCCCCAGGCCAGGGATATTAATCGTTTACAATTCAAATCCCCTGACCCGACTGGGAATCGAACCCGGGGCCGCCGGATTACAGGCGGACACGTTGCCCCCTACAACGCGGGGTCGGACATACACCATACTGAAGCTCTTCAACTGTGATAAAAATCCACCCTGGAGGACTGTTATCACGTTATTTTCGCCCCTATTTGGACATTTCCGTTTGTGTTCTGAAAATTAACACGAATCCTTCGATGTTCTTTTGTATACTTCAACGGTAAAGAATAAAGGTTTAGTTAGTAATATATCTGGGAGTGAGGTATTGTTTAGTGGAGAATAACATACGTTCAAAACATGTTCACCTAATTTTTTGAACTGTGTATTTATACATCAGCTGGAACACAGCGGACTTGACTTACTTGACTAAATTCGACTTTGAGTCCGTATTTTCATTCCAGAAGTTGTCGTTGAGATATTCGTCCGGTTTACATTTGTATGTGTTGCTGTAATGTTTCGTTGTTGAGCTATTAGCCCATAGAACCCAAAGCTCAGTGGAGGGGCTACCTCCTATACCATCTAGACCAGGGCCTCTCAGGGTGCATGCGCGTGGTGCATGCACTGTGCACGGTGCAAGAGACGACTTGGCTTGGTTGACCAGAGTGCAGACCCCCCACTCCTCGATTTGGAGCAATAGCGCTTACTCTCTCTTTCCTCACGCCTGTCTCGCTCGCTCCGCCTGTCTCCCTCTGCCCCACTTGCGCCGTAGCGCTCCAAATCCAGGCTGATTTGAGCCGAGCATAGGCGAGTTGAGCCGAGCTTAGCCGAGTAGCCCAGAGACGAAGCGTTGATCCGAGCCATGCCGAGCGGCAGCGATGCACAGTGCACGGAGCTCTTGCGCCTCTATCTGCACGCGTGAGATTTTGGGCGTTTGAGAGGCCCTGATCTAGACGTAGTGATTTTCTGTCAGGGTTCTTTCTTCCCTTTACCTTTGAAGAACTAACTCCATATTTTACAAGGCAAGAGATTCACCAGAGGCCCGTTAGTAACTATTTTCAGGGTTCTTGTATGACCTTTACTGCTACCGTATAGGTGCCGGGCCACACGGACCACAACGAGTTTGCTCATCTCCCAGGAAGTGGACGAGAGGTTGGACTTATGAGAGACGAAACAGTAAAGGTGTGAACCTCATCAAGAACCTGTATTCAGATCAGTCAGTTCACGTCAAAATCAAAGATCACGTTATTCAACAGATCAAGCTACAAAAAAGCGTGACTGAGCTCGATAGCTGCAGTTGCTTAAGTGCGGCCAGTATCCAGTATTCGGGAGATAGTGGGTTCGAACCCCACTGTCGGCAGCTCTGAAGATGGTTTTCTGTGGTTTCCCATTTTCACACCAGACAACTGCTGGGGCTGTACCTTAATTAAGGCCACGGCCGCTTCCTTCCCACTCCTAGCCCTTTCCTGTCCCATCGTCGCCATAAGACCTATCTGTGTCGGTGCGACGTAAAACCAATAGCAAAACAAAGAGCGTGAGACAAGGATTTATCCTCTCTCCAATCCTTTTTAGATATACTCTGAAGCCTTTTTTTTGAACTGCCCTTTACGGAGTTGATAAAAGAATCAGTGTCAGCGGGGAGCAAATAAACGTCATCAGTTGTACAGGGTGTATTATAATTAATAGCGCAAATTGAAACAGATGTAAGTAGAAAAGTCTTAGTAAATATGGGTCCGCAAACGAAGCGTTCGCGGGATAATTTAGAATTTGTGGTTACGAGCCACCACTGACTTCATTGTGTGTAAACATCATTCTAGTTAGGAAAAGGTACCAATACAACGTTAAGAAAGTTATTAGATACTTTGGTATAAGTGCAGTGCTCAAAGTACCTGAATGCAGCCAATGCTAGAAGATGATACCTTAGGAACCGAAGGTAATTCCGTCCTTTGAGTTTGTTTAGTAAAATGTACGGCCTAATAAGACGATCACCGAGTACTCCTAACCACAAATTAAATGAGAAATGGCGCTGATGCGGTGAATCATGCAGCTTGTCAAGAATTTCAAAATGATCCAGGCGTGTTTGTAAGAATTCGGAACTCAATGCGGCGACGAGTACAGGACTGCATCCGGGTACGAGGACGACACTTTGAACACTTCCTCTAACTACGAGTAAATACACTGGATAGTCATTGTAACATTTAATCCTTCAAGTGCTGATGGTTTCACTCTTAAGTGCTGAGCATTCTTAAGGCAGCGTGCAGATACATTTTTTAAAACTTATAATAAATACAAATTTGTAACTACATATGGCATATTATATATCAATTTGTTCAGGAAGAATTAGATAATAACATAATAGTAGGATGTTCTACTTACAAGTATGCAGTAAAAGTATAAAGGGTGATTGGTCATACACTTTTTAAAAATAAAAAAATATTGCATATTTTGAGGTTGGTAACAAGCACTACATTACCTGCAATTAAATTCCACGATATACAAAATGTACCAAATTTCATTACACGCACAATGATATATAATAATAGAAACTTCAATGAATAATAAAAAAGTCACAGGTAAAAAGACTCGGAGAGAGTCTGTTGTGGTGGGCCATTAGGTCTAGATGTGCCTGGTAGGGTTCGCACGTTTGGACTGTCTACATCACTACTTGACGCATCACTGTAGTCACGGGTATCTAAATTAGGGTCATATTCTTCCCCACTTCCAGAAGAAAAGTCGTCTAACGATAAATCATCAGGAAAATCTTCTACATTACCAATGTCGTCTTCACTTTCATCACTCACAAGCTCCTCCAATGCTTCTCTAATTGCACTAGAACCACGTAGTTCACTCATGTTTATATTATAATAATCACTAAATAAAATAAACCAATTAAAATAGAGTAAATCAGCCACACAATAATCACAAATCGGCTAGCAAACAATAACCTTCAAACGCACGAAGCAAGTGGACAGTTTGAGTAGATGTAAACAAAGACCAGTTCACAGCTGACAAGATCGCCGCTTACTGCTTTATTTCCCCAACCAAAGACCACCTTGCACTTCCTACCAGATAGTGAATTTCATTTCACATCGAGAATATTCCTTAAATCGATTGTCATACCGATTTTAAAGTTGTTATATCGCTGCGAGACGATAGCACTTCAGCCGGGATCCGAATCGTCTCGTAGTGAGACGATATCACTTCGAGGGTTAACTGTAACATACTAATTATGGCTGTTTTCTTGTTCATTAAAAACAACAACTGCACTTCTACCGAAGTATCTAATAAGTTTTCTTAATGTTGCATTGTTACCTTTTCCTAACTATAGGACGTTTACACACAATCAAATCAGAGATGAATGGTAACCACAAATTGCAAATTATCTCGCAAGCGGCTCGTTTGTGGACCCATGTTACTAAGACGTATGTACTTCTAGTATCGTGTATTTACTGCTTTTTCAATTTGTGCTATTAATTATGATAGACTTGCACCCGGTATAGATAACACCGTGATACTTGCCGAGAATTAAGAAAACCTTCAATTCCTTCAGAACAGCATTAGTAAAGGGAGCAAGAAAACATAATTCATGGTAATCAGAAACAGAAAATCACCAGCGTTGTTATCGCATTCGACGGAAAAGCTGTTGAAAGCGTGCCACAAGTCAAGTAGACCTAGATATGTGCTGACTAACGCAGGAATAGGATCCGAATGTAGGAATCATAGAACATAATCGGCATTGCAGGGAAAATATCTCTGAAATTAAAACATCGTGTGTTCAACCGTGACCTCCGATTCGAAATGCGAGGCGTGTTTTGTGTTACCGGTGCTGTCGAAGAAGGCTTCGTCAATGAACAGACTGCGGGTCTTCGACATGTGGATGTATCGCAGAGCATCCAAGAACCCACGTCAGCTACTCCGTAGTGCAAGGAAATAATGTGAAGTCTTAACTCTCGCAAAACGTAGGGAAGCAGCCTATTTCGGTCCCATCTTCCGAAAAGACAAATACAGCTTGATACAACTGATCATAGAAAGTAAGACAGAAGGGAAACGAGGACATAGGCAGTGAAGATTTTCCTGGACCTCCGACAGTGGTTCAACACCCACGATACGAAAACTCTGACTGGGGAAACACAAAGTAGGAAACGTTCTCTATGATGGTCTCCAAACTTATGTGAGGAGACTGTAGAAGAAGAAGAAGAAATTGAAGTTGACAAGACACTTGGTATCAATAGAAATTGAAGAGACGTTTATAATAATAATAATAATACCGCCCACCTCCGTAGAGTGACCGTTACCACTATAGCTACCGTCTTCGGTGGCCTGCGTTCGAATCCCTGTACTGCCAGAAATTTAGGATTGGCAGGAGGGCTGGTATGTATTTGGATCGGTGCATCCAGCTCACCTCCATTGGGGGTGTTCCGGATGAAAAGAGCTGTTCGACCTCGGGATGAGGACACGAATTTATTTTACTTTACCGAGTAAGTGGCTGCACGGTTTGGGTCACGTAGCTATCAACTTGCATTCAGAAGAGTGGGTTTGAACCCCACTGTCAGTAGACGTGAAGATGGTTTGCTGTGGTTTTCCATTTCCACACCAGGCAAATGCTGGGGCCACGGTCGCTTCCTTCCCACTCCCAGCCCTTTCCTGTTCCATCGTCACCATAAGACCTATTAGTGTCGATGTGCCGTAAAGCAAATAATTCCGCTTGTTATGTGCTCCCTAAATCATGGCTACTATGTTCATCTTACCTTCTGCATACTTCGCCGTCGTGCTGCCGTAAACATTCCTACTGGACAAACTGTGCTCTGTCTGTTCACCCGCCTCACCAGCGAATGCGTGCTGTCTCGCCTTCCTCGCCGGCTCTTGATTACGTCACCTGTTTCTCGTATATTACAGATTACCCTTCGCTCCGTTATATAACTCGCCGCTGCCTTTCCATCGGCGGTCAGGTATCCATTGTGCATGTAAAGCAGTGGAAGCAGGAACTCTTTCGCACGGCTGGCCCGTGGCGATTTTAAACATTCTATTCTACGTCACATCATATCATCTTTGTGCAGGGTGAGCAGACTTGTAATTTATGATATCTTAATACTTTCGATTTTCTTCAGTCCTTAGCCCTTCAGGCCTCAGCATACATATTTTTTTTGAACTTTGGCCCATTCTGGGCACTTCGTGTCACTTGTTAAACAAATTCTTCAGACTTGGTCAAAATCTTGTGCAAAAGGACTTGTGCTTCGGCGAACTCTACCTTTGACACGGAACTTTGTGTACGCCCTGTGTGTGCGTGATTTTGTTAATACGGAAATAGACAGAGCAGCCTGGTTTTTCACACTCTTTCACCCTCGCCATTTCCTTTAAACCTGCATTCTTTTCCCCCTCCTTGCGTATTATTTTTCTGTTCCGTTGACTTCCTCTCTATTTTCACAAATTTTACGTCTTTCTTAATTGTAATAGTGGCCTGTACTCTTTGTTAACTTTTCTCACATGGTGTAGGCTTTAATTATGGTGCTTTTTCTCTTTTAATGTAAAAATATTGTTGTTAGATCCCTTTGGGATTGTCCATAAGATATGCTATTTCCAGTCATTCCAAAATGTGTTTCCCCAGATGTACATATTATGTCTTGTTAATAGGTCTACTCATAGTCTGATCACCGTCCTTTTAAATTCTTTTTCTATTGCCAACATAATTTAGAGAATTCTTGTTACAATCTCAAAATCTACTTTCCCTGGTGGAGTTCCATGTAAACTTTCCAATTCTTGCTTATGCACCTAAACGTTGTAATTACCGTTATTTTTGTTTCATATTTATCAAAGATGTTCTTGGTTGTAAAAATATTTCCTTCTGGTGGTCTTGTAATACATCTTGTGATTTAAACCTTGTTGTTTGGGCTGTTTTTGCTATCCCTGCTTCCCCTCCCCTTTTTCTTTTATGCACTTACCACGGTATACCTCCTGGGTAAAGGTCCAGAAAATAATCTCTGCGCTATTCTGCTGACACCTTGGAATTTATTTTGACTGCTATACTTGCGAGTACTGTGTATGTGCTGCGAAAGACTTGGCTGGTGTTTTCATTTGCGCGTGACCTTGGGCTCAGTGCTTTGGCTTCTAGACATACACAGACTTATAACTTGGATTTTTTGCATTTTGTATCATCTCATCTATCTACATATATTATCAACTTTCGTGAACGTATACGCTAAAAACATAAAAATGACCCTAACACGCTTCGAACGCTAGCGCTATGCTACGTCCGGGGAGCCATCCGGTGGCGAATGAAAGTACCATTTCCACTTCTATTATAACGTCTACATTTAAAAGCTCATTGTTTAAGAAGCCTTTCTCGTGGACAGTCGAGATTTACTTCTGATGACGCAGAACACAGTTCTCTGCGAAACTTAAAGCATTTCACCTTATTGTCTTGACACGGCATAAGCCCAAAAGCCTATATCAAGTCTATAAGTTTGGGCCGTGAAAGCATCAGTAGCAATAATAATGTTATATATTTCCCTTTCAAGGCGCGGATTCTTGGATGACTGGTCAGCATAGCGGCCTTCTGTTCAGAGGGTCCTGGGTTCGATTCCTGATCCGACCGGCGATTTCCGCTACGTCCTCTAGCTCGAGGACTGCGCAATTGTGCTCATCTCAGTAAGCAGTTCTTCAGTTACATACACCACATCACACTTTGGTCTCTTTCAGGAGAATGTAATCATGATGCAAGCAATAATTTGCATAGGCTTATCTCCGCCAAGGGAAGTGTTGTGATTTGTTGAGTTACGACCTGACTGCTCTCGTGTTCGGACGTACAGTTCTTATTGACGATACAAGCTGTCATTCACACGCCATAGAGCTAAGGTTTGAAATTATAATATAGGCTATATTATATATAGGCCTATGTACAGTATCTAACGTAGATGGTGCCTCCGTGGCTCAGGCGGCAGAGCGCCGGCCTCTGACCGCTGGGTTCCCGGTCACTCCATGTGAGATTTGTGCTGGGCAAAGCTGAGGCCGGACAGGTTTCTCATTCGGGTAGTCCGGTTTTCCCTTTCATTCCAGCGACGCTCTCCAACTTCATTTCATTTCATCTGTCAGTCATTAATCATTGCCCCAGAGGAGTGCGACTGGCTTCGGCAGCCGGCACAATTCTTATTCTCGCCGCTAGATGGGATATTGAGGATTTTCATCCAAAGCAGATGAATCTCCGGCTGCTTGCCTGGATGGTCTGCGTACTGATCTCCGATTTAGAGGGCCCCGGGTTCGATTCCAGGCCGGGCCGAGGATTTTAATTGCGGATCGTTCATTCCTCTAGCTCGGGGACTGGGGATTGTGTTCGTCTTAATACACTGGTCTTGATCTACAAACGACTTACCACACTACTAAATACGCAATAGTGAATAGATACCTGCACATAAGGTTGACGTCAGGAAGGGCATCCGGCCGTAAAATTTTGGCCAAATCTATCACGTGACAACCGCAATAAGTTAAGTAATAATAATAATAATAATAATAATAATAATAATAATAATAATAATAATAATAATATGAGGCAAATAACATAATGTTGAGCTATTTCAAAGTAAACACAGCAATCATATGTGAAAATACGAGTAATGATTATTACGAGCGGAGTAGTGCTATGTAGACAAGTTCTGCATTCGGGTGACGACGGAATTCGAACTCCACAGTCGGCTGTCCTGAAAATGGTTGTCTGTGGTTTCCTATTTTCACTTCCAGACAAATGCCGGAACAATTCAAATTCATAGGGCACAACCGATTCCTTTCACCTCCTTACCCAGTTTCATTCACCATCATTCATTTCATCTTCATTAGCCCCTCAACTGAGGTTGACGTTATGAAGGGCATCCGGCCGTAAAAACATCCCATATCATTTCATCTCACCTCATCCTCGACCCGGTATCAGAAAACAGGACAAAGGGGTAGACATACTGAACCCTTGGACCAGGCCCAAGGGTTCAATACATTATTTTATTTATCTTGAAATATACACGGCAAGAAAAGCTATAGAATGTTGTTTATTGTAGCTTATCACTGAGACACACGACCTGGGAACGTAAACTTGTACAAACTGAAATGTTTTTCTTCCAACATATAACGCATGTATGATAAACAGTAATAACGAACAGGTTACAATTAGGTCAACTGTTATTTTTTAGTGAAGTTTGGTCCAGTCCGGCTCTGTAGTGTAGTGATTAGTGTGATTAGCTTCCACCCCCGGAGGCCCGGGGTCGATTCCCGGCTCTGCCACGAAATTTGAAAAGTGGTACGAGGGCTGGAACGGGGTCCACTCAGCCTCGGGAGATCAAATGAGTAGAGGTGGGTTCGATTCCCACCTCAGCCATCCTGGAAGTGGTTTTGCGTGGTTTCCCGTTTCTCCTCTAGGCAAATGCCGGGATGGTACCTAACTTAAGGCCATGGCCGCTTCCTTCCCCACTTCTTTGTCTATCCATACCAATCTTCCCATCCCCCAGCAAGGCCCCTGTTCAGCGTAGCAGGTGAGGCTGCCTGGGTGAGGTACTGGTCATTCTTCCCATTTGTACCCCCCGACTCAATGTCTCACGCTCCAGAACACTGCCCTTGAGACTGTAGAGGTGGGACCAAATAAAGTAGAGACAATACGCGACACTTACGGATTTAGCCTTGTTAAAATGGGAGACAATTCGACGGTGGCGCTCCTAGTGACTTGACCTGAAAAAATCGCGCTAAATTCAAATATCAATGAAAATGTATATACGGAAATAGATAAATAAATTACGTCTAGAAAGAAAGTGTTGTTGAGATATTAACTTCGAAGTTGCTAAAGCAATTCTGGATAAATGAATGAAGAATTATTTAAAAGGTTATTATTCAAAGACTGAAATTAGACATATAAACAAGAAGTGAAATGGACTGCTGTGAAATGGCTTGATCTTTCATTTATGCATTACTTTTTCAGCTTAGCATTCCTGCCTGAACTCTTACGGTTGGATTTGTCTTTTTTCTCATTTAAAAACATTGTATCATCACATTAAGACACTTGTCAATAAAATATCGGCACATTCCTTACACAAATGATGCAATGAATTAACATTTAATAATAATAAAATAATAATAATAATAATAATAATAATAATGTTATTTGTTTTACGTCCCACTAACTAATCTTTTACGGTTTTCGGAGACGCCGAGGTGCCGAAATTTAGTCCCGCAGGAGTTCTTTTACGTGCCAATAAATCTACCGACACGAGGCTAACGTATTTGAGCACCTTCAAATACCACCGGACCGAGCCAGGATCGAACCTGCCAAGTTGGGGTCAGAAGGCCAGCGCCTTAACCGTCTGAGCCACTCAGCCCGGCGAATTAACATTTAATAGCTGAACAATTTTCCTCTTAACATGAAGCCTACTAACAGAAAGATAATCTATAAAATCCCAGCTTTAATCTGAGAAGAGGGATAAAAGAAAGAAAAGTATGAAAATGTTGTCGACAGTGATGCTTTGAGGAATATTTACGTACAATTAGAGTAAAAATGTAACATACCCTTGGCTGTATAGTCGAGGATTTTTAAAGTCGCTGGCCTGGAAATGATCTGAACAGATCTTATAATTCTTATATAAGTGTAACGTCCCTTCTTTCTTGTACACCTTATCCAAATCACTTCTGTGACATTTCAAAACCCACAGATCACACCTACAACAACACATCGGTATTGAAGGTTAACTGGTGCACTATACAATAAAATAAGCCAGTTAAAATATGGGTCGAGCAGGTCAGAAGATTAATAATAATAATGTTATTTGCTTTACGTCCCACTAACTACTTTTTAAGGTCTTCGGAGACGCCGAGGTGCCGGAATTTAGTCCCGCAGGAGTTCTTTAACGTGCCAGTAAATCTACCGACACGGGGCTGTCGTATTTGAGCACCTTCAAATACCACCGGACTGAGCCAGGATCGAACCTGCCAAGTTGGGGTTAGAAGGCCAGCGCCTTAACCGTCTGAGCCACTCAGCCCGGCAGGTCAGAAGATTATGAAGTACTATAAAAATCCCTGTCACTGGAAGAATATATATGCAAACACAATATTACTTACATTTTCTTGTCACGAGGGAACCTGAAGAACGACCGCGCATTCTTCTCTACTTCATAGTTACTGCAGCCAAACACAGCACATACCTTTCCCCTCATGTTGAGAGGAGATATCAAGGAATGACACACGGTACTATTTAATTATGTCAACTCACTGAAAACGCATAAATAACACCAAAAACGTCGCACAAAAATACACGTGCTCTTATGACAGAATCAGTAGTTTTCAGGTCTACTCGCTAGAGAGAGCTCCAATAGCTGTCCCTCGATATCTCGCTCAGTGTCGCGTATTGTCTCTACTGTATTTAGTGGGACCCCTCGCTGAGTCCGAGGGAAAACTAACCCTGGAGGGTAAACAGATTAGAAGGAAAAGAAGTTTGCTCCTTCTTCACCCTGCCTTAACACCGTGTATGGCCTCATCTGGCATCGTTCAGGTTTCTGACACGCTTTTGGCACGTGAGCGATTAGTACATCGTCATCTTGAGGAAGGAAGTTCCATCCCATCTAGGCAACGCTAATGAGGTCTGAAGGTGTCCGTGGAGGTTGTGGACAATCAAAAACAGCCGTTTTCAACGTGTCCTATGCATGCTCAATGTATTTCATGTCCGGTGAATTAGCTGGTCAATTTGTTGTATGTCCGGCGCTCCCTTCTCGCTCCGCCAGCCAGCTACACGCTCGCCAGTGTGTCATTCTTCTAGCCTCGACGCGCAGCCCTCAGTGCGCGTGCCTGGACCGCCGTGTGTGTACTATAAAGAGGGACTCCCAGCCTGTCCTGATGCCCACTTGCCCCGGTGTCCAGCTCCAGAATACACCCTACGTCGAGCACGGAGGCTACTCCTCTTGAAAATGTGCTTCGATCAGGTGGACTGAATTTCTGGCAGTACGAGGTCTCACCTCTGGTCACCGCTCCTCCTATTCCGCTGCCCATATCCAGTCATACTATTACATACCGTTATATTTCCCTAATTAATGCAAGCTCCCTTAGTTTCGCTAAGAAAGAATTCTCTCAACATTGAACTTGCTTTTATGAACTCAGCAAGGAAGGACTTTCCAAAACATTTATGTCAGTACTTCTGATAGTTTTCGACTATCGACTTTTCATATATCAAGGACTATCTTTTCGAGATAGTAGTGGATGTAAATACTGCAAACTTGTATATAGTGTACAAAAGATAGACTCTTTCTCAAGATTCCTAATTCATTTTGCTTCAAGTTAAATTTCAGTTTTATTTGTGTAAATAGTGTATTTTGCATTTGAAGCGAATAATAAAGTTGTGTTTTGTAAATCTCAACCTTGGTTACAACACAATTCATATGTAATGTTGTTTGCAGATGAAACACGAATATCACTTAGGCTAGACACGACGACAAAGAATGTGGAGACGTAACGAATACGGTGGAAAGTACCAGCATTTTCAAGAGGTGCATGCACTGAACTTCACCGCTTACTGTCGCCATCACTGCTTCACTCATATCGTGATTCTTGTTTCTTGTCCTTTTGATTTCTTCCCTTTTCCTACTGGGTGCCTTTCGCAATTTTACCTCAGTGGATAGATATTTCGGTAATTTCCACCACACACGAGCACGTTCCACGTTTTCACCATTCACTACGTCCGGCTCCGTGGCTAAATGGTTAGCGTGCTGGCCTTTAGTCACAGGGGTCTCGGGTCCGATTCCCGCCATGGTCGGGAATTTTAACCATAATTGGTTAATCCTCCTGACACGGGGGCTGGGTGTATGTGTCGTCTTCATCATCATTCCATCTTCATCACGACGCGCAGTTCGCCTACGGGTGTCAAATCAAAAGACCTACACCTAGCGAGCCGAAGTCCTCGAACACATCCCGGCACTAAATGCCATGCGCCATTTCATTACCATTCACTATGAAACACCCCGCCTTTATAATTAAATCTGCTTTTGGACGACAATTGCTTATTTTTACACGGAATAACTCTCGCTCACTTCGCAAACAGATTAGTTTCTTTTGGCAGTGTAAAAAAAGTCGTCTACCATCATGCTTCCTTCCGTAAACCGATTTACAACCAGGAACGGAACTACAATTTCTCGGCATAATAGAAAACTAGTTGATTGCACACACAAAGCATTGTACAAATATTAACACAGATTTTCGGAAAATATTAAAACAAACAAATTCTCTCGATAGGCGGTAAACCATCACTATGATTACACGCACGCATGCTATTGCCTTCGTCGACAACTTAGTATGCGTAATGTTGCAAGACTGACCATGCTGGTGACTCGCGACTGCTGCGTCACACTCTGGCGGGGCCACTAACAACAATGATGAGAGAGCGGAGTGATCACACTAAATTATTTTCGTTATGATTTTAGCGCCATGCAGTATAGGTCGGGGTTTGTAGCACAGTTAGGCTCTCTTTATATTTACATGTCTGTCTTCAAGGCATGTAGCATGAAAAGGATAGCTATTTCCTGTATTATAGGCCTACCACGCCTTGCATCTTTATTTCTTCCGATTCAATCAATCTTTGATACACAAATGTAAATTGATATAGCCTACACAAAATTGTGATAAACACGTTTATTTCAAAAATCTTCCAGTGTAGCCTAATAAAGTTTTTTTCTTTACGTCGCACTGACATGGCGACGATGGGATAGGAAAGGGCTAGGAGTGGGAAGGAAGCGGCCGTGGCCTTATTTAAGGTAGGCCTACAGCCCCAGCATTTATCTGGTGCAAAAATGAGAAACAAGGGAAAATCATCTTCAGGGCTACCGACAGTGGGGTTCGAACCCACTCTCTCCCGAATACAAGCGCACAGCTGCGCGACCCTAACCGCAAGGCCACTTGCTCGCTAAGTAATCAAGTAAGTTACTTTGGCACTAGATGTTATTTAGAGTTTCCGTCAAGTCTAGTATGTGCAACGGTTGTTTATTCAATGAACTATGTATGTAAACTTCAGATGCTCCGCATATACTATAGGCCTATTTACACATCAGCCGGTCTAAGACCTCAGACGGTAGAGCGTTGGCCTTCTGCGCTCAAGTCAGCGGATTCGATCCTGGCTCAGTCCGGTGGTATTTGAAGGTGCTCAAATCCGCCAGCCTCTTGTCGGTCAATCTAATCCTGCTTGATAAAAATCCGGCATCTCGGCGTCTCCGAAAACTATGTATCATACGTCGAGAGCCATGAGTTACTGTCGGTAGATTTTCTGGCATGTAATAGAACTCCTGCGGGACGAGATTCCGGTAGTCCTATCTCGGCGTCTCCGAAAACGTAAATTAGTTACTGGGACGTAAAACCCATATTATTAGACTATCATTAGGCCTATTATTATTATTATTATTATTATTATTATTATTATTATTATTATTATTATTATTATTATTATTATTATTATTATTATTTCACCAGGATCAAGATCTGGTAAAAAGGATCTAGGGCCTATTTTCTTTTTATACTTTTATAGACAGGCATGTAACTCTAGGGTTCACTTCAGGTTACAACCGAAATATGTACCTACCCGGGTAATCATTGAGGATAAAGGCAGTAATTTCATTTCACTTAGTTTAGAGGTGTAGGTTGAGTGAACAAGACCATATGTCTCTTCAGAAGTGGAAACAAATGTCGTTTCTAAATTTTTCAACTTCCTTTTGACGAATTGACCCTACGTCTTTTTGGTTAAACTGAGCATGCCTTTACCACCTCGGCCAGGCAGCCCCTTTAGCTTTCGCGAAATTACATTCTTATGGTCATTTTCTGTGCATTTGCTGGCGAGACCTAGTGTTTAGACTGCACTATATTTTATGGTACGGAACCTCCCCTCCCACATGGTACTACAGCCCTTGAAGGGCATTGGCCTACCAAACGACCGCTGCTTAGCCCGAAGGCCTGCAGGTTACAAGGTGTCGTGTGGTCAGCACGACGATTCCTCTCGGCCGTTATTCTTGGCTTTCTAGACCGGGGCCGCTATCTCGCCGTCAGATAGCTCCTCAATTCTAATCACGTAGGCTGAGTGGACCTCGAACCAGCCCTCAGGTCCAGGTTAAAATCCCTGACCTGGCCTTTTCTGGTACGGACTAGAACAAATTTGTTACTTTAATTGACCTGTCTAGCCCGATTGGAGGCCATGATCGTTGAGGTGCTGAAGTCTAAACGGTCTGACACCATGGTTAGCCGGTTAGAGTCCCGTTGGTCGAAAAATATTTTCACCATCAGAATGTTGGCCGGCAGGGCAGCGGAGGTGATGGTATACATTTTCTAATCACTAGATTGCGTGCAAAAAGCTTGGATTAAATTCCAAACCTCTCCGCAACGCTCATTTGGAGTGAGGGCATATGACACTGTTGATGGTGATTCGTCCGTCGGATGGGGAGGTTAAGCCTTGAACAGACCCCTTGGTGCTATTGGACAGGAGTAGGCTATGTGCCGGCACCGGGTTTCACCCTCTTCCTACTATCATATATCACGTCATTCATTTAATCTCATTAACTCCTCTGATAAGGTTGACGTCAGGAAGGGCATCCGGTCATAAAAACCCGCCACGACAGATTCATCTCACCTCATACCGGACCCCGTAGGGAGACGGGACAAGGGTTGGACAAACAATTGACCTGTCTCAGTCTCATCCTTGGATTTGAAAACATTCGATATGCAGCCAGTCTCTGCTATGAATGGTATGAAACTGTGTACATGCGGTCGGTTGGTGCATGCATTCCTAATAAGGTTTGGCAGACTGACATGTAATAGTAACTTCCGGCTCAATGAAGAAGGCAACGGGAAACACACTCCTCATTTCTATGGTAGACCCTATGCGTGTTCAGTGACTCATAAGTCACCTATAACAGCTGATGGGAGAGCTGGTGGGAATTAAACCAGCCTTAGGGCTCAAGATACATAGTCATTTTGTATGCATCAGAAAGTCTGGCTATTATTTTATTGCATATACCTATTTTATTTTATTTTATAACTTCCCTAATTATAAGGTTGCCACTAGGACAAAGTAGGCCTGTACTTCATTTTTCAATACACAACTTACCATCATTGCTTAACAGGTAATAAAAAATACTATGTAATGAATAATGAAAAAATGAAAACCTACTACCTGTTTTCCAGTCATTGACCAGGTCAGGGATGTAATGAATGAAACATATAGGCCTATAGGCTGTTATTACAATGGGGTCGCTACTCCCAAGGTGATTTATTAATGAGTGATAAATGCTATGGAATGATAATGGAGAGTGTTGCTGGAATGAAAGATGACAGAGAAAACCGGACTACGTGGAGAAAAACCTGTCCCGCCTCCACTTTGTCCAGCACAAATCTCACATGGGGTGACCGGGATTTGAATCACGATATCCAGCTGTGAGAGGCCGACGCGCTGCCGTCTGAGCCACGGAGGCTCTTGTAATAAATTATATCAGCATGAAATATGAAAAGTCTTTCACACAGGCTACAGTACAGAAAGGAATAGGCTATACTGTAAATGGTTTCCCATGTGTTCTTCTTTTGTTTTTGTACAATCTGCTTTACGTCGCATCGACAGGGATAGGTTAGGCTTTATGCCGACGATGGGACAGGAATGGCCTAGGAGTTGGAAGGAAGCGGCCGTGGCCTTAATTAAGATACAGCCCAGCATTTGCCTGGTGTGAAAATGGGAAACCACGGAAAACCATCTTCAGGGCAGCTGACAGTGGGGCTCGAACCCACTATCTACCGGATGCAAGCTCACAGCTGCGCGCCCCTAACAGCACGGCCAGTTCACTTGGTACGTGGTTTTCTACACTTAATAACAACACAGACAGCATGCTCTAGTCCGTTTTCCACTCCAATGAAGTGAATTGATGAATAGTTTACAAAGTATGGCGTATATGACATAGAAGAATTCGCAACTAGTCGTAGAGACATGATATTATTATGTTATCATACTGGCAGAAAGAAGATCACAACCATACTTGTTACTTCTAACACAAGATAAGGCTATGTTCACCTCAATGAGAGTCGAACTCACGGCAGCTGACATGCCACTCCTCGCGGTGAATCCCCTTTGCAAGGCGTATCGAGGCGGGGCCATAGCAGCCAATAGCGGCGCGAGTCACTTTTTTGCTATGCAAATAATAGTGAGCGAGTGGCTGGCGGATTAAGAGCACGCAGGAGGGGCGGACACTATCCCTCTCCCTCCAGTACCTCAATTGCAAATTACACGTCATCTCTCCATTACAATGGCGAGTACTTTTTTAGCTCTCCTTAAGTTGCTCGTGGATGGGCGACTTTGCGCACAATCAGAACCAGGTCAAGACGTGATGCGTCATTCTGCAAGAAGTGGAAGAAGTCTATCCAGTTAATGAAATGATCTGTTCTCCGTTCTGTCGAACACATTAGAGCATAAACATGGTACCGTGATCTCGAAAAGCAAAGTGAAAAATGGTTGTCCGTGGGAGGACCGGAATGAGTGTGGTTCAACATGAAATCCATCTTCCTTTGACTTGAACAGTCTTTTTCAAATTAATTAATTTATTTATTTGATTTATTGTTCAACAGGCATTTCTGTCCACTTGCAGATCATTTCCATTCCTTATTTCTAATCTTCTCCTTATTCTTTTCCCACATTTGTGGAGTCGCGAGTGCGAGCTATGTCACACTTGTTGATTTGGCCCTGTTTTACAGTCGGATGTCCTTCCTGACGCCAACCTTATATGCAGGGATGTCATCACTATTGTGTGTTTCTGTAGTGGTTGGTAGTTTAGTGCATTGTCTGAATATGAAGAGGGAAGTGTTGGGACAAACACAAAGACCCAGTCCCTGAGCCAGAGGAATTAATCAAACGTGATTAACGTGATTAAAATCCCCGACCCGGCCGGGAATCGAACCTGGAACCCTCTGAACCGAAAACTCAACGCTGACCATTCAGCCAATGAGTCGGGCTATTTCTTATTTCTAATGTTATAAATAATATACAACAACAATTAAAATATGAAACCTAATAGGCCTACTAGGCCTATGCTTATGAACTATGGGCAGTGGTAAGTGCGTGTTTCAACTTAATATTTTAATTTCTCCTAAAATATAGCCTACTGTACATTGTTAATCTAAATTAATCTAAGGACTAAACTATCCATTTTACACAAGAATAGTAGGCCGTACTCTACGTTATTTATGTCTTCTCTCTGTGTGAGTTCCCTTCTGACTGACCTTAGGAAGATACTCTTCTCATGAAATATGTCCACTTTGGCATTTTATTAATTGACTGGCATGTGCTGTTTAGTGGTGAATTCATATGGTGATTTGTGTTTGATTGTTTAGTAAAAAAGTTACATTATTTCTCTTACTTCAAAACGGTGCAGACAGGTTTATTTGGTGGAGTAACTCTCGGTTATCTGCTTTACCTTTGATTGTTAAATTAATGCTTTTTGCTTTACGTCCCACTAACTAATTCCACGGTTTTTGGAGACGCCGATGTGCCGGAATTTAGTCTCGCGGAAGTTGTTTCACGTGCCAGTAAATCTACCGACACGAGGTTGACGTATTTGAGCACCTTCAAATACCACCGGACTGAGCCAGGATCGAACCTGCCAAGTTGGGGTCAGAAGTCCAGCGCCTCAACCGTCTGAGCCACTCAGCCCGGCTTTTACCTTTGAGAATTCTATGAATCCGCTTACTCTCCAGGGTTGGTTTATTCCTCGGACTCAGCGAAGGATCCCACCTCTACCACCTCAAGGCCAGTGTTATGAAGCGTGAGACTTTGGGTTGGGGGATAAAACTGAGAAGGAGGGCCAGTACCTCGCCCAGGCAGGCTCACGTGCTATGCTGAACAGGAGCCTTGTGGGGGGGGGGGCGGAGATGGGAAGGGATAGAGAAGGAAGAGGAGAGGAAGCGGCCGTGGTCTTAAGTTACAGTAGGTACCATCTCGGCATTTTGTCTGGAGGAAAGGTGGGAAACCACGGAAAACCACTTTCAGGATGGTGAGGTGGGAATCGAACTCCCTGTACTCAGTTGACCACCCGAGGCTGAATGGACCGGTTTAAAAAAAAAATCGTGGCAGAACCGGATATCGAATCTGGGCCTCCGTGGGTGGCAGCTCATCACACTAACCACTACACCACATAGGCGGACTGAGGTATTTTACACTCGTTAATGTTCTCCTAGTATGCAACTTATCTATCCCAAAATTCAGGCCTAAGTCATTATATGCCACACATTTGCACTAGTTTTAAAGATACAGAAACAAATATCTTTGAAATTTAGCTTGAACATTTTCTATTTCTTTTATATGTTTATAACATGATGGATTCCAGGCTATAGATGCAAGTTCTGTTACTATCCTAACTAGTGAATTATCGATATTACTAATCAACATTTATGTCTTATTTTCATGACAGATAAACATAGTTCATACATGCAATAAGCAGGAGAAGAGCTCCTTCTGTGGATCAGCTTTCGGATAACGAGATCGTGGGAAACAAGGGCAGGAAGATGTCTATCGACACTCCATGTCGTATGATGTCGGCATGTAAAGGATCTCTGGTGACATACTCCGTGTTTATCCGACAAAATGAATTAAAACTCAGTCATAGCTCTGGTTCCTCTGCCATCTGGTAGAGTAAAACAGAACGTCGAAATTGTCATGCGGGCAGACTAAATTGCATCAAAAAGTCTGCAACATGCTAACTGAAGCCACACACCTTTTCTTATCATTATTATTTTTCTTCCTGGCATTTACCCACTTAATTGGAGTCGCACTTTGTATGGATTTAGCCCAGTTTTACGGCCAGATGCCTTTCCTGACGCCAAACGTATGTGGAGGGATTTATTCACATTGCATGTTCCTGTGGTGGTTGGTAGTGTGATGTGCATTATGTAAATAAATTTTGTGTATTAAGGCAACCACAAGTGGAGCCTACCGACCGAGTTGGTCGTGCGGTTAGGAGCGCGCAGCTGTGAGCTTACATCTGGGAGATAGTGGGTTCGAACCCCACTGTCGGCAGCCCTGAAGATGGTTTTCCGTGGTTTCCCCATTTTCACACCAGGCAAATGCTGGTGCTGTACCTTAATTAAGACTACGGCCGCTTCCTTCCTATTCCTAGGCCTATCCCATCGTTGACATACGCTAACACCTATCGGTGCCGGTTCGACGTAAAACAAATTTAAAAAACAAAAACAAATGGAGCCTCCATGGCTCAGATGGAGGAATTTTAAAGTCTCTGACCTGAAAATGATCTGAACAGATCTTATAATTCTTAGTCTATATAAGCGTAACGTCCCTTCTTTCTTGTACACCTTATCCAAATCACTTCTGTGACATTTCAAAACCTACAGATCACATCTACAACACCACATCGGTATTGAAGGTTAACTGCTGCACTATACAATAAAATATGCGTATGATATTTTAAGCCAGTTAAAATATGGGTTACTTTTTTTGCTTTAGCATTCCTGCCTGAATTTTTACGGTTCGATTTGTCTTTTTTCTCCTTTAAAAAACATTGTAACATCACATTAAGACACTTGTCAATAAAAATATCGCCACATTCCTTACACACATGATGCAATGAATTAACATTTAAAAGCTGGACAATTTTTCTCTTAACATGAAGCCTACTAACAGAAAGAAAATCTATAAAAACCCGGCTTTAATCTGAGAAGTGTCAACGGCTGTAGCCGTGTTGAAACACCGGATCCCGTGAGATCTCCGAAGTTAAGCAACATTGGACATGGTCAGGAGTTGGATGGGTTGCCACGCGCTGTTGGTGGGGGTAAGGGAATGGAGGAGCGGAAAGGAACTGGCCACCCTGCCGCACGTAAACTCCGGCGCAGGAACCTCTGCGGAGGTTCGGACCTGCCTTCGGGCAGAATAACCCTTACCTTACCTTAATCTGAGAAGAGGTATAAAAGAAAGAAAAGCATGAAAATGTTGTCGATAGTGATGATTTGAGGAATATTTATGTACAGTTAGTGTAAAAATGTAACATACCCTTGGCTGTATAGTCGAGGAATTTTAAAGTCGCTGGCCTGGAAATGATCTGAACAGATCTTATAATTCTTAGTCTATATAAGCGTAACGTCCCTTCTTTCTTGTACACCTTTTCCAAATCACTTCTGTGACATTTCAAAACCTACAGAAAACATCTACAACACCACATCGGTATTGAAGGTTAACTGCTGCACTATACAATAAAATATGCGTATTATACACTGACTGACAGAGCCAATGCAACACCAAGGAGGAGTGGTTCGAAAGGGATGAAAGTTGGGGAAAAAACAGAGTCGGCACGGAAGAATAATTGATGTTTATTTCAAACCGATATGCAGGTTACACAATGCGCACGGCGTCGACTCAGTAGGATGTAGGACCACCGCGAGCGGCGATGCATGCAGAAACACGTCGAGGTACAGAGTCAATAAGAGTGCGGATGGTGTCCTGAGGGATGGTTCTCCATTCTCTGTCAACCATTTGCCACAGTTGGTCGTCCGTACGAGGCTGGGGCAGAGTTTGCAAACGGCGTCCAATGAGATCCCACACGTGTTCGATTGGTGAGAGATCCGGAGAGTACGCTGGCCACGGAAGCATCTGTACACCTCGTAGAGCCTGTTGGGAGATGCGAGCAGTGTGTGGGCGGGCATTATCCTGCTGAAACAGAGCATTGGGCAGCCCCTGAAGGTACGGGTACGGGAGTGCCACCGGCCGCAGCACATGCTGCACGTAGCGGTGGGCATTTAACGTGCCTTGAATACGCACTAGAGGTGACGTGGAATCATACGCAATAGCGCCCCAAACCATGATGCCGCGTTGTCTAGCGGTAGGGCGCTCCACAGTTACTGCCGGATTTGACCTTTCTCCACGCCGACGCCACACTCGTCTGCGGTGACTATCACTGACAGAACAGAAGCGTGACTCATCGGAGAACACGACGTTCCGCCATTCCCTCATCCAAGTCGCTCTAGCCCGGCACCATGCCAGGCGTGCACGTCTATGCTGTGGAGTCAATGGTAGTCTTCTGAGCGGACGCCGGGAGTGCAGGCCTCCTTCAACCAATCGACGGGAAATTGTTCTGGTCGATATTGGAACAGCCAGGGTGTCTTGCACACGCTGAAGAATGGCGGTTGACGTGGCGTGCGGGGCTGCCACCGCTTGGCGGCAGATGCGCCGATCCTCGCGTGCTGACGTCACTCGGGCTGCGCCTGGACCCCTCGCACGTGCCACATGTCCCTGCCCCAACCATCTTCGCCACAGGCGCTGCACCGTGGACACATCCCTATGGGTATCGGCTGCGATTTGACGAAGCGACCAACCTGCCCTTCTCAGCCCGATCACCATACCCCTCGTAAAGTCGTCTGTCTGCTGGAAATGCCTCCGTTGACGGCGGCCTGGCATTCTTAGTTATACACGTGTCCTGTGGCACACGACAACACGTTCTACAATGACTGTCGGCTGAGAAATCACGGTACGAAGTGGGCCATTCGCCAACGCCGTGTCCCATTTATCGTTCGCTACGTGCGCAGCACAGCGGCGCATTTCACATCATGAGCATACCTCAGTGACGTCAGTCTACCCTGCAATTGGCATAAAGTTCTGACCACTCCTTCTTGGTGTTGCATTTGCTCTGTCAGTCAGTGTATTTTAAGCCAGTTAAAATATGGGTCGAGCAGGTCAGAAGATTATGAAGCACTATAAAAATCTCTTTGTCACTGGAAGAATATATATGGATACACAATATTACTTAGATTTTCTTGACACGAGGGTAGCGAAAGAAAGACCGCGCATTCTTCTCTACTTCATAGTTACTGCAGCCAAACACAGCACATACCTTTCCCCTCATGTTGAGAGGAGATAGACACACACTATTATTTAATTATGTCAACTCACTGAAAACGCATAAATAACACCAAAAACTCCACACACAAATACACGTGCTCTTATGACAGAATAAGTAGTTCTCAGGTCTACCCGCTAGAGAGAGCTCTAATAGTTGTCCCTCGATATCTCGCTGAGTGTCGCATATTGTCTCTACTGTATTTGATTGAGGTTTCCAGAAATATGCCATCATAGAAATCGAAGCATATCTTGATCAGTGGTGTACACTAAAATCTGTAGAAATGCCCTGTCTTTGTCAGTTGTCAACCCGATCGGGTGAGACAGAAAATGATTTAATACTTCCGGCACTAGGTCGATAAGATTAGGTCCCGGTTCAAGCTGCAAGTGTCCCCGACTTTTGAACTGCGTTTTACCAGTTTCTAAATCTTCCTGTTATTGTTTATTCCGTCGTACGAACATTTTCGAATTAGAACTTATGTGCAGCATCCATCTTTCCTATAACCATACAGCCTTCAAAAGCCTTGCACTTCTCTTTCAGCCATTCTTCCCCAGCTGTCCTGCACTTTCTATCTACATTCTTTATTCGCCTTTATTCTTTTCTGCCCTTAAACTTTTACATTATTATACTTTCGCCGTTCGCCAATCAGATCTAGTATATAGTGAGTTATTCATTGATTCTTACTTGATCTTATCTTTCTTCCTAACCTTCCTACTCTTCATTTTCATTTAGTCCTTGCGCAACATCTTCCTTGAAACAATCCCTCACTCTCTTTTCCTTCAACTTGTCGACATCCCATCTTTCTGCGTTCCTTCCTTTCTTCAATTTCTTCGACGTCAGACATTTCATGACCACTAAGTTGTGGTCAGAGACCAAATCTGCTCGTGGGAAGGTCTTGCTATTCTACACCTGGTTTCTGAATCTGCATAATGAAGACTGATACTTTCCAGTGTCTCCTCGTCTTATCTATGTATACAGCCGTCATCTGTGTTGTTTGAACCGAGTATTATCAAGGACTAAATTCGATGCAGAATTCTATCTTCCTTGGCCTTCCACTGCATTTCAGTCTCCCATCACAATTAAATATATCTTCATATATTCTTTCGATTTCTCTATTATCCACTGAAATAATAGGCCCACTGTGGTGGGCATTGGCTTGGGTGTCTATCTTGACAATGATAATCCGTTGAGTATGCTGCTCAATTCTTATTCATTATTAAACCAACTCCTGCATTTCCCCTGTTGATTTTGTGTTGATAATTCTGTAGTCGCCTAAATAGAAA
This sequence comes from Anabrus simplex, assembly GCF_040414725.1. Lineage (NCBI taxonomy): Eukaryota > Metazoa > Arthropoda > Insecta > Orthoptera > Tettigoniidae > Anabrus > Anabrus simplex. The sequence continues at coordinate 380,460,340 of NC_090265.1, forward strand.
TCGTGCTCTTCCTGTCAACCTACATCCCTTTACCAACTACATCCAACGTTAGTCTGTCCATTTCCCTTTTCAGATTACATTTCACGCTCCGACTCGCGTAATGTCACTATTCACACTCGTGATGATTGCCCCCTCTCGTGTAGTTTCTACCCGGAGATCCGAATAGGGGCTATTACCTCCGGAATATTTTACCCGAAAGAAAGGCATAATTAGTAGGCTACATCATTCATACAGAGAAAGTTGCATGTCCTTGGCAATTAGTTATGGCTGTAGTTTCCCATTGTTTTCAGTCGTGTAGCAGTATCAACATAGCTGAATATTATTACAAGGTCATATCATGAATCACCCAGACTGCCATCCTTGCAACTACCGAAAGGCTGCTACCAATCTTCCGATAAACCATTCGTTAGTCTGGTCGTGTAGTTCCCACCCGGAGATCCGAATAGTAGGTGGGGATGTCCGATATGGTTACATCTACGGTTGCTCCATTGGGACGCGCAAGCCTCCCCCACCGCAGCAAGGTCACATGGTTCACAGGAGGTCTATGTAGGCCTAACTATAAAAATAAAATGATTTCACCACATCATTCTTTCGCGAATTTGATTCAATATCTCCTCATTTATTATTCGATCTAATCTTTAACTTTAGGTAACACCACATTTCTAAGGCTTCTATTCCGTCTCTTTCCGTATTAGGTATTGCTCATGTTCCACTTTAATGCAAGCTCCCAATGTGGATCAGTGGTAGAGTGTCGGCCTCCGAATCCCTAAGATTGCGGGTTCAAACCCAGCAGAGGTAGGCCTAGTGGTAGTCGTGTTTTTGAAAACGTCCATTCGGCACTCCATGTCGTACGATGCCAAAGTGTAATGAATCTTTAGTGACGCCTTCAATGTTTACCCAATAATATTAATTAAAACTCAGCCATCTCCAGGACACTGCCCTTGAGGCGATAGAGGTGGGATTCCTCGCTGAGTCCGGGTGAAAAACCGACCCTGGAGGGTAAACAGATTAAGAAGAAGAAGAAGAAGAAAACAACTCAGCCATACGCCGCCTAACAGAGGACAGTTTCTCTATCATCTTATTCCTGAACACAGTAGCTAAATCCATGTTTTTTATTATTTCAATGTAATATCAAGCTCCACGGAAACACCTTTGTAATAGACCCTACGAATATTTATGTTTGGGATTAAAATATTTCCCTTTTTCAGAAAAGTATTGTATTTTTATTTATTGCATTTATTTTTATAATAATGTAGTTATTTAAGTAGCGTACATTTCATAACTTCCTTGGTTCTGCTGTCAGTCGTTACCTTGTTACTCAAGTCATTCGGGAGATAGTGGGTTCGAACCCAACTGTCGGCAGCCCTGAAGAGGGTTTTCCATGGTTTCCCATTTTCACACCAGGCAAATGCTGGGGCTGTACCTTAATTAAGGCCACGGTCACTTCCTTCCTACTCCTAGCCCTCTCATATCCCATCGTCGCCGTAGGACCTATCAGTGTCCGAGCAACGTAAAGCAAAAACAAAAACAGAAACATATATATAGGCCTATATATACAGTATTATCCTAATGCTGTTTCAAACTTGATTTCCTTCAAACTCCATTTCGTAATCTGATATTGCTCCTATTGCTGAAATAATAATAATAGCAATTATTAATATTACAATAATAAAGGGGAGAAGAAGAAGAAGAAGAAACGCATTAACTGCATGGCTAACGCATTCTGTTCTTCCGCAGAGCACATGCCGGGATTGGGGGAGGTGAACAGGACTGACAATAGACAGATGTGTTTCGAGATCTGCAAACTCGAAGCTTGGCGGGGAAAAACAGTGTCATAAAATGCAGATCAGTCCCATAATTCTTTCCTTTTGTCCGTTTCCAGCAGCACGCTTAGACAGAAACATGTTAGAAGGGTGGAAATAACAGAATTGTCCCTTTTTGTGGCTGAGTCCATAATTCATGGCAGACAGCAAGAAGAAAGACAGAAATGTTAACGTTGTGTTGTGCAGGGTTAGTGATGCTCCGTATCAGTACCATTGTCATTTGTCATAATCTGCGGAGACAGTGGAATTGGAAAGGATTCTCTACTCGACAAACTAGTGACGTTTTTGTCACTGTATTTTAATTTATTTCCTCTTTCTGGTTCGAATAAGCATTATCTATCAGGAAGGAAGACGATGTGGAAATTTTGGGGTTCTCTATCGTTATCTGGCTTGGTGGACCAGTGATAAGACTGTCCAACCCATGATCCCAAGTGTGTGGGTTCGATCGTGGTCGAGGTGTATGTGAACTGGTTGTAATGGGTAACCAAATTTTCACGCTCCTTCGAATGGTTTGTAGGTACAGTATTGTTACTATGCTTACCTCCAGGAATGAACTTCCTGGTTTATTGCCCAATAAAAGAAGCGAACCCTATTCCTCATTTTACTGGACACGTATGACAATTCTAGGGGCAAAGTTGTGTCTACCGAGCTCGATAGCTGCAGTCGGCTTAAGTGCGGCCAGTATCCAGTAATCGGGAGATAGTGGGTTCGAGCCCCACTGTCGGCAGCCCTGAAGATGGTTTTCCGTGGTTTTCCATTTTCACACCAGGCAAATGCCGGGGCTGTACCTTAATTAAGGCCACGGTCGCTTCCTTCCAATTCCTAGGCCTTTCCTGTCCCATCGTCGCCATAAGACGTATCTGTGTCGGTGCGACGTAAAGCAAAATAGCAAAAAAAAAAAAGTTGTGTCTGGCATTACTTGCACTTAGTAAGTATTCTCAGATTTTCTTACTGAAGAATGGTCAAATGTCTTCGCACTCCAAAACATGGTTATTTGTATGTTAAAGCTGCCTTCACACGTACCACTTTGTAACTGCAAAACTGTGATTCTTGAGTGGTTCGGCTGTAGTTACAATCGACTACTCTCTTCGTCACTGGCAGTGGTCGAACGCAATTCACACGTAGACCTATTATTTTGCAACCACACGCCAACCACTTTAGTCGTTCTCTTTGTTTCCAGCCGGTAATACATATTTCCTTTCTATGAATTAGTTATTATTAATTAATTGAAACTTATCATCGTACATTCTCAAAGACTGATACAGTATATGAAACTGACTTTCACTCCTGTTTTCTATAATAGGATTGATCCAATAAACTCGATTTCAATGACGCCATCTTCGTCGACGTAACAAAAGCAACAGTAAATGCTTCCTCTTCGAAATCCATTTCAGTACTGTGTATTTACGGGTGTAGAGTGATTGGATTATGGTCGATAAGAACTTCAAATAACCACAAAGAACCACGTAATTGTGGTTATGAGTGATCAATTGTAACCACAGTCCGACTCTTTGGCTGAACAGTCAGCGTACTGGCCTTCGGTTCAGAGGGTCCCGGGTTCGATTCCCGGGCGAGTCAGGGATTTTAACCTTAATTGGTTAATTCCAGTGGCTCGGGGGCTGGGTGTATGTCTTCATCATCATTTCATACTCATCACGACGCGCAGATCGCCTACGGGAGTCAACTAGAAAGACCTACAATTGGCGAGCCGAACCCGTCCTGGGATATCCCGGCACTAAAAGCCATACGACATTTCATTTCAATTGTAACCACAGCTGAACCACTCAAGAAGAACCACAGTTTTGCAGCTACAAAGTAGTTTGTGTGAAGGCAGGCTAAAGGACTCTGATGGTGCACACAGCATACCCGACAAAATAAACTAACAATAAGCCATGTGAACCATCCAGCAAATTTCTGCTTTCGCTGCTAGTTAACAGCACAATTGGGACACTGAAATTGGTAGACAGGCCCATTAGAAGATCAGCATCCCAGTAGCCGAGGCCATGCGATTATCATTATTATTATTATTATTATTATTATTATTATTATTATTATTATTATTATTATTATTATTATTATTAGGCTATTATTATTATTATTATTATTATTATTATTATTATTATTATTATTATTAGGCTATTATTATTATTATTATTATTATTATTATTATTATTATTATTATTATTATTATTATTATTATTATTATTAAACCCTCCTGCTGGTCATGATCGTTAAGGCGTGAAGTCTATATGGTCTGACACCGTGGTTAGCCGGTTCGAGTCCCGTTGATCGAAAATGATTTCACCATCAGAATGTTGGCCAGCAGAGTAGAAGTGTAGTAGTGTACAATTTTTAATTACTAGACTGCGTGCCAAAAGTCTGGATTAAATTTCAAACTTCTCCGCAGTGTTCATATGGGGTGAGGACTTATGACGCTGTTGGATGGAAACATTAAGCGTTGAGCAGACCCCTTGGTGCTATTCGACAGGAGTAGGCTATGAGCCGCCGCCGGGTTTCACCTCTCGCTTCTTACTATCATATATTACGTCATTCATCTCATCTCATCAACACCTCTGTGATGAGGTCAGAAAGGGCATCCGGTGTTAAAAACTCGCTACGAAGTAACGACCCCGTAAAGAAATGGGACAAGGGGCGTGACTTCTAATGCAAGAGTTAAAAAAAAAAAAAGAAAGCAAATAGAGAAAAGCTGACTTAGCAGAATTAGTTAACCCTCCAAGTGGCAAACGCCTGATATCAGGCGTTTTATGCGTTTGCCCAGTGGCAACGCCTGATATCAGGCGTTTTGACATGCTCTTTATTTTATTTTGATAATCGAAAGGCAAGTATTCCCCCGTCTTCTCAATAAACTCATGGGTGTTGTAAAGGAAAACCAGGAGAAGAATATTGAAGTTGGCTTTAAGAAATCTGGCATTATTCCTCTGAACTGTGAGGAAGTGCTGGAATGTCTTCCAAGTACTAATGCTGGCAATGATAACACTCATGCCGACACTAAGGCAGGTGATGATTCAATCCTGTCTGTTCCTAATGAACTGCGCTACAATGACCAGCCAAAAACACCAGTTCGGAGGCGAAACTGAATGTTGTCCCGGGTAAGAGTGTCATGGTAACAGATATTCGTTCTAAGGATGACAATTCCGTAAGCAGTGGAGATGATATTCATTACATGCAGTACCAAGATGAGTGAAAGAAAACATGCAAGTGATCATTAATTATTACAGATACCAACAGAACGGAATTATCCAGGTGTGACAAACGAACCAGAAACATTGAAGAAGTTTGCATTAATGGAGAAAAGCTCACTGGTGTTTACAGGAAAGGAGAGATTCGGTCTGGTTATTGGGTTGTTGCAGTTCTTCACTTCAAGTGTCAGAAGTAAGTGTAAAATTCACTAATACCTCACAACGGAAGTTGATAGTGGTAAGATGTTCAAGTGGCCTGAGGTCGATGACATGTGCAATCTGAATTTGCGAGCAATACCGGTAATTGGTGTTGTGGAACCACCCACTACAGAACGAAGAGGACTGTTGAAATTCCAATCTGTTGACTTCAGCTCGTGGTGATCTTAACATTTAATTAATCAATCAATCAATACTGATCTGCATTTAGGGCAGTCGCCCAGGTGGCAGATTCCCTATCTGTTGCTTTCCTAGCCTTTTCCGAAAGGATTTCAAAGAAACTGGAAATTTATTGAACATCTCCCTTGGTAAGTTATTCCAATCCCTAACTCCCCTTCCTATAAATGAATATTTGCCCCAGTTTGTCCTCTTGAATTCCAACTTTATCTTCATATTGTGATCTTTCCTACTTTTATAAACGCCATTCAAACCTATTCGTCCACTAATGTCATTCCACGCTATCTCTCCGCTGACAGCTCGGAACATACCACTTAGTCGAGCAGCTCTTCTTCTTTCTCTCAATTCTTCCCAACCCAAACATTTCAACATTTTTGTAACGCTACTCTTTTGTCGGAAATCACCCAGAACAAATCGAGCTGCTTTTCTTTGGATTTTTTCCAGTTCTTGAATCAGGTGATCCTGGTGAGGGTCCCATACACTGGAACCATACTCTAGTTGGGGTCTTACCAGAGACTTATATGCACTCTCCTTTACATCCTTACTACAACCCCTAAACACCCTCATAACCATATGTAGAGATCGGTACCCTTTATTTACAATCCCATTTATGTGATTACCCCAGTGAAGATCTTAATGTGTTCATCTATAAAATGTATCACAGTACTTGTAAGTTAGTGTCAGCCATGATCATTTTTGTATAAATATTAGTCATTAAACTAGAATTACTTTATGACACATGCATATTGCTCCTTTTCACCCATTGTGAAAGTAGAATAAAATTTTGCACAGGTTTACATTTACTCCACCCCGGCAGTGGAGTTGAATAGGAATGTTGATATTTATAGATATAGGGTAGATTTTTTTTTACAATTTGTTTTACGTCGCACCGACGCAGGTAGGTCTTACGGCGACGATATGATAGGAAAGGGCTAGGCGTGGGAAAGAAAGCGGCCGTGGCCTTAATTAAGGTACAGCCCCAGCATTTTCCTGGTGTAAAAATCGGAAACCAAAGAAAACCATTTTCAGGGCTGCCGACAGTGGGGTTCGAACCCACTATATACTATACGGATGCAAACGCGTAACTGCGCGCCCCTAACCACATGGCCCACTTGCCCGGTGGCTAGAAATTATAATGCAATTCCCAATTTATTTAAGGAAGAATAAGAAAACACGTGCAAAAATCTCCAAAAAGTATTCCATTTCTACGGTTTAAGGTTAGCGTTTCCACTAAAATGTTATGCGCGAAAATGGAACGCGGGTACTCATTCTAATGCTTAAATAATGTAAACAGTTGCCAGTTGTAAAAGTGATTATTCAAGCCCAGCTTATTAAATGTTAAATGTGTGTGTCAGTGCATGAAGAGCTTGTTTCAAAATGGACTTTATCAAGAGATGAATTGAAGGCTAGTTTTAATGTACATTTTTGTTCTGGTCCAGTTTTATTTCACATATTAGTTAATAAATATTTTATCCATCTTCTGTCGTGGTCTGCTTATCATCGTTGTCTTGTCCAATATGTTAAGAATATATTATATTTCCCATCTCTTATATCCAAGGTATAATTTAATGAGTCCGCCTCTGTGGTGTAGTGGTTAGCGTGATTAGCTGCCACCCCCGGAGGCCCGGGTTCGATTCCCGGCTCTGCCACGAAATTTGAAAAGTGGTACGAGGGCTGGAACGGGGTCCACTCAGCCTCGGGAGGTCAACTGAGTAGAGGTGGGTTCGATTCCCACCTCAGCCATCCTGGAAGTGGTTTTCCGTGGTTTCCTACTTCTCCTCCAGGCGAATGCCGGGATGGTACCTAACTTAAGGCCACGGCCGCTTCCTTCCCTCTTCCTTGCCTATCCCTTCCAATCTTCCCATCCCCACCAAGGCCCCTGTTCAGCATAGCAGGTGAGGCCGCCTGGGCGAGGTACTGGTCATACTCCCCAGTTGTATCCCCCGACCAAGAGTCTGAAGCTCCAGGACACTGCCCTTGAGGCGGTAGAGGTGGGATCCCTCGCTAAGTCCGAGGGAAAAACCGAACCTGGAGGGTAAACAGATGATGATGATGATGATGATGATGATAATTTAATGAATTATTTTTGTACCGGTTGGTACACCCATACGCCGCACATTTGAATTTTCCGCCTTAAAGTACTCCTCTACTGGAGAAACTCTGAACCTTATAAACTGAATCAATGCAACCATTTATCTGAAGATGTCACTGTGTTAATTTCAAATTGTTTTTGTTTACTAATTATCAAGAAATGTGGACATTCTCTCACAGATGTCTCTACCAAAAACTATGATCATGCACCATGGTGCGAAGTGAAGGAACTTTTTTTGAAGATATTTTGTATTCATAAGTTGTTGTCTTTACTAAATTTCGTTCTTTCGTTGGTGGGTTGGCAATATTAATCCTTTCTTTCCGCCTGTTTTGAATTTACCCAATCAGGAATTTCTGTAATTAATTTCCCTCCAATCACAGGTTTCTTCTTCATTTTTTTGACTTGTAACTTTTAGCCGACCAATAAACGTCTGTGGGTGTGTCTTAATCATTCATGAAAGGTCTCGAATCTTCCACGAGGGTATTAAAACTGCTGATTTTCTTGTCTCCCGGCCACTTCAACAACATCTAGCTTAGTGTATGGAAGTATAGCAGGGGGCGGGAAGCACCTCTTCCTTCGGGCAGCAGCTCTCCAACAAGGTAATGGCCGTTTAACATCTTTCTTTTTTCCTTGCTAGCTCAGCAGTTTAACCCGCGGGGCAGGTTCGAAAACCTTTAATATGTAACCTATAGCTTAAAACATGTAAACGTTTTCCTATCTTGTAAAACTTCATTTATCTTCAACTGTAATTCGGGGATAGAGAGTGCTTTACCCTCTCGAGCTCCCCTTCATTTTGAATTTGAGGTGACTACGTTTTCGTAACCGTTTTTCTCTTCCTTCTTAATCTGTTAAATTTATTTTGTATACAAATCACCTCCATAGATTGGGATTAGCCCCTGTGCAATAGGCCTAGTGGCTCTTAGGTTTTAATATGTGTATTTAGGAGTGCTAATTCACGCCTCCATTCCTTTTGCGTTTTGGGCCATTTAAATTAACCTAGTATTTGTCCACTAAGGCCCGGTAGATTGGGTACAAGATACCCCTGTTTCCTTGTAAGTGTGCCTGAGGGCAGTTTGTAGTAAAGTCCGTTTATGGCCTTTTGATAGGCTTGAAAAATTGAGAGCGGGTCGGCTCCTTCTTGTATTTTGATAAGTGCCTCTAGAAGGCCTGATTGTGTTAGGTGGGAGCGAGTGCTCCTTGTGTGAAGGGGTTTTCTGCCCTTTTGATCAAGTGTGTACCGTGGTAAAGTGGAGCTAATAGCTCAAGGAATGTAAAACTGGGGCTTGAAGCCCAGAACGTGTGAAGATCCCTGAACTTGTGTTTGAGTTTGGAAAATCATACTTGTACCTGATTTTTGTTTTATTGTTATTTCACCTAGTGAAAATATGTTAAATTGCTTCTAAATCCTGACCTGCCTGGTCTTGGACCTTAATGTTGGTTGTTGGTTGACTTGTTGTTATTGGTTGAAGCCTAAAACTCCTTGTTAAATCTTGTTAAGTTTTGGTATTTTGTGAAAATATAACTTTTAGTGAAATTTTAATGCAGCTTTCGGACTTGTAATTAAACCCATTCCAGCCCGCACCTTCCTTCACCTCTGTTGATCCACCAAAATCTCGGAACAAGTGGTAGCAGAGCGTGGTTGAATGGGTCTCAATTTAGCCCCTTTTAACGGCTAAACATTGCTTTAGATTCGAACTCTAACAATTTTCTCCGTCGCTGGAATTTTTCGATTTTTCTAAATTTATAAAGTGTCTGTCATCATGTCCGGCCATCGCGATGTCCTCCATCCCGGCTATTTGTGCAAGGAGGAATTAATTTATGAATTAACTATTAGAAATGTTCAATCTGGAGGCACGGTTGCGGCCGATACCACCAAGCTTAAAGATTCGCTTGATTTGGCGATTAATATACCCATCTTGGGGGAAAAAGATATTGATGACGCTCTCTCCACGATCACGGATAATGCTACTGAGCTAGCATCAGTAGTTAGTTTTTTTGAAGGGGGTGATCCATCACCTAATCAACTTAAACGTGTACAAGCAAGATTGTTTCATTTTTACAATAGGGTTACTGATCTATTGTCTCTGAAGTTAAATGACATTCAAGGGAAGGAGGCTAGTGCTGTTCTCGAAAACCTTTCTAAATTGTCCAGTAAGGGTAGCCTATTGTTAACAGGGGCAGTACCCCCCAAACCCGACCAACCCACTCTGGTAAACGTAGTTAGCGAGGAGCATTCTCCCACGGGGGAAGAAACTAGGAAATCTGTAGGAGTCCAACAAACATCTGCCCCATTACAAACTGAGTCCGGTCGTCGCATGTCCATTCCACCCTTTGTGTTGAATAATGCACCCTTTGAAACAGCTTCTACAACCCATAGACCGTTACCTACTATGTCACCCGGGTTCAGTAGTTTGCCTCATCCATTAGCAATGTTGCTCAGGGGTATTTCTAAGTTTTCTGTTAACTCCACCAGTGATGTTATTTCATTCCTAAGGTTTTTAGTTGAGTTCCAAGATCACGCTCTTGTATTTTCTCTTTCTCCGTGTCAAAGTTTGCAGATTATTTATCCCTATTCCATTGGTGTTCTCTCTGACAAAATAGTAAGAGCCATTACTGATCAATCCTCTATAGAAGACTTCCACGCGCATCTATTAGCAAACTTCATTCCAGCTAGGGCAAGGTCTTTTCTAATTCAGAAGTACTATTATCGTGTACAGCGTCTGGATGAAAACCTTGCCGATTTCATCCAAGACATTAAATTCTACACAAGGGTATTTGCTCTACATTTCTCTGTAGATCAAATTGTACAGGCTATTGTGGAAGGCATTTCCCCATCATATAGGTCATACTTGTGTTTTGCGTCGCGTCCGCAATCTTTTGCCGAATTAGAAGCTATGGCTGTCTCCGCTGAGGGAGTTAAATATGCTGACACACTACGTGTGGCGAAGGAGCCCCCTCCTTCTTTAAGTAATCTTCGGCCTCCACCTCGCCGAACCATCGTAACCCGCAAATGTTATGCTTGTGGGTCTGCAGACCATCTCCGCAACAAGTGCCCTTTGATCAAATCCAACGGGGCAAAGAATGGAGAAGGATCATCTCGAGGTTGTTTTAAATGCGGCACCTTTTCCCATATTGCCAAGAATTGCCCGAATTCTAATAGCACTCCCTCCTGCTCAACTTCGGGTGCAACTTCCACCAACAATCAAAAGTGACTAGTGGCTTCGGCTGAGTCGGCTAACTCATCTTTCCGAGGCTCAGCCCCAAGTAAATCAGCCGAAATCTCAGGCTCAGAACATGGTAGGAAGTCTTCTAACCCCGCATTTGAATGCCTTAAAGAATGTCTTAGGATTGCGGAGGATTCACCCACTCCTGTACCATTTCTCAAAATTGAATTAAATAATGAGCCTGTAACTGCTCTTTTAGACTCAGGCAGTGTCTGTTCCATTATTTCGGCTGAATGGTATTCCAAATTAAAATCTGTTTGTAAATTTTCCGATTTTTGTTCGTCTTCGGTTCAATGCATTTCGGCTAACACTTCCCCGTTAGAAATTTTAGGTTTTCTGTATGCCAAAATTAGAATTGCTAATTTTACTTGGAAAGTTAAACTGTTCGTGGCTAAGCACTTGTCTTGCCCCATTATATTAGGAGCGGATTTCATGTCTCACACCGGCCTTGTGCTCGACATTCAGAGCAAGTCGTGCACCTTCAAATTTGCTTTTAATTGTAAAATCCCCTTATTGAAATGTAATTCTGTATCATGTTCATCTATTTCGCCTACCCAGAATGATATGTTGTTAGACCTTAGACATCTACCTGAGGAGCAGGCTGAAAGCATTCGCAAGTTGTGTCAGTCGTTTCCAGAAGTTTTCTCTGATACTCTTGGTGTTACTGACCTCATCGAATACAAGATTGAGGTTACGGATTCAATCCCTGTTAGGTTTCCTCCTTATAGGTTATTTCCACCTAAAATGAAGGCTCTGAAAGAAATCATTGATCAGATGTTGAAAGATGGCATAATTCGGCTCTCCATGTCGGCGTATTCATCGCCTATTTTCCTAGTTCCGAAACCCCAAGCTGGCTTCAGGCCTGTGATTGATTATAGGGCTCTCAATCGGAAGGTGGTGTTACAATCTGTGCCCCTTCCAGACCTTCACTCTTGTTTTTCATGGTTTCGAAAGGCTAAATTCTTCACCATCTTAGACCTCAATCAGGCTTATAACCGGATCCCTCTGGCGGAAGAATCTAAACATCTTACAGCGTTTGCCACTGATTGGAACTTGTACGAATACAACCGCGTGCCCTTCGTGCTCCCCACGGGAGCAGCTGTACTTACGAGATTGCTAGATAGGGTCTTCTCCGACATCACATTTGAGTACTTGTACCATTATCTTGATGATGTCGTCGTATTTTCGGAGACCTTTGAAGAACATCTAGATCATCTGAAAGAAGCCCTTAATCGCCTTCGTAAGGCAGGGTTAACAGTTAAGGTGTCCAAAGTTGCTTTCGCTAAACCTTTCATGTCATTTCTAGGGCATATTGTGTCGCCTGATGGTGTCGCTGTAGATCATTCTAGAACACAGGTTATCCGTGATTTCAAACCTCCTAAGGACATCAAAGGAATTGTCAGATTCATTGGTATGGTGAATTTCTTCAGGAAATTTATTCCTAACTTCGCTAATAGAGCGGCACCCTTGAACTTACTTCGTAGGAAAGGCGTCAAGTTTGAGTGGGGTCCTTCTCAACAAGCCACTTTCGAAGATCTCAAATTAGCTCTGTGTAATGCCCCTATTCTTGCCATGCCTGATTTCTCAAAGAAATTCATCGTCCAAACCGACGCGTCGTCGTCGCCGGTGGCTGCAGTCCTTCTTCAAGAGACTGAACTAGGGAGGTGACCCATCGCCTATGCGCCTAGAACTTTATCGGCTCAAGAAGTCAAGTATTCCATTTATGAACTTGAAGGTTTGGCAGTCTTATTTGCCCTAGAAAAGTTCCGCCTCTATTTGGAACATGTCAAGTTCGACTTGGAGACTGATAACCAAGCCTTAAGTTGGGTCTTAGGTAGGCCGCGTCGCACTGGTCGCATAGCCCGCTGGGCCATCAGAATTTCTGCCTTCCAATTTGATGTTAGGCATATAGGAGGCTCTGAAAATGTTGTTGCTGACGGACTAAGCCGTATGTTTTCCAAAGAGGTAGAGCCCCTTGAACAGAAAGACAGTTCTTCACTTCCCGAGTCCATATCTCCTGGTGTAAATGCCATTCTAACAGATGCGCCCATGTTGTTTAAGGATCTTGAAAAATATCAACATGAAGATCCGACGCTGGCCCCTATTATGGAAACCCTTTCTTCTGGTGAACATGTCATCCCTTATGTATTGAAGAATGGTGTTTTATGTTGCCCGTCGGGGCATGATAAGATGATGAAAGTTGTGGTTCCAGCTGTCCTTGTACCTATGATCTTCAAATACTACCATGAGACCCCATTAGGGGGCATTTAGGCATCTTCAAAACTTGAGAAAAGATCCGAGAAATGTTCATTTGGAAAGGTATGGACGGTGAAATTCGTGAATTGGTAAAAGCTTGTAAAACTTGTTGGCTGAGTAAACCTACCATGTCCACTAAGCTAGGTTTATTGTCTTCTCACCAAGCGTCACGCCCCATGGAACGTCTTTACATCGACTACGTAGGAAACTTCCCCCAATCTAAGGGGAACGCCAACAAATTCATCCTTGTGTGTGTAGATGGTTTCACAAGATTTTCCTGGTTATTTCCGACTAAGCTGGCTACTGCTCAGTCCACCATTTCGTGTTTAAATTCCATATTCGCTTCCTTTGGTCCGTGTCAATATATTGTTTCTGACAATGCTAAAGCTTTCACCTCCAATCTCTTCCGTAAATTCTGTTTTGATCTGTCCATCTCTCATGTGACTACTTCTGCATACTATCCTCAACCATCTCTAGCTGAACGGGTCAATCGTAATCTTAGATCGGCTCTAATTGCCTATCATCATGATGATCATTCTAGGTGGGACACGTCCTTGCATTGGTTAGCTTTCGCTTTGAATTCAGCGGTTCATGAATCTCATAAGTTTACTCCTGCTTCCTTGATGTTTAAGTTTGTACCCAACATGCCGCTCTCTAACCTTTGGTCTCTTAGTGATATTCTACCTGAGACATTAGATCCAGATAATATTAGAGATCTTTGGAAGAAGGCCAAGGCCAATCTTAAAATTTCTCATGAAAAGGTAAGGGAAAGATATAATCGTGGTCGGAGGCCCACCAATTTAAAGGTAGAAGACCAAGTTCTGGTCAAAAATTTTGTTCCCGCGGGCAAGCTTGCCCCCAGATTTCATGGGCCATGCACCGTTTTGGATTTCTTAACCCAAGTGACATTATTAGTAAGCAATCCAGCCACTGAGAGGATCTTTAGGGTACATATATCACAAATTAAACCCTTGTAGGGTCATTGTTAACTTAGCCATCTATGTGTTGCAGCGGCGTAAAGGTTATATTTTGTTTTTTTCAGAGGCTTTCTGCCCCAGTATAGTTTAATGGTTATTGTAATCAATATATGATGTAAGACCTTACCCACAGCCCGCGGGATATTCTGCTGTCCTTTCCTGTAAGGCCATACCAAGCTCCCGTCTCCTGCTAAACCATACCAGTGGCAATAAAAAAAATTTCCACGACGGTGACCCCACTGCCTCACCAACAAGATAGTACCCTAAAGCACTAGTTCCAACAACAATTCTGCCGCCCAGATTTTATTGTTTCAGTGTCCCCGCAGCCGTGCGGCGCCGTACCACCACCGAGGTGGGGTACGGGCCCACTCCACTCCCGTGATGTCTCCTGTACTACTTACAAATATAGTCAACTGATATACAGTATGTGGAATTACTTCAAATGATACTATACAACTGGTATAAGATTAATATTTACATTGCATTTATTTACTTATTAACTTTTTTTTTTTTACCCGTTCTGGAAAGTAAGTAGCATAACAACCTGCTGCGTCTTAACCAGAGCCCCTTTTACCACCAGTTTTCAGAGTTCCTGAAGTGTCTTCACAGCTACCGTAGTGGTCCCAGGGCCCTCGAAGTCCCCACTGTACTTCACCCCTACAGGCAGTCCCCTACTTTGGCTGTCCAAACTCCTTAGACCAGGGTATGGAATTAATTTATTCACACACATTTTTTTAATTTACTATAACCTGCACTGGTCGAATGCCCTCTAAGACTTCATTTATTTTCTCTGTTGCTGTTTATTCTCTTCTTGAATATCTGTACAGATTTTGGAAAAGGATCAAACACTACCCCTGGTAAACTGTTCCACTCCTTCACACCCTTCCCAATGAATGAAAATTTACCCCAATCGCTTCTGCTAAAATTCCTTCTAATTTTATATTTGTGGTCAGTCCTGCCGATATAATTATTTTCCAACTGAAGCCTCTCACGGATATCTCCCCATGCTTCTTCTCTTGTATAGGCTCTATATAATCCTTTAAGTCTAGTTTTCTCCCTTCTCTTACTTAAAGTTTCCCACCCAAGTTCCTTTAACATTTCTGATACACTACTTTTTCTCCTGAAATCCCCTGTTACAAATCTTGCTGCTTTCCTCTGCACACTATCTATTTCTTTTATTAGGTAATCTTGGTGAGGATCCCAAACACTGTTTGCATATTCCAATAATGGACGAACCATACTCAAGTAACTTTTTTCTTTTAATTCTTTGTTGCATCCTTTAAGTAGCCTCATTATGACATGTAACGATCTGTATGCTTTCCCAACAATGTCATCAACATGACTCTTCCAGTGCAAATTACTTTCAAATCTCACACCTAAGTATTTGCACTTGCCATCTTTTGGGATAACTACCTCATCCAAAGTATATTCAAATTCAGTTTTAAAGCTCCTGTTTGTAAAAGTTGTAACAGTTGATTTGCCTGCATTAACCTTCATATTATTTTCTTCAACCCATTGTTGGATACTTTTAAGGTCCCTTTGTAATTCTGAACAATCCTCAATGTTGTTTATTTCCCTATAAACAATTATGTCATCTGCATACAATCTTATTTTTGATTTTATATTGTTCCCTAAATCATTTGCGTATATTAAGAAAAGTAACGGACCGATTATACTACCCTGTGCAATTCCCTTCCAAACTTTCTCTTCCTGAGATACATTATTTCCTACTTTGACTTTCTGAATCCTTGAATTTAGAAATGTTTTTATCCAACGTGTAACCCTTACGTCCAATCCTATTCCCTCCAATTTCTTTAATAATATTCCATGTTCCACTCTATCAAAGGCTTTGGAAAGATCTATGGCTATGCAATCTAACTGACCTCCTGAATCCAATTGATCTGATATGTCCTGCTGAAATCCCACCAGTTGTGCCTCACAAGAAAATTTCTTTCTAATTCCATACTGGCTCCTCATGAACCAATTTTTATCATCACATATCCCTCTGATGTACTTTGATATTAAACTCTCCAGTATTTTACAAATTATACTAGTCAGGCTGATTGCTCTGTAGTTCTCTGGTTTCCTTTTATCACCCTTTCCTTTATAAATTGGTACTATTATAGATTCCTTCCATTTCTTTGGTATTACACTATTATTTATGACATAGTCAAAGAGAAATTTTAAATAAGGCCACCCCATTGTCTTTAATACCTCCCCAGTAATTTGATCACTTCCTGCTGCTTTTCCTCGCTGAAGCAGTTGGATTTCTCTGAAAATATCTCCATTTGTGAATGAGAAGTTTTTGTTTCCCTGTCTCTCTCCCTCTCTATCTTCTGTTTCGGTTTCCAACTCCTGACAATCATCTACTGAATCTCTGAATTTGACCAGGGGGTGAGGCCCGATGACAAAAATATTCATTTCTCTGAAACCATTCGATTTACGAAGTTAACATTTCAAGTGATATCCTAGGAGTTAAATAATAGACGGTTTGAAAAAATGAGGGGTGGTTGCAGAGGAGAGAAGGAGATGGGTGGGAGAGTGGACTGATATTATGACGATATAATGTGGTAAAAAATTATATGGAATGGTTAAAAGAGAAGGGGATATGAAGGAACACGATATGCCAAATGGTAAGTAAAGATGGCATGGAAATTGAGAAACAGGAGGAACTCAAACTGATGTGGAGGGAGTACTTTGGAGAACTGCTAAATCTAAATGAAACCTGAGAAGAGGAAGCGATTGAGAAGAATGAAGATTAACTACAAACAGAAATGGGCTTAACATGGAAGGAGGTAGTATTGATCCTATGACAATCGCTAATGGCTTTACGTCACACCGACACAGGTAGGTTTTATGGCGACGATGGAATAGGAAAGGCCTAGGAGTTGGAAGGAAGCGGCCGTGGACTTAATTAAGGTACAACCCCAGCATGTACCTGGTGTGAAAATGGGAAACCACGGAAAACCATCTTCAAGGCTGCCGACAGTGGGTTTCGAACCCACTATCTCCCGGATGCAAGCTCACAGCCGCGCGGCCCTAAGAGCACGGCTAATTCGCCCGGTCCTGTAACAATCAAAGTATTATTTGAACTGTATGTTTTCTTATGTTATCATTAAATGATGTGAGTAAGGAACTAGAATCACAGATAAGATATTTTGTGGATGGTATTATAATGTACAGAGCAGTAAATAAATTACAGGATTGTGAGTGACTGCAAAAAGATCTTGACAATTTACAACAGACAATATTATAGTAAACAGGATGAAAAGTCAGACTGTAAGTTTCACCAAATGAAAAAGTCTTCTCAGTTTTACATTTAAAAAGAAAATGGAATTCTTGACACTAGATTCTCAGTTTTAATTACTACATTGATGGGGCAAAAGTACTTCACAGAGATGACTGTAAGTACCTAACGGTTAAGGAAAAAATCTTCATTGGGGCAATCATAATTAATGAAGTTATAAATAAAGGTTACAGATCTCTTCATATTGCTAAGGACTTTCTTTGTAATGTCCCTCAGCAGCCCCAGTAACCATGGATGACAGTTCCACCTACATACAGAGACTTCACCAAAGCACTCAATCAACTAAAACCAAGAAAGGCTCTTGGTCCTGATAATATCCCTTTGGAACTGATACAAAATGGAAGTGTACCCTTGAATACTAGACTTTTCACACTCATCCTCTTGATTTGGGAAACTCAATAAGTACCTGACGACTTGAAGAATGCTACCATCATCACTATCTTCAAGAAAAGCTATCGTAGCGTATGTGGGAACTACCGTGGTACGGTATATCGCTTTTGTCAATTGCAGGTAAAATTCTCGCAAGAATTCTATTAAACCAGCTCAGAGAGGATTTTGCCAGAGTCTCAATGTGGTTTCCGAACCTCCAGAGGCACAACAGATATGATATTCTGTGCTAGACAACTCCAGGAAAAATGCAGAGAACAACAGCAACCTCTGTATTTAATTTTCTATGATTTGGAAAAAGCCTTTGATTCAGTACCAAGATCTGCTATGTGGAAAGTATTGAGACATTTTGGATGTCCTGAACATTATGTGGAATTGGTTCAAGCTCTTCATGATGGCATGTCTGGACAGGTTCTTCATGGTAACTCAGTATCAGATTCATTCCCAATCACTTATGGATTGAAACAAGGCTGTGTGCTTGCTCCTACACTCTTTGCACTGTACATGGCTGCCATGTTGCATGAATCATCTGCAAACAACTTAGGTATGGAGATTACATTTCATTTTAATGGAGGACACTGGAACAGGTTGATCACTTTTCATATCTTAGAATCATCTTGTCTAAACGGTGTACCTGGAACAAGACGTTGATAAAAGAATTGGTCTGCTCATGCAGCATTCAGATGGTTAATGCACAGAGTCTTCATGAATAATGACCTAAAACTGCATACCAAACTCATGATGTACAAAGCTGTTGTCATTTCCACGCTGCTGTATGGCTGTGAAACTTTGGACACTCTATCACCGTGACATCAAAAAAACTTGAGAGCTTCCACCAACAGAAAATGAGATTCAGCTTGAATATTAAGTGGGAGGACTATGTGACCAACACAGCAGTTCTTGACAAAGCACAGCTAAATAGCATTGAGGCAACAATCATTGCTCATCAACTGAGATGGTTAGGTCATGTTCACCACACGGGTGATACCAGGCTTCCCCACCAAATTCTTTATGGTGAACTTTGCTCCAGCAGTAGACCTCATGGAGCCCTTCTTAAGCGTTTTAAGGACCAGCTGAAACACATCATGAAGACAACTGGTATAGATATACAGACATGGGAAGAATGTGCTATGGACCGCTCACTGTGGTGGAACACTACATCCACTGCTGTCAACTTGTTTGAAAGAGAACGCCGCAGACATCAAGAGGCCAAGCGACAAGCAAGAAAACTCTGTCAATTACAACCCCACCCTCCTCCATCCATTCAATGTGATTTGTGTGGGCGTATGTTTTATGCCAGGATTGGTCTGTTTAGTCATCGTAAACACATCCATGAACTGAGTTGAACTGGTCAATGTATGCAGGAAGAAGCTACATTTACTCGGATCGAGTTTCAGCCGACGATGTGTGTAAAAGCAACATATGGAAGGCATTAGAAAAGAAAGGAACTAGGTACTAGGCTATTTGAAGGGTAAAGGTAATGTATCAAGGGAGTGTTTTTTTCTGTTTTTTTTTTTTGCTAGTTGCTTTACGTCGCACCGACACAGATAGGTCTTATGGCGACGATGGTACAGGAAAGGGATAGGAGTGGGAAGGAAGCGGCCGTGGCCTTAATTAAGGTACTGCCCCAGCATTTGCCTGGTGTGAAAATGGGAAACCACGGAAAACCATTTTCATGGCTGCCGACAGTGGGGTTTGAACCTACTATCTCCCGAATACTGGATACTGGCCGCACTTAAGCGACTGCAGCTATCGAGCTCGGTCAAGGGAGTGTGAGAACAGACTGGCTAGAACAGAATAGTCATTTGAAACAAGGAAGTGCACTGTCACCACTACTTTTCATTGCATACGTAGTAATGGATTATATAATAACAAGTGTGGCAGAAGAAATTCAGGAAAAAAGATGAAAGCAGTGGAATTTGCAGATGATTTGATGGTGTAAGTTATGTAAATAGGGAGGAGGAGGTTCAGGGGCCGTTGGATGCATGCGATGAAACAGTATAAGACGTGGCATGAAATGTGTTATAAAAAGTGATATAGTGCATACAGCCTTGGAGCTGGCATCAGACAGCCTCCTTAACCCGGTCCATGAGATGTCAGAGATGATCTGTGTTTACATGGATAAATCCTGTCAGGTGTGTCCACATCGCGGGGGTGAGCAACGGTACTGTAGTCGAAGCTACAGTAGTGGCCATGTTCTGGTGGGGACCCAGTTCCCTGGGTTATAACATGGGCCCTGTGCACAGGGATACATGTGAAGACCTTAACGGCAGTAAAGGCGTAAAATGAAAGTTTTTAATACAGTTGAACTGGCGGAGGAGGCAACACATCCATCTGGGGATAGTACAGAAAGAACCCTCTGCCTTGTGGGAAGAGGAGGTATCCTCAAAGGCTAAGAGAGTAAACCCTGAAAAATATCCTCTGATGCATTAGGCTTAGCAGGTCAGCAGAAGAGTATTATTATGTATTTCTTTCAATCTAAGAATGAGCCTCGGATGGAAGAATAAAACAAATTTAGGCCAGACTCCATGCATACTTGGAATGAATGACAATAGAGTGGAACATGGAATATTATTAAAGAAATTGGAGGGAATAGGATTGGATGTAAGGGTTACACATTGGATAAAAACATTTCTAAATTCAAGGGTTCAGAAACAAAGTAGGAAATAATGTATCACAGGAAGAGGAAGTTTGGAAGGGAATTGCACAGGGTAGTATAATCGGTCCGTTACTTTTTTTAATATACGCAAATGATTTAGGGAATAATATAACATAAAAAATAAGATTGTATGCAGATGACATAATTGTTTATAGGGAAATAAATAACATTGAGGATTGTTCAGAATTACAAAGGGACCTTGAGATTATCCAACAATGGGTTGAAGAAAATAATATGAAGGTTAATGGAGGCAAACCAATTGTTACAACATTTACAAACAGGAGTTTTAAAACTGAATTTGAATATACTTTGGATGAGGTAGTTATCCCAAAGGATGTCAAGTGCAAGTACTTAGGTGTGAGATTTGAAAGTAATTTGCACTGGAAGGGTCATGTTGATGACATTGTTGGGAAAGCATACAGATCGTTACATGTCATAATGAGGCTACTTAAAGGATGCAATAAAGAATTAAAAGAGAAAAGTTACTTAAGTATGGTTCGTCCACTATTGGAATATGCAAACAGTGTTTGGGATCCTCACCAAGATTACCTAATAAAAGAACTAGATAGTGTGCAGAGGAAAGCAGCAAGATTCGTAACAGGGGATTTCAGGAGAAAGTAGTGTTTCAGAAATGTTAAAGGAACTTGGGTGGGAAACTTTAAGTAAGACTAATAGGATTATATAGAGCCTGTACAGGAGAAGAAGCATGGGGAGATATCCGTGAGAGGCTTCATTTGGAAAATAATTATATCGGTAGGACTGACCACAAGTGTAAACTTAGGAGGAATTTTAGCAGAAGCAATTGGGGTAAATTTTCATTAATTGGGAAGGGTGTGAAGGAGTGGAACAATTTTCATTCATTGGGAAGGGCGTGAAGGAGTGGAACAATTTACCAGGGGTAGTGTTTGATCCTTTTCCAAAATCTGTACAGATATTCAAGAAGAGAATAAACAGCAACAGAGAAAATAAATGAAATGTTAGAGAGCATTCGACCAGTGCAGGTTATTGTAAATAAAAAAATGTGTGTGAATAAATTAATTCCATCCCCTGGTCTAAGGAGTTTGGACAGCCGAAGTAGGAGACTGCCTGTAGGGGTGAAGTACAGTGGGGACTTCGAGGGCCCTGGAACCGCTACGGTAGTTGTGAAGGCCCTTTAGGAACTCTAAAAAGTGGTGGTAAAAGCGGCTCTGGTTAAGACGCAGAAGGCCTTTATGCTACTTAGGTTCCAAAATGGGTAAAAAAATAAATAAATAAATAAATAAGTGCAATGTAAATTTTAACCTTATACCAGTTGTAATTCCACATACTGTATATGAGTTGACTATGTTTGTAAGTACAGGAGATATTATAAGTAGAATTTTGTAAAGAATATACATTTATTAAGGATGAGCTATGTGTTTAATTGAACAAATTGTTAGCATAGATTGTATAATATTGTATTCTAGGAAAATTTTCTTCTTCTCTTGTTAATTTAAAATTTAGTGTTTGATAATAATGGATTTTAGTGTACCATTTGCCACCGAGATAGACACCTCAATTGCAAATAAAGAGATTTTGATTTTGATTTGATGTCTCCAGAGTTTGAAGATAATCTGAAGAATACAGGAAGTAATATCAATGAAAGACAAAATACTCGTCCTGGATTAAAATACAAACATAAACTGAGAATGGGAACTCTAAACGTGATAATTGTGACAGACAAGAGTGAAGAGATTGTAGATATGGTAGAAAGAAGGTTCATATACTTGGATTGAGCAAGACAAAATGGAAAGGGATAAATTCAAAATTATTAAGAGGATGTTACAAACTGTACTGGCATGGTAATAGAAAGGAAGCATGAAATGGAATAGGTTTGGTGCTCCACAAAGATATCACACATTTGTAAGTGATGATAGCCAGAGTAAACTTAGGGAAGAATAGTTTTACGATAGTCCAAGTGTATGCCC
The DNA here is from genome assembly GCF_040414725.1 of Anabrus simplex. Classification (NCBI taxonomy): domain Eukaryota; kingdom Metazoa; phylum Arthropoda; class Insecta; order Orthoptera; family Tettigoniidae; genus Anabrus; species Anabrus simplex. Next base: position 380,482,604 of record NC_090265.1, read on the forward strand.
TCCAGCAAGGATGCAGTGATGATGAGAAAACCGAGTTCCTGGATGATATGAAAGATGTAATACGAGAAGACAGTGTTATGATAACTAGGGATCTGAATGCCCAAGTTGGGGCCAATAGACCTGGGTACGAGTTGGTGATGGGCTCTTTTGATGTGGAACAAGAAATGCAGAGGGCGAACATATTCTAAATTTGTGCGTAAGCATTAATCTTTTAATAAAAAATACATTCTTCAAAAAATGGGATATCCATAAGATTACCAGATATGGCTGGGATGGGAAATCAAAGACAGTTATTGATTACCAGTATGTGATAACTGATAAATTAGACCTAATTGGAGAAAAAGTTAGGGATACTAAAGTTATCCCAGTGAAAGCTTGGATAGCAACCACAGACTAAATAGTGCAGTTAAAGCTACACCTGCAGTAAAGAGATTGCCAAAGATTAAAGAATGGAAACTGAAAAATGAAGAAATCAAGAGGGATTTTCAAAATTTGATTGTGACTAAATTGCCAAACTATGAGACAAGTAGTGTTGATGAAGAGTGGAATGCATTTAGAACAACAATAGTTAGCTGTGCTATAGAGGTATGTGGTAAAATGAAAGGTAAAGTCAAGGAGAAGAAAACAAGTTGGTGGAATGATGGAGCAAAGAATACAATTGAAGAAAGAAATATAGCAAAGAAAAAGATGTTGAGAAACATAATCAAGCTCAGGGAATTGTATCAAAGGATGATGAAAAAATAGGAAGACTGGAACAGGAATACAGGAATAAGAAACTCCAGGTAAAAAGAGTAATGAAAGAAGAAAAGGAGAAGAGCTGGGAACTGTTCACACAAATAATTAAGGAAGATAGTAACCAAACCAGAACATGTTATACAGGTCAATGAAAAGTAAAACATCAAATAGGGAAGAAATTAAAGATATTGAAACAGAGGACGAGACCATTATCAGAGACATGGTAGGAATCAGAGAAGAGATGAAGAGTTATTTTGAAAAATTATTGAATGGGGAGTGTGAACAAGAACTAGTTACCAAAGTCACCAATGAATTATCAGTCAATCACTACTGATCTGCATTTAGGGCAGTCTCTCAGGTGGCAAATTCCCTGTCTGTTGTTTTCTTAGCCTTTTCTTGAATGATTTCAAAGAAATTGGAAATTTATTGAACATCTTTCTTGGTAAGTTATTCCAATCCCTAACTCCCCTTCCTATAAACAAATATTTGCCCCAATTTGTCCTCTTGAATTTCAACTTTATCTTTCCTACTTTTAAAGATACCACTCAAACTTATTCATCTATTAACGTCATTCCATGCCATCTCTGTTGACAGTTCAGAACATACCACTTATAATACCAATGTAGTTGGTCCATTATTGAACATTATAAATTTTCCAGTTAACTCATTCCTGGTTGCCAGCATTTTGCCCCAGTGTGCTAAATTGGGCTCATCAGTTGGTAAATAGCACACCTACCAAGACGCATGGCTGGTGCATACCGTGGAGGCCACTACATAGGCTACTTGGAGCCACTGGCAGTGCCAATGCTTTGTCTCACTTCCAAGAATTGATGCCTGCCTGGCCATCATATGATAAAGATGTTGATTCTCATAGGGAACATGAAATATTTGTTCTGAATGAGTAAAACACTGGCAACCAGGAATGAGTTAGCTGGAAAATTTATAATAACCAATAACGTGCCAACTACATTGGTATTATAAATTTGCTCATTCGGGACAAGTATTTCAGATTCCCTATGGGAATCAACATCTATATCACATACCTCTTAGTCGAGCACCCCGTCTTCTTTCTCCCATGTCTTCCCAGCCCAAACTTTGCAATATTTTCATAACACTACTCTTTTGTAAGAAATCACCCAGAACAAATCGAGCTGCTTTTCTTTGGATATTTTCCAGTTCTTGAATCAAGTAATCCTGGTGAGGGTCCCATACACAGGAACCATACTCGATTTGGGGTTTTACCAGAGACTTGTATGCCCTCTCCTTTACATCCTTACTACAACCCCTAAACACCCTCATAACCATGTGCAGAGATCTGTACCCTTTATTTACAATCCCATTTATGTGATTACCCCAATGAAGATCTTTCCTTATATTAAATTCTAGGTACTTACAGTGATCCCCACAAGGAACTTTCACCCCACCAATGCAGTAAATTAAACTAAGAGAACTTTTCCTATTTGTGAAAATCACAACCTTTTCTTTTAACCCCCTTTATCACCATACCATTGCCTGCTGTCCGTCTCACAACATTATCAAGGTCATTTTGCAGTTGCTCAAAATCTTGTAACTTATTTATTACTCTATACAGAAAAACATCATCTTCAAAAAGCCCTATCTATGATTTCACTTCATTACTCACATCATTTATATGTACGGTATAAGAAAACATAAAGATCCAAAAATACTGTCTTGAGGAATTCCCCTCTTAATTATTACAGGGTCAGGTGAAGCTTCACATACTCTAATTTTCTAAGATTTATTTTCTAGAAGTATAGCAACCCATTCAGTCACTCCTTTGCCTAGTCCACTTGCACTCATTTTTGCCAGTAGTCTCCCATGATCCACCCTATCAAATGCCTTAGACAGGTCAATCGCGATACAGTCCATTTGACCTCCTGAATCCAAGATATCTGCTATATCTTGCTAGAATCCTACAAGTTGAGCTTCAGTGGAATAACCTTTCCCAAACCCGACCTGCCTTCTATCGAACCAGTTATTAATTTCACAAACATGTCTAATATAATCAGAAAGAACGCATTCCCAATGCTTATAGGCAATGCATGTCAAACTGACGGGCCTATAATTTTCAGCTTTATGTCTATCACCCTTTCCTTTATACACAGGGACTACTATAGCAACTCTCCATTCATTTGGTATAGCTCCTTCATGCAAACAATAATCAAATAAGTACTTCAGATATGGTACTTTATCCCAACCCATTGTCTTTACTATATCCCCAGAAATCTTATCAATTCCAGCTGCTTTTCCAATTTTTGACTTTTGTAACTTATTGTAAATGTCATTGTTATCATAGAAAACTTTTAATACTTCTCTAGCATTTGACACATCCTCTACCAGGGTATCATCATTGTAACCAAAAATCTTTACATACTGCTGACTGAATACTTCTGCCTTTTTAAGATCCTCACATACACACTCCCCTCCTAGAATGTGCTTCTTAGAACCTGTTTCTGCCTTAAAGTACCTATACATACCCTTCCATTTTCACTAAAATTTGTATGACTGCCAATTATACTTGTCATCATGTTATCCTTAGCTGACTTCTTTGCTAGATTAAATTTTCTAGTAAATTCCTTCAATTTCTCCTTACTTCCACAGCCATTTCTAACTCTCACAGAAGGAAAAATCTCCAATTACTTAGAAAGAGACAGAAAATTTCCTGAAGAAAATGGAAAGTGGAAAGTCAGTGGGAGCAGACATGATTAAGGAAGCTGGAATCTCTGGAATAACACTGGGAGTTATTTAGAAAGAGCACAAGTTGCCAGATGACTGTAAAAAAAGGAATTATATTACCATTTTTTTTAAAGGAATTAGAAGGAAGTGCATCAATTGTAGAGGCATCACCCTTTTGTCACATTGCCTTAAGGTAATGCAGAAGATTATAGAACAGAGACTGAGAGAAATAATGGAAGATCAATTTGAAGAGGAACAACATGGGTTTAGAGAGCCTCGATGGCTCAGATGGCAGTGCGTTGGCCTCTCACCACTGGATACCGTGGTTCAAATACCAATCAATCCATGTGAGATTTGTTCTGGGTACTCCTGTTTTTCCTGTCATCTTTCATTCCAGCAACACTCTCCATTATCATTTCGTAGCATTTATCAGTCATTAATAAAATCACTGTGGGAGTGGCGACCCCATTGTAATAATTGCCTATATATGATTCATTCACTACATCCCTTACCCAGTCAAAGACTTGAAAACAGACCTAATTTTTTCACTCAGGCTGTTAATAGAAATATTCTGTGAAAAAGGGAAGGACTTGATAATAGTACTTTTGGATTTGGAAAAAACATCAAATGGGAATGTTTAGAAAAACATAACATCCCAGAAGCATTAATTAAAAAAGTTCAGATGTATGAAGGTTGTGAAAGTAGTGTGCAAGTAGGAGATGGAAGATCTCAGTGGTTTAAAACAAGAAGAGGTGTCCAGCAAGGGAGTTCGCTTTCCCCATTGCTTTTTATTTCACTCCTGGATACTATTATAAAGGAACTCAAAGAAAAAAATAAGGAAGATCTTAATGCATTTGATTTTGCTGATGATGTTGCCATTTAGGGAGAAACTGAGAGAGATGTTCAGAGGAGACAGGATCTTTGGAACACCATGTTTACAGAATATAAGTTAACTGTGAGCAAGAGCAAAACAGTGGTAATGAAAGTTAGTAGGACAAATACACCTTGTAACCTCACACTTACCAGTTCCTTGGCTTAATGGTCAGTGCAATGCTCTTCGGTTGAGAGGGACCCGGGTTCGATTCCCGGTCGGGTTGGGGATTTTAACCTTAACCTTGGCTCAGGGACTGTGTATTTGTGCTGTCCTCAATGTCCCTTCAACTCACACACCACACATAACACTATCCTCCACCACAATAACAAGCAGTTATCTACACATGGCAGATGCCGCCCACTCTCATCGGAGGGTCTGCCTTACAAAGGCTGCACCCGGCTAGAAATAGCCACACAAATTTATTATTACCTCACCCTTGAGGGAGGGAAGATTGAATTTGTGAATACTTTTAAATATCTGGGGAGTACAATGTCAAATGACGGAAGTGCCAAGAACGAAGTGTTGAACAGCGTGCAAAAAGGATCCACCTTCTTCCATCAAGTACGGAACATAGTATGGGACGAGGGAGTTCTTCAGAGGGCTAAACAGACCCTGTTTAAGACTTATCTCCTACCCGTCATGACGTATAGTCATACATAAAAGAGAAGTAAGTCAACTGCAAGCTGTTGAAATGAAATTTATTAGATCAGCTGTACAGAAAACAAAGATGGACAGAATTAGGAATGATCAGATACGAAGAGACCTGCAGGCCACCCTGACCATGGAAGAAAGGCTGAGTGTTGCAAGGCTGATGTGGCTAGGACATGTTAAGCGGATGCAGGAGACACCAAGGAAGTATCTTGAAAAGATCGTTCCAGGACAAAGACGAATTGGATGCCCTAAAAATGGTGGTTAAATCAGATAAAAGAAGACCTAGAGAAGAGAGGAGAAACATGGGATACCCTAGAGAGAAAAGAAATATACCAGGACTGTAAGAGATGGAGGTACATCGTTCTTAAACATCCTACCTGACTCGCTGGAAGGAATTCATCAGTGGCATATACTGAGCGCTACCAAGGCTACCGGTGAAGCCCTAACCTCAAATGAGAACGATGTAAATCTAGAGCACATTGTAATGTAAGCATCTGACACATTGTTCCATTTACAAATCTTGAGTGCAATGAGATAAAACGTAGCTTGTATTTCTGAGTGCAAGGCATCGGAGAAAGATATTACAGACCAGGCACTCCGTCCCTCTCCCCTCCTCTCACCTCACATGGCTTGCAGCTAAACGTCCGACAGGAGGTGATGATGATGTTTTCATGTCTTCTATATACAGTATTATAAATTACATCCTGAAAACACTGTGGCACTTAGCTTTTCCATAATGCTGACTTGTCTGTAACTCCCCTTTTTTTCTTTTGTTTTATTAAGAAACCAAGCTACACATTATTCAATTTTCACAATGAAATGTTGGCACTCACATAAGTCTTTAGAAAAATCCTCACATGAACTTGTTTGTTTACCTACTGTGCTTGTTGATTTAAAGTAGATTTCTTCTTAACCCTGTCTTTATGATGTGTTATATTAATATGCTGCTTCACTTGCAAAAACCCTCTTTTTAAATATCAGAAAAGCATCACTTTACCATCTTCATTAAAGTTATCTTATAAACTTGTGCACGTATTTATATAACAAGGCAGAAAGTGATGCTCTTGTGGGTCTCATTCCTCAATTAAACTAGTGCAGCATTCACATGCAACTTCTTCAGTCCGTATGTGTGAGCTTGCAACTAAGAAATGTGCAAAATTCATAGTTGTGTGCAGGGATGAAATGATACACTGCACAACATCATGAAGAGAGTAAATTTATACCCTAGATCTATGACCGAATGAAACTGAGGCAATAGAGCCACATAGTAGAAGCATTACTTGATAAGTCTAGGCCAAAAATAAAAGTAATAATCTTTGGAGACCTTAACGTAGATCTTAGATTTTCTTATAAAGTTGCATGGTTTTTATTCTTTTAAAATGTTATGGATTATAACATACTGTCAATAACCCAACATGTGGCCAGTCCTGCTTAGATAATATCTTTGCTCATTTTAGCCCACAATGCTTTCAGGTAAGAGTTGTCAATCCTTGTCTGTTTGATCACGTTGGGGTAATAGTTAATTTATTTCAACCTGGTAAAACCAGGAAAAATCCAAACTCACTGGTTTTAAACAGTATTAGAAAAAATTACACATCAGAATATTGAATTATTTAAGAGTGCATGTGCGTTCAGAAAACTGGGATAAAGAACAATATTCAGTTCTAGAATGTTCTAATATGCTTTTCAGTGTCATTATTGAAGCATTTAACTATTATTGCCCTCCATATATGGTCTACGACATCTACTGATCGTCAGAAAACTAAACATCAGGTAAAATGGTAAAATTTTCTAACACAAAATCTGTGGTTATAAATAACCAAAACTTATTTAATAATTAGTTCATCCATTCAGTTGAAGACACATTCTAAATTTCACCAACCAAGTAGTATGGCTATTGAAAATCTGACAAGCTTAAATTTCAAACTGAGCACATGTAACTTACACTTTAAATGCAGAATGGTTCACTGTGAAGGAGTGGAAAAAGTTGTTAATAATTGGAAACCTTCAAACACCAAGGATCACTACGGCTTTACCAACATTTTAAAATTGTTCATTAGTTCACTCTCTCTTCCTCTGGCAAAGATCATAAATGAATGTCTTCAAACTGGTCACTTTCCAGGGCAACAAAAAGTTTCTAGAATAGTTACAGTGAATGAAAAATAAAAAAGGTGATTCATCAGAAGCTAGCAGTTATCGTTCAGTCTCTGTAGTTGCGATTCTCTCTCTCGAATATACAATGCTAGTATAAATTTATGAATACCTTCTGTCTAATAAACTTTTGTCAAAATCTCAGTATGGCTTTATAGCAGGAAAACCAACAATAAATGCACTGGATGATGTTATTAGTTATATAATGAGTAATTTTGAGGAAGGAAATTATGTTAAGATTTCCCTGTGTGACATTAATAGGGCCCTTGATTGCATACTGCAGTTAGTTGAGTATAATTCTTTAGTTTTTACAGAGCCTAAATTTATATTGATGTAGAAGTGTATCCATTGGCATAAAAGATATACTGAGGTATATATAGTATTATTACTGGAGTATGTTTGTTTATTTAATTTATATGGAGAATACTATTTGTATATAATAGTGTATTATGATGAAGGCTATTGCAATTGTTGCTTAATACCAAATAAGTGATTTAATGATTCAGTACCACAATGCAGGACAGATGCTGGTGAACATAATGATAACTTTCATTCTACCATTGTCTGGCCCAAGTTTACTTCAATAAAATCACGTATTAGTTGTACCTAATTAGAGTTTAGGTAGCCTCTATGGCGCAGACAGCTTCGCATCGGCTTCTCACCGCAGGGTTCTGTGGTTCAAACCCCGGTCACTTCAAGTGAGATTTGTGCTGGACAAAGCGAAGGCAGAACAGGTTGTTCTCCGGGTACTCCGGTTTTCTCTGTCATCTTTCATTCCAGCAACACTCTCCACTATCATTTCATTTCATCTATCAGTTATTTATCACTGCCCCAGAGGAGTGCAACAGGCTTCAGCAACCGGCACAATTCCTATCCTTGCCACAAGATGGGGCTTCATTCATTCCATCCCTCACCCAGTCATTAACTGGAAAACAGGTTTAGGTTTTCATTCAATTACAGTTTACTGCACAACTTCTGCGCTACTGCTTTGAAGGAGCCTTACAAGCAGCTCTTGGCACACATGCATTTCATTGCCTGTGAGGCTAGAAAGAGAGTGGCTTCTGCTGAATTTGTATGCTACCACAGGAGGTTTGCTTGTTACCGTGGCAATGATGACATCACGCGCATCATCTTGAGCGGCCTGGCAATGCCTTTCCGCATGTCTACATCGTCTATTGGTCTCACTTTCAGAGGCTTTACACTACTAACCAGCATACATACCAGCCTACATACTATGTTAAATTACATCAAATAATCATTCCCATATGAATCATTGCAGTATGTCTCTCATTGTATATATGAAACTTTTTCTTTATTATTAGCTACACAGGAGGAATCTAAATAAAAGGGTATGAAATCTGAACATAAACTTGTGATATGTAATACATTAGGTTCTCAGTTGCTTCACAGGACAATATGAATGCTTCTGAAATACAAGTAAAGGAGACTCAGCCTCCCATAGCTCTACCCATAAACCGCCCCTACACCCAAGTCTGAAATAAGAATGGAGGAGTGTTTGCTGGGTCGGCAGCCAGCAGCAAAAGATCACTAATGCTGATTGTTGGCCATTGGAGAAGTAACCTACTTCCCTACAAAGACCAATGGCTTCAAGTGATGGAAATTTTGAATAAGGATAGTGGGCTCTCGGTGCAGGAAATGCTACTGGACCACTAAATTGTAGCATCTATTCACCACAGAGTTGGCTTAAAACAGTTCGTTATTCATAATGAGCATCTGAGTTCAACCGAGCAACCTACTAAAATAATTAAGTAGTACCACATTATATTTTCCCTGTAATCTTGTGGTATGGTTCTCACTGTAAATGATTTCTGGGTTAAAACACCCAATTGACTGAATGTTCAGCAGGGGATTACATTGAGAACAAGTAGAGAGAGGCAGGAAGAAAGTCAAAATTGGAAGAAGGGAGAGAATAAAATTGTTCAGAACATAACTGGTTCAGATCCCTACTGCATCTGATCTCTTACTATGCACTAGTTTCAGATTTATTGAAAAATATATCTGAGTGGCATGCATGAAAACTGTCAGCTATTTTCTGATGAAATTGCTAGAAGGAGCAGGGTGGGAAAAGTTCATGATTTTAAAAATTAAAAACAAAATTATTGTTATTCTTATTTAAATCAGATTTTTAAATAATAATTACTTAAATAGTTTTTTTGGTGTGAGGTGGGGATGGATTTATTGAAGTAAACAAGGTATTGTTGATACAAAATCACACCAATGACCACACAGGAGTTATACTTTTTTCCAGTTTCAAGTAAGAAAACAGAATACAAAATATACTCCCTGAATCAAATGAAACCAGAAGCTTCACAGCTGAATGGTCAGCCTAGAATACACAAGCCTAATATATCAATCAGACCCCTAGTTAATTATATGTTTGCACCAGCATACAAGTTAGTTAAATACATGATAAACATCTACAACAACAGTGCAATGAATCCTCTTGGCCATAGATACCCATACATTAAAATAATAAAAATACTAGAACATAAATATGTTAAAAGACAACAATCTTGGAGATGAGGAATCGTTCAGACATATTTAAAATATGCTCAGCAAGGTATTAGGAAGAATAATGGAGAGGTTTGAAAGTGAGCCTATCGATTATTTAACTCTGGGTAAGACAGGAGTGAAGAAATGACAAATACTGTGTTATGATTGAAGAACTGATGAAGAGAGAGAGAATTGACATGATATAAGCTTTTGGGCTTATGCCATGTCAAGAAAATAAGGTGTTCATTGCTTTTCACAGAGAACTTTGCTCTGCGTCTTCAGAAGAAAATCTTGATTGTTCACGAGGAAGACTTCAACAAGAATGTAAGCTTACTTTTTACCTTATTTTCTTGACACGGCCCAAAAATATATCATGTCTATAAGTATGGTCCGTGAAGGCACCTAAGTGCTAACTTTATTTTCATGTGTCACTGGAATGCAGGGGTCAGCAAAGGAAGATAAAGTTAGTCAGAAGAAATCTCCCCTATGGGTAAGACATAAAATTCACTTACAATACCCTCTGCAAGACTCTATGAAGTACTACCACTCTTCATTGCTACCACTCCATGAAGTCTGTCATTTGAATGTAGAGATCATTTCTACCATCCATAACCAATGATGAAATGTGACACTTATGAAATGGAAACATGCAAGTGAAACTATATCTTTGATGTGAAGTCCTGAACCACTGTGATGCTAATGGAAGAATTCAATTCAAATACTTAAAATAATATGCTAGTTGTTACTTTCACAGTATCTTTGTGGTCAAATGAAGAGATTATTATTTTATTTTAGTTGTTCATGTGATTCTTTATAGGAAAACTCAGTGTTTTCATAACTACGTCCTACCTTCTTCATCTCGCAAGGAAAAGAGACACCTGTACCATGTTATAGTCATAAACTACAGCCTATTTCTCTAACTCTCCTTTTAGAAGGTTTCTGCTAGATTTTGAACAATGATTTAGTAAGAATTAGTTTTTCCTTACCTGTGAGATAATTTTCAACCAATACTTTACTTAAATATTTAACTATAATGTTTGAGGTTTCTCCTGGCTATAACTGTAGATCTAACGGTTTCATTTCCACACCACTGTATGGTTGATAAAATCGAACAAAAATATGAAATAATTTCACATGTCTGTGATTTCAAGTGTTTGTCAGTATGGAAAACCATTTGCATAGAAAATGGTGCAAACACTTTTGTAACATTGGCCTCACATTTAGTATGGGTGCATGAAAATTTTAACTCAAAACACTTTGAATTATTTTTGACGATCAGTCATTTCCACAGAAATTTTCTTTATTTGTTAGGCCCAAACTCCTTCATATACATACATACATATACATACATTATCATTATAGACTGGTATGCCTTTCAGCGTTCAGTCTGCAAGCCTCTGAGAATTTACTAAACGTCGCCACAATCCTCGATTTGCAACTAGTGTTGTGGCCTCATTTAGTTCTATACCTCTTATTTTTAAATCGTTAGAAACAGAGTCTAACCATCGTCGTCTTGGTCTCCCTCTACTTCTCTTACCCTCCATAACAGAGTCCATTATTCTCCTAGGTAACCTATCCTCCTCCATTCGCCTCACATGACCCCAGCACCGAAGCCGGTTTATGCGTACAGCTTCATCCATCGAGTTCATTCCTAAATTAGCCTTTATCTCCTCATTCCGAGTGCCCTCCTGCCATTGTTTCCACCTGTTTGTACCAGCAATCATTCTTGCTACTTTCATGTCTGTTCCTTCTAACTTATGAATAAGATATCCTGAGTCCACCCAGCTTTCGCTCCCGTAAAGCAAAATTGGTCTGAAAACAGACCGATGTAAAGATAGTTTCGTCTGGGAGCTGACTTACTTCTTACAGAATACTGCTGATCGCAACTGCGAGCTCACTGCATTAGCTTTACTACACCTTGATTCAATCTCGCTTACTATATTACCATCCTGGAAAAAAACACAACCTAAATAATTGAAGTTATCTACCTGTTCTAGCTTTGTATCACCAATCTGACATTCAATTCTGTTGAATTTCTTACCTACTGACATCAATTTAGTATTCGAGAGGCTAATTTTCGTATCATACTCATTGCACCTATTTTCAAGTTCCAAGATGTTAGACTGCAGGCTTTCGGCACAGTCTGCCATTAAGACCAAGTCGTCAGCATAGGCCAAACTATTTACTACATTTCCACCTAACTGAATCCCTCCCTGCCATTTTATACCTTTCAGCATATGATCCATATAAACTACAAACAGCAAAGGTGAAAGATTACAGCCTTGTCTAACTCCTGTAAGTACCCTGAACCAAGAACTCATTCTACCATCAATTCTCACTGAAGCCCAATTGTCAACATAAATGCCTTTGATTGATTTTAATAATCTACCTTTAATTCCATAGTCCCCCAGTATAGCGAACATCTTTTCCCTCGGTACCCTGTCATATGCTTTCTCTAGATCTACGAAACATAAACACAACTGCCTATTCCTCTCGTAGCATTTTTCAATTACCTGGCGCATACTGAAAATCTGATCCTGAGAGCCTCTCTGTGGTCTGAAACCACACTGGTTTTCATCCAACTTCCTCTCAACGACTGATCGCACCCTCCCTTCCAAGATGCCAGTGAATACTTTGCCTGGTATACTAATCAATGAGATACCTCGATAGTTATTGCAATCCTTCCTGTTCCCTTGCTTATAGATAGGTGCAATTACTGCTTTTGTCCAATCTGAAGGTACCTTACCAACACTCCATGCTAATTTTTCTACTCTATGAAGCCATTTCATCCCTGCCTTCCCACTATACTTCATCATTTCAGGTCTAATTTCATCTATTCCTGCTGCCTTATGACAATGGAGTTTATTTACTATCCTTTCCACTTCCTCAAGCATAATTTCACCAACATCATTTTCCTCCTCCCAATGAGCTTGGCTGTTTGCAACACCACCATGATGATTTCCTTTTACATTGAGAAGATGTTCAAAATATTCCCTCCACCTCTCCAGTGATTCCCTGGGATCTATTATGAGTTCACCTGAATTACTCAAAACACTGTTCATTTCCTTTTTCCCTCCCTTCCTAAGATTCTTTATTACTGTCCAGAAAGGTTTCCCTGCTGCGATTTCAAAATCTCTGGATATTGGTGCAGTATTTTTCAAGAACTGGGTCATCTTTTGAAGAACTCCCACTTATCTCAGAAAATTTATGTTGTACGGATGTTGTGTGTGACACTGAAAGTTCCCTTAGATGTTTGGTACAAGACATCACTGTCCGAATTTTCCTTTTTGATAAATGGTCATACTTCCTGCAAGTCACAGTTGAAAGTACTTTTCTGTTTAGGCATTGTTCCTTCTTGTTTAGATTAATAAACTCATTTAGTACCGTTGATGGTTGCAGATTTTATGTAACGAGCATACCGTGGTAGCTAACTGACCAGACTGATGTTAACGGATGTCAGTAACAAAACCAAAAATTTCAAGATAGGCGAAAGTGTTTCCAATGTGATTTTGTGAAAATTCTTAGTCTTTGGCCAAAAAATGTCATGAATAGTTGACAGAATTTGTACAGAGTAGTGGCGAATGTACAAAACAGGCCTCACTCTTTTTCCATGTTATGAAAAAGTTGGGGATTTGAAATTTGCAATCTGTGAAAGAGGACATTTTGTGTCCTGCCATACTCACAAATTTCAGGAGGATGTCTGCTCAGTCCAGTGATGGGAGACTTGCACTGGTCAATACCCTAGTGCATTTTCTATGCTAACAGTGCCATGCTACCTGCTGATAAATAGTTTGTTCTACATAGTGGGAGAGTCGATTAGCACAATCAAGAGGTGAATGCAAGGATTAATGAATCCTGGCAAAGGGGTAAACATCTACCAGGTGTATGTATAAGTTTTGCCGGTTTATGTGGTAAGGAAAACACGTAATTTTCAAGGGAAATTCATTTCTTTTTTGTTTATTCAAAATATTGGCCATCGGCTTCTACATACTTCGCCCATCTTTCAGGTACGTTATGAATACCATGCTACAAAAACTGCTTGTCTATTGCGGCAAACTATTCCTCGAGCCATTTTCCAACTTCCTTGAAATTGCTGAAGTGCTGCTCTGTGAGCGCATGCCCCATTGATGCACAGAGGTCAGATGGCGCCATGTTGGGGCAGTATGGCGGGTGCGGAAGGATGTCCCATCCAAGCGATTTCAAGGTGTCTTTCACTGGTTTTGCTGTGTGACATGGCACATTGTTGTGTAACAAAATCACTTTGCCATGTCTTCTGGCCCATTCCAGTTGTATTTCGATCGATGCATGATTTCAATGAATGATTTGTGGGTGATAGCATTGTGCATTAACGGTTTCACCGGGCTTCAAGAGTTCATGATACACAATACCGTTCTGGTCCCACCAGACACAAAGTACATTGAAATCACTATGTTTAAGTTACTGAAACCATGTCACACATGTTCTAATCTATGGAGCATGTTCACCACATGTTTCTGCCAGCAAACGATTACTTTCTTCAGCCTTTTTCTTTTAATTAAATAGGAACAATGTATGCCGCAAATATTCTTTTTCAAGTACAAACGTTGACATGATCACTGAACGATACAACACAGAAGCTAGTGTTTGGCGGACTCAACTGGTGTGTGTTTGTAGATTAATGTCAGATGAACAAACTGACGTATGTGTCAAATTCATACGCTGCGAACTGTTTGCTGGTGCACTAGTGAAACCGTACACCTGGTACAGGCATCACTGAGAAGAGAGATGGGGAAAAATAAACAAGCTCATTGGGCAGAATAACTGGTATTAATGAGAGGATAGCCCATATTGAAGATGACAGTGAGTGGAAATCTGGAGCTTGTTGTTATTATTTTGTATTTTCATATTTGTCCTTGTCTTTTCTTTCTGCTCCTTCACATTAACCTGTCTTTCCATTCATTCTATGTGTGATTATGTACTTCTTCCTACCTCCCTATCTTTGATGATTGATATTCACACACTTCTTTTTATTTCAGTTCCATTATTTATAAACATTGGCAGATGTACTGACTGAGCAGCTGATTTTCCTAAGGCTTAGGAAATAATGTACTTCACAACTGAGAAATATAATTTTTCTAGAGTGGTGTTGAAATACAGTATCTTAGGCCCATGCCTATCACAGCTGCAGCACCCTGCATTATCAGATCCTGTAGGGTTTCATAACTTAGTATTATTGAACCTTGATGTTTACTTATACACAGTATAAATATTTGAGTAAAGAACTGAAATCACAGATAAGGCTTTTGCAGACGTGAGGAAGATATTTTGTGGGTGTTTCACCCATTAAAGTCAGGAAGCCTTAGTATCCGTAAAAGGCATGGTGAAAAGTGAGCAATGTATCGGTATACTTGGAAGGAGAATTCTCTCACAGAAAAGGTTACCAGATGGTGACAAAAACTTTTCAGCAAGACTTGGTTCTTTGCTGCATTTCTAAGAAGATTTAGAAATTTTTTGTGATGACAATATATGTTAAAGTAGCCAAGAAACTCATCTGACATTTCAAAATATCACAACACAGAATCCAGAATGAAAACCAAAACACTTAAGAGAGTTCAACCTAGAAACAACATCCATCATATAGACTACCTAATGTTTACAAAGTTTAAATGCAGTGAATTCCCCAAATTTTAAACTGGACAAACCAGTATTATGATGATGTACACAGTAAACTTGAGACCACACAAACATGAATAGAATCTGTATTTGCCCACCACCATTAACTAGTCACAGGACATGACTGAGTGAGAGCTGGGCTCGAAAGCATGAGTGTTTGTCTTCTCTAGAGACTGAGTGAGTTGGCCGTGTGGATAGGGGCGTGCAGCTATGAGCTTGCATTCAAGATATAGCGGGTTTGAATCCCATCGTCGACAGCCAAAAAGATGGTTTTTCCATGTCTTCCCATTTTCACACCAGGCAAATACTGGGGCTGTACATTAATCAGTGCCATGGCCAGAACCTTCTCAAACCTTACACATAGTTGAGTTGCTGAAAACCTTTTATGTGTTAGTGTGAAGTTAAACCTCTAGAAAATTAATGTCACAGAACATGAATATGCCGACATAGACACAAGCATGGAAATTCTCTGCATCAATCCTAATGGGCACACTTAGCATTCTACTGCAAAAGTTTACAAGTTGCTTTTTTTTTCCTTGTACGTTGCAGTGACACTGATAGGTCTTAACGGCAATGATGGGATAGGAAATGGCCAGGAGTGGGAAGGAAGCACCTATGGCCTTAATTAAGGCACAGCCCCAGCATTTTCCTGGTGTGAAAATGGGAAATCACCGAAAACCATCTTCAGGGCTGCCGAGAGTGGGGTCGAACCAATATTCTCCCGAATGCAAGCTCATAGCTGCACACCCCTATCCACTCAGCCAACTAACTCGGTCTCTAGAGCAGAACAAAACACTCAGGCTTTCTTTCAATTTAAACCAAATACATTATATAACCACATCACACAAAACTGCTTTTTGAACTGAAATACAGTAATGGGTAACAAACACAATGATATCCTTTACATCGAGTCATTTACCACATCATCTGTCAATGGAAAGTTGTCTACTCCATAGTTGTTTTTTGATTTTCCCAAACAGACAGAAGTCAAAAGGAGCTAAGTCTGGGCTGTAGAGAGGATTTATGACTAGGCTAATTTAGGTTACTGCCTAGGGGCTGCAAGTCAGTCCAGGGAGGGGGGCACAAAGATGCGGCACTAAAGAATCTACCGCTGAGCATTTAAATAATTTTCCTTTTTTTTTTTTAGATTGATGCTTTCACGGCCTGTTATTGTAGACATGACAATAAGCTTTTGGACTTTTGCTGTGTCAGAAAACAATGTGTAATTCTTTAAATTTTACAATGCTCATGAACAGACGAGATTTTTTTCTGAAGATGTAGAGCAAAGTCCATGTGAAACGTAAAGAATTTCACCTTCTTTTCTGACTCGGCAAAAGTCCAAAAGCATTTTATCATTTAAAAAACTTATGTCAAAATACTATTTGAAATGTACCAGCCTATACCTCAATGTGAGAATACGTCTGTATGGCAGACTGCAAAGAAAACAGAGTTTCCAAACCACAGTTCATTTTGAAGGACACATGGTTAGCAAAGTAGTCAATCAGGCAGTGGCCTCCCTGTTGTCCGTAGTTTTAAAAACAGTTACCAGCTTACAAGGGTTTTATTACTGCAGGCACCTGGTCATCTGAAAATCCTAAAAAAAAACTTTAAGCATATGCGATTACCTTCATGTGGAAACAGTTATTCAAAATATGATAATCTTAATTACTGCTAACATCCGAAAACTTGGTAGCTTTAAGAAGAGGCACACACAACTTGTCAGGTAGCAGTTTATCGGTCTTATTCGGATACTCACTTTTAGCCAACCAGTCGGTCGGTCGGTCGGTCGGTCCGTCAGTCCTGATCTGCATTTAAAGCAATCACCCAGGTGGCAGATTCCCTATCCGTTGTTTTCCTAGCTTTTCTTAAATGATTGCAAAGAAATTGGAAATTTGTTGAACATCTCCCTTGGTAAGTTATTCCAATCCCTAACTCCCCTTCTTATAAACGAATATATTCCCCAATTTGTCCTCTTGAATTCCAGCTTTATCTTCGTATCGTGATCTTTCCTACTTTTAAAGTCACCACAAAATTTATTCGTCTACTGATGTCATTCCACGCCATCTCTCCACTGACAGCTCAGAAAATACCACTTAAATCCTTCAAGTTGAGCTTCAGTGGAATAACCTTTCCTAAAACGGAACTGCCTTCTATCGAACCAGTTATTAATATCGCAAATATGTCTAAAGCCTCTGACTGACACGAGTGAGTTCTGCCGCTGTAATGTTTCTGATTTCAATCATAATGTTTTCTTTCAGTTCCTCCAATGTGTGAGGATTTGTTCAATACACTTCTTCTTTTAGTTTACCCAACAAGTAAAAATCACACACCATAGATCTGGACAGTGAGGGGAAAATAGACCACTACTGATCACTCTGTCTATAAACACTTTTGAGATTATAAGAAAGGAATCTCCTGCTGTATGAGCTGGGGCTGATTGTTGCTGAAACCACCCATGTGACTTTTCTTCTTCTGTTAACTGATGGAAGAGCGGTGTCAAAATGTCATCTTGGTACCTCTCTGCATTTACTGTCATCCCGAAAAAAATAGGCCCAGTTATCCGTCTTGAACTAACAGCACACCAAACACCAATCTTCCTATCAGAATGAGGGGCTCCAAAAACACAATTAGGATTTTCTACACACCAATAGCGAGAGTTATGACTGTTCACACAACCACTAAGATGAAACCAGGCCTCATCCGAAAAGAACACAAGCTGTGGGTCAAATAAACGATCATTTATTGATGCAAGATACCACTCACAATATTTCACTCCTGTGGCTGGATGAGCAGGTTTTAAACAATGCTACGGTTTGATGTGTAACAGCTCATTGTGCAGAAGGAACTGAAACCCCTACTTGTGTTAATTTTGTGAGTGATTTATTCAGTGACCATTGAAGATTTGCATCATTGTCATCTGCTTTTCCTCTGTTCGTATGCGCGGATGTTTTTTATTGAGCACTGAGCCAGTAGTTCCAAATTTATTTACAATTACATAAATCTGTGCTCATGAAGGTGGCACTTCACCAGGAAATTGCTGAACAAATGCATTACATACCCACCAAGCCGACTCGTACTTAAAATAAATTTTACGCACAAAAATACGGTGTTGCAAAGATTACTGTCTCACCATGTTAACAGCTGAGATTCAGAGTGGCGACTGATGCTTTCCAGGTCGAACATGTGCACACTGCTTGCAAGGTCAAGAACTTTGTGTGCGCCTCCAGTACTGCAGCTTACGTATCGGAGAGTGACGGTTGATCATCGCATCACACTGGTAAAAGTCCCACCATATGCTGTCTCTCTTTTGTTGAAGCTCTTGTAGGAGTTCCTTATACGCTGGAGTGACCAGGAGCAGTAGTTTCAAACGCAGCTCTTCCACAAAGAATAATTCCCTCGACAGTTGGTATACGAGGTGTGATGGAGTGTACTTTGACAGGCAAAGTACTTTCTTTAAATAGAATGCTTTCACCTTCTCTATACTATGTAGTTGCCTCTTTCCAAGATATATCCATGTATTTTCTAATCCATAGGTGGCTACAGGACTAACCTTAAGATGAAATAACTCGATGGCACATGATAGTGAGAGATGGCTCAAAGATCTGATGTCGTTAATGGATTTTATGGCAGCATTTAGTCGGTCTTTTACATGTAAAGAGAACACGTTTCCCGGTGTTTGAAAAGTGACTCCTAGGTACTTAAAATTTGTGACTGACTTTAGTTGTTGGTCATTGATTAAGAATGTTCCCCGTTTTCCTCCTTTTCTGAAGGTCAGAGAGACAGTCTTATTTTCATTTAACCTCAGCTGGTTCTCTTCTGCCCATTATCTGTACCCCCTGCATGTCGTAAGAGGCTACTAAGATGGGAAAAACCTAAGAAAGTGTACTTGCTCTCTTGTTTTTTAAGCACAAAAACATATTCATGTTACTTTGCTTTTCTGTGTAGTGGAGGAATTCACTTAACCCTAGTAGTACCAAGCAATTTTCAAAGCAAAAGCTACCAAAAGGCTACCAAAAGAAAATTGTATATATTTTACTAGATTAAGTAATCGGATACAAAAGAGAATAACTTTCTCTATAGTTAGCGTTGAAGAAAACACATGCCTAAACCGTAAACAATTGAAGTGGTGGGCGAAATGTACACCAAACCCGCTCCCCTCTTGGTATTGCTGGGGTTATACAAGACTCAGTGTAGAATCGTATATATCTTAATTTTTATTAGTATGTTGGCTTAACACTATGGTTAAGCCGTCACAAAAATTGGTTTTAGACTCATCAATTGTCCCCCTCCACGGAAATCTTTAGTAAAAAACAAAAGATTTATGCGATTATGAGTCTAACAAGGGAAGGGCACGTACTGGTGAATCGCTGATTTTACAAAATTTTGATTACACCATAAATGAGCCAAGAATAACACAATGGCCAAAATACTTCTCTTGGAAATTAATTTGTGCAACCTACAGAAAGCAATAATGTTCATATCTCCCCTTTGGGTGGAAGATACGTTATCTGTACCCCCTATGTAGTACTGCACTGTGAGCTGGGTTAACTCGTCGAGATGTCGCTACTCCATACCCTACCCACAACTCGCACTGTCCAACAACTGATTTGAGATCAGGCTGACATACTCTTAAAAAGGAAGGCTGTTCAATATTGGAGAAGTGGTAAGCGAGGCCTGTTTTCATTTTTGTCAGTGAAACAAATGTTTCAGTATGTCAAAAGCAAAAAAGATTTATATTTGTGAGGAAAGCACGTAAAGGACAATGAGATGTGCCGTGACAAATTGAAGGCAATAGCACGTACTGTCAGAAAAATATCAATTCCCATCAAAATAATGAAATAATCCACAATGTGACCATCCAGCAATGGGCTATGCAAGTTGTTCATGAAAAACAATACACAGGGTTGAAAGCATGCCGCACGTGAGTACGTAACTTTAAGAAGGGCAATGGTATTGTATTGTGGAAAATAACATCTATAATGATGAAAAAGCAGACCAACAATGAAGCAGAAACCTTGGCAGCAGCAGATATATTTGTAGAAGAAGTCCCTCGACGAATGAACCCAACTCACGCCGCAGTCCTTCAAAACCAAATGTGCCAATTCAAACATGCGAATTTTAACGCTTTTTGAAGGTCGCATAAGTTAATTTCCAAAAGAAAAGTTTTGACTACTGTGTTATTCTTTTCTCATTTGATGCATGTGCAAGATCCGTGATTCTCCAGTACGCTCCCTTCCCTTGTAAGATAGGTTTTTGCAATTTCTACTTTAGATATGCAAAAGCTGTTCTCATTTTCAAATTAGATTTACAGAAAAATAATTTGAAAATAGTACGTTATAAAGAATATTTGCTACAAATATGTTGCATTGTCTTTCCATATGACATTGTAAGATAATTTACTCACAAGGTGGAGGGAAGTGGGACATAGTTCTTGGCATACGTATACTTTTCCAGGAAATCTTTTAGTGCTGGATTACTCAGCTTACCCAGTGGTGTGTTAGCTCCTACTAATACATCACATAAATCCATAAAATGTATGATTAATGATGACTTTCGGCCTTTTGAGAAGTGAACATTTATTTTTTTGTGCTTTTGCTATATGTGAAATGAAGTGATATGTTGGGCAATTTGCAACATTTTTGAGCATTTATTTCACAAACATAAAATACTGTGTGTGGTGTTTCTGTTTTCCTAATTCAAAAAACAATATTTCTCTGACGAATAGTTACCATCTGGTTGTTTTACCTCTTCATTGAAGTAATCACAATAAACTAGTTCCCTGCCCTAACAAATTATTTTTCTTTAGCTCTCTGCATAAGAAGATCCCATCTTGAGGATTTACCTGGAGCCATTGCAACACTAAGGCACTAAATGATTAAACCTTTGCACTTCTACATAATATCTATGGTCTCCTCTTTTGCTACCTCTGTAGCTTTCAGCTCAAGAATTCAAGAATTGTGAGTGAAAGAAGAAAGGGAATAGAGAATAATTGAAGGTTACAGGGGTAGGCCTAGTTAGAAATTTCACTTCTCTGAAGAAAAGGTTTAATGGAATTCCTGGCTCTTAGTACATGTCGTTGTTTGTCAGGTAGCAGAATTGCTGTTAGTGTGAGTCTGGAAATAATTCTTCTTCCACAAAACTACCTTCTTAAATTCCCTAAACCTGTCTGATATACACTGACTGACAGAGCAAATGCAACACCAAGAAGGAGTGGTCAGAACTTTATGCCAATTGCAGGGTAGACTGACGTCACTGAGGTATGCTCATGATGTGAAATGCGCCGTTGTGCTGCGCACGTAGCAAACGATAAATGGGACACGGCGTTGGCGAATGGCCCACTTCGTACCGTGATTTCTCAGCCGACAGTCATTGTAGAACGTGTTGTCATGTGCCACAGGACACGTGTATAGCTAAGAATGCCAGGCCGCCGTCAACGGAGGCATTTCCAGCAGACAGACGACTTTACGAGGGGTATGATGATCGGGCTGAGAAGGGCAGGTTGGTCGCTTCGTCAAATCGCAGCCGATACCCATAGGGATGTGTCCACGGTGCAGCGCCTGTGGCGAAGATGGTTGGCGCAGGGACATGTGGCACGTGCGAGGGGTCCAGGCGCAGCCCGAGTGACGTCAGCACGCGAGGATCGGCGCATCCGCCGCCAAGCGGTGGCAGCCCCGCACGCCACGTCAACCACTATTCTTCAGCATGTGCAAGACACCCTGGCTGTTCCAATATCGACCAGAACAATTTCCTGTCGATTGGTTGAAGGAGGCCTGCACTCCCGGCGTCCGCTCAGAAGACTACCATTGACTCCACAGCATAGACGTGCACGCCTGGCATGGTGCCGGGCTAGAGCGACTTGGATGAGGGAATGGCGGAACGTCGTGTTCCCTGATGAGTCACACTTCTGTTCTGTCAGTGATAGTCACCGCAGATGAGTGTGGCGTCGGCGTGGAGAAAGGTCAAATCCGGCAGTAACTGTGGAGCGCCCTACCGCTAGACAACACGGCATCATGGTTTGGGGCACTATTGCGTATGATTCCACGTCACCTCTAGTGCATATTCAAAGCACGTTAAATGTCCACCGCTACGTGCAGCATGTGCTGCGGCCGGTGGCACTCCCGTACCTTCAGGGGCTGCCCAATGCTCTGTTTCAGCAGGATAATGCCCGCCCACACACTGCTCGCATCTCTCAACAGGCTCTACGAGGTGTACAGATGCGTGGCCAGCATACTCTCCGGATCTCTCACCAATCGAACACGTGTGGGATCTCATTGGACGCCGTTTGCAAACTCTGCCCCAGCCTCGTATGGACGACCAACTGTGGCAAATGGTTGACAGAGAATGGAGAACCATCCCTCAGGACACCATCCGCACACCTCGACGTGTTTCTGCGTGCATCGCCGCTCGCGGTGGTCCTACATCCTACTGAGTCGATGCCGTGCGCATTGTGTAACCTGCATATCGGTTTGAAATAAACATCAATTATTCGTCCGTGCCGTCTCTGTTTTTTCCCCAACTTTCATCCCTTTCGAACCACTCCTCCTTGGTGTTGCATTGTCACTGTCAGTCAGTGTACACAGCAAACTAAGTAACCATCCCCTTCTAACAATAATCAGAAGGGAAAAGGAAGATGTCCGGTTCAACACTTTGAAGAACAAAGATATCTTAAAAGAAAGGGAAGGGCCATATAGGGCATGGAAATGAAAGACTCCCTTGCAAGCCAGAAAAGAATGTTGGCCAAGAGAGGTCAGATAGGAAAGATGAAAGCCAGGAGACTGGCACAAGTAAGTGGAAGCTATGCCATATACTCAATCAGGGGAACCGTTGTCGCCAATCCATACCCTCAAGTTGAGACCAACTGGTCCCCATTTTACTCACCTCTTATGACAGGCAGGGGATTCTATGAATGTATTCTACAGCTCCCACCCACAGTGGTTACATAGCACTAGAAGACAGTAATAATATCCTGACTTGAGCGCTCTGGACAAAAAATGAGCCGACTGGAAGTTTGGAAACGCCTGTAATCTCCTTCACCACAGAATGTTACAAGCAAGCCAAGCTTTACTTTATGCCTGCTTGCTGTAGAGGAATATCAGACATTGTCAAAAATATATGACTGTCTCGAAATGGCATAATCAGTCCTACAAAAACAAAAGACTGATGCACTAGATCACATGTGCTATTCATCTATGTATATGAAAGAGAAGCTATGTGTGTGTGTGTGTGTGTGTGTGTGTGTGTGTGTGTGTGTGTGTGTGTTTGTTTGTTTGTCTCAAATGGACTCAACAACTACTGGACCGATTTCACTGGAACTTTTACAGTTTGTTCTTGTTAGTCCAGAGATGGTTTAGGAAGTGGTTTGAAAGAAATATGATTAGTGTTTCTGATGATGAGTAATTTGATATAATTAATTTAATTACAAAGCCATACCAAGATTGGAACGAAGTTGATGGACTGATTGTCGCTAGGCAACAGCAACTAACTCTGTATCATGATAGTCCAGTAAGTAATGCTGTATATAGGAGGATGGGAACACGCCGCCATGTTTTATAAAGTACCTAGGAGGTTCATGACATTGGCTGTATATCGGAGGATGGGAACACACCGTCGTGTTTTATGAAGTACCTTTCTTGATAGGAGGCCATGCAACTAGGCAACTCATTGGCTATTATTTGGAAATAACAATCCAACATGCCGTGATCGAGATGTACTTTCATGGAAGATTTCAACTAGACAACTCATCGCCTGTTATTGTAAACAATATTAATAAATGTGTTTTGCTTAAGAATGGTGCATGAATATATGTAAATATTGATATACATTTTCATTACAATTATATTTGCTCTTTCCTTTGTCATTAGATTTTTTTCAACTAGAATTCTTTCACCATGCTGGTCTACAGGGTCTCTCTTTTATCACTGGGCAAGTACCCGGGGATCTACATGGAAAGGCGATGGCACGGCTGGGTAACTCATTTGCCGAGAGATATTTTGCTTCATGTCGGGTTAATATGATCTAATGCAGTAATGATTTAGTTTAACATCTGTGGTATTGATAACGTGTTCAATGTGTTAGCTTTGAAATAGCATAGTTTCTGTATGAATACAGCACAAAAGTTAG
The DNA here is from genome assembly GCF_040414725.1 of Anabrus simplex. Lineage (NCBI taxonomy): Eukaryota > Metazoa > Arthropoda > Insecta > Orthoptera > Tettigoniidae > Anabrus > Anabrus simplex. The sequence goes on from NC_090265.1 coordinate 380,506,998, forward strand.
TGAATGTTTAGTGAGTGACTTATACAGTACAACAGTATGTATTCATTGTGTTGTGCTATGCAAAGTATTATTCTGTTAGAGTGCTTCTGTTTGCAAATTTCCTGCCTTTCATCCCGGCCCTTAGGAATACGATAAGTAATTTAGAGAAGAAGTTCTACACCACTGGGTTCATTCTTAACAAGAAAACATGCAGGAGAAGATTTGTTTTAACAGAGGTAATGCTCAATGAAATAGGAGCTCTCTTGGAAAGAACTCCAACAAAATCCCTTTTGCATCTCGCCATACAAGCTAATGTGTCATTACCTTCTCTCTACAAAGTAACAAAACTGTTAACGGCCAAACCTTACAAACCCACCGCTGCCCAACATTTAAGTGCACCTGAGAGTTTCGTTAGGGCTCGGTATTGTAACGGGTCTATATATAAAAATAGATGTACAGTGAAACCTCGGAATGCGAGTAGCTTGGTCTACGAGTGTTTTGCAAGACGAGCAAAAATTATAAATAAATAGAAACTTGATAACCGAGTGAGGTTCCACAATACGAGTATCACGAGTGCCTACATTTTCCCCTCCCCTGTTCATTTGTTGAATAGATGAATGAGGTCTTTGGTCCTGTAGTGAAGAAATGCCTTTCAGAAAATAATCTGCTGCTCAAAGTCTTGCTGGTTATGGACAATGCTCCTGCTCATCCGCCAGGCCTTGAGACCTTGAGGATGACTTACTGGAGGAATTCAAGTTCGTTCAGGTTAAGTTGCTTCCTCCCAACACTACTCCAGCCTATGGATCATCAAGTCATTTTGAACTTCAAGAAGCTATACACCGAAGCACTATTTCAGCAATGCTTAGAAGTGACCGAAGGAACAAACCTTACCCTCCGTGAGTTTGAGAGAAATCATTTCCCCAACGTGAAATGCCTGAAGATCATCGATAAGGCCTGGGATGGAGTCACCAAGAGAACTCTCACTTCCACTTGGGGAAAGCTGTGGCCTGACTGTGTTCTTGGACGTGACTTTGAGGGGATTGTTGATGACAATGAGCCGCTGATTCTTGATGAAATTGTGTCCTTAGGGAAGACTATGGGGCTGGAGGTGAATGACGTGGACATTCAAAAGCTGGTGGAAGAACATAGCCAGGAACTGACCACCAACGGGCTGATGGACCTGCATCGTGAACAACAGGAGGAGGTTATAGAGATCTCGTCTGGGGAGGAAGAGGAGGAAAAGTCAATGGAATCTCCCACTTCAACTGAGATTCAGGAGAAGTACAAAATGTGGGAAACGGTGCAAAAAACACCACCCAAATAAGGTTGTAGCGGTGCAAGCGATGAATCAGTTCAATGACGATGCAATGTCACATTTTCGTGAAATCTTCAAAAAGAGGCAAAAGCGACAGTCATTGGACAGGTTCCTTGTTAAAGTTGCACGAAAAGAAAACAATTCCAGTGAGCCAACAGATAGCAGTGATTCCGTTAGTGAAATTTGTGCTACACAGTAACTCTTCTCATGTCATCTCTCGTCTCCCTCACACCAACAATGATTCTATTATAAGGAAAAGTGCACTTTAATTATTTACGTTATATTTTGTTTTAGAAATGGTATGCAAATAAATATTTTTGTGTTGTGGATGAATCATCCATGTTTCAATTGTTTCTTATGGGAAGACTTGCTTTGGTATATGAGCGCTTTGGATTAAAAGCATGTTGCCAGAACGAATTATGCTCACAATCCAATGTACCACTGTATGTGTGTATGAAAATGACACATCTCTTCTATAAACCACTGGAGCAATTTCAACCAAACTTGGTACACTAATGACTTACTATCTGGAGACTAGCACTTTGGGGGATGAAGACACCCCTAGCACCCTTAGGGGCGGGGGTGAGATATTAAGATAATCGAAAATAGTGTCGAATCCATAGTTTTCAGGGTTGCCACGATGAATAGTAACACTCATGACTTTTTAAACTTCAAGTTCATCCTCCTTTGGGAAAGGGGATGAGAAAGGGTGAAAAATTAAAACGACCAAAATTACTGATATTAGGGATGTATGTGTGTATGTTCCAACATAGCTGTCCAATAAATTTGGTACAAATATTGCTTACTATTTGTAAAAAAAAATACTGTGTGAAAATGGCACCCCTAGAACTCCTAAGAGAGGGGATGAAATATAAATATAACTAACAACAATTGATATTAGTATCAAATCCATAGTTTTAGGGACTACTGGAGTGATTTCAACCAAACTTTGTACACTTATGACTTAGATAAATCGCAAAGGGGTATGACAACCCTTGCAGTCCTAGCAGGGTGAGAGGGGGTAAGCTATAAAAAATAATTGAAAATAGTATCAAATCCATTGTTTTTGTGGTCGCTGAGATGAACAGTGACACTCTGGATATTGCTGAAGTCCAAGTTGAGTCCCAATCGGCAGGGGGGTGAGAAGGAAGAAAAGAAAATGCCAAAGTGACTGAGATTATGCATGTATATGTGTATGTTCCAGCGTAGCTGTCAACTAAACTTGGTACCAATATTACCTACTATCTGGAAAAAATACTGAGAGGACAAGACTCCCCTAGGACCCCTAGACAAAGGAAGGGGGTGGGAGGGGGTGAAATATAAACATAACTAAAAACAACCAATATTAGTGTTGAATCCATAGTTTTCAGGGTAGCTGAGGTGAATTGTGACACTCTGGATGGCTTTTAAGTCAAAGTTCATCTCCAGTCGGAATGGGAGTTAGTAGGGGTGAAGAAGAATAACCGAGATTATGGGTGTGTATGTGTTCTAGCTCACCTCTCAACCAAATTTGGTACACATATGACTTACTATCTTGAAAAAAAAAATACTATGGGAGTAAGATACCTTAGCACCCCTAGGGACATATATGAATTATAAAAATTACAGAAAAAGGGGTGAAATAAAAAAATAATAGACAATGACCAATATTAACGTAGAATCCAGAATATTTGGGGTCACTGAGATGAATAGTGGCAATATGGTTGTCATTTATGTCCGTGTTCAGTCCCCATTGGCATGGGAGTTGAGAAGGGTGAAAGAGAAAATGTCCAAAATTACCAAAATTATGGATGTATGTGTGTATGTTCCAAAATAGATCTCAACTAAACTTGGTACACATATGACTATATGACAAAACACTGTGGGGCAAAACATGCCTAGCACTCCTAGGGGAGGGAATGAAATTTAAATATTTACTAAAACAACTGATGTTAATGTCAAATCCATTGTTTATGAAGTCGCTGAGTTGAACTGTTGCACTCTGGATGCCGATGCATACTAAAGCTGCAGTCAGAATGGAGGTTGAGAAGGGGTGAAAATGAATCTAAAAATAACCAACATCATTGATGTATGTGGGTATGTTCTAGAATAGCTCTCAATGAAACTTGGTGCATATGACTTACCATATAAAAAAAGAAAAAAAATAAACCATTATGAAAATGAAACATCCCGACCACCGCTAGGGGTGGGGAATGGAAGGGGATGACATATACAAATAATGGAAAATAATGTCAAATCCATTATTTATCTATTGCTGAGATGTATTGTCACAATCTGGATACCGTTTAAGTACACGTTCAGCTTCCACTGGGATGGGGACTGAGATGGGGTTAAAAGTAAATAGTCTAAAATGACTGAGATTAGTGCTGAATCGAATGCTTTTGGGGTCGCAAGGTTGATTGGTGACAGTCTCAATGACAGTTGGAATCGTGTACATCACATCTATAGCATGACGAGTAAATACATATGGTTATCATTCATTTTTTTTTTTTTTTTTTAAGAATCACATACTTCTCAGGCGATTCGAGCTTCCACAAGGACAAAGTTTTACTTGAACATTAAATAATCAGAAACTTGATGTAAGACACATCTAAATGACTCCAAAGCTACATGATAAGTCGTAAAATATCAGTCAACATCCAATAAGGAATTCTATAGAATTCACTTTACTCCTAATTAACAGGTAAAACAAATCTTAAAGGTAAACTTTCAAAAACTATCTGAACAACGCCGGGTACTACAGCTAGTAGGAAATGAACTTAAAACATGCAGTATGCATGGATTTATCTAATATACTGTATCACTGCAAACATGCGCTGAAAGACTATGTATATTTAGAACAAGAAAGTAATGAACTGAATGCCAACTGCATTAAAACTATATGATGAACTCATACAAAAACTTGCATTTGCATAGAAGTCTTTTCTTTACTGATGTCTAATTAAATAACAAATTTGGTTTTAATCAAATGATTGAGATTTTGTATTGAGTGTTGATCTGGTGAGTTCAGTTCAGTTCACTTCTCTCACATTGGTGTTTACCTGACAAAATTCATTAAATGCCCAACATGGATTCTGTTTACTTTGCCATTTAGTAGGCTTAGAGTACATTGAAATGTTCAAAGTGACAAGCAGACAGCCAGATGGCATCAAATTAAAATTTCTCCACACAATAGATGAGACCATATGATTATCATTATCACATTTAGGTATGTTGTGAGAAACTACAGAATATTGTCTGACAGTGGTTAGATCCATTCTATACCTCATTATTATGATCTAAGAACGGTTTATTTTATCAAAGTATGAAGGCTTTCATGGCCAGAGTCAATATGATAAAAGTCTTCTGGGCTATTCTGCCATGGTCTACTTTTCTCATTCCACCAGACATTTCAACAACTGCTGCAGTAGTCATCTTCTGTGGCATCGTCGACGTACTCTCTTCTATGTCTCGCTGGTGACTGTGATGGTTGCTGGGGAAGCGGCTATATTTGTACCTGTGCGTACGGCCTCCAGTTGGATATCTGAGTGCAAGACCTCTGATTGGGTTGCGCCAAGCAGTCGGTTCTCTAATTGGCTGACTGTGATGTCACTGATCTTAGTTGGCTTCGGCCGTGAGTTATTTGAAGGGGGGTACCAGGCCTTGTTGGGATCAGTCCTTCCTCCTTTCTGTGAAAGTTATCCGGATGTTTGTGTATTTCAATTGTGTCCCTGTAGAGGTGGGCGTGGAAGTGGGATGTTGTTGCCAGTATATCAGTATCATCTTACGTTTTCCATCAAGCAGCGTATGCTGCGTCATTTATTTATTTATTTATTTATTTATTTATTTATTTATTCACGAAGCACAAGATACAGCTACACTGAGCAAATTTCACTTGCACTGTCAACAGACTATTTAACAAACGTAAACTTTCATAATAAAATATAACAAACATAACAAAATATAACAAGATCAGGTACACATCCTACTAATAACTGTCCAAATTGAAAACCATGAGATGGTCCATGTTCATAGCCAAGTCGTCGTGGGTCAAGATGGCGGTATAATCCCTTCACATCAACTTATCTTTAAGATACTATTTACACACCTCTCGAATACACTTTTATTTGATGCTATATCAAGCTCTTGTCTCCTATTAATATTGTTAAAGAGTGTTGGGAGGCGGATTAGGAAAGATCGTTGAAGTATTGAGTGCTGAGTGTGGGGAATGTGGAAAAGGTCTTTGGTTCTTGTGGAGCGGGAAGGAACGCAGAGTGAGAAGAGAGAAACAAGATGTTCCGAGCGGTAATGTTCATTTAAGATCTCGTGGAGGAAACTCAGGTCAGCTACCTGTCACCTGATGTGCAGCGGTGACACATTAATTGCCATTAATACCTGCTGCGTAGACAGATTTCTGAGCTTGGGGTTTCTGTTCCTTACAATTGCTGACTTGTTGTATTAGCCCAGGTGACAGTTCCTTTTGTGCTACGTCAGTCAGGTCTTGACACTTCTGCCAGTCATGCCAATATAAACAGCTCCACATACTTTATGTCCTCATTTTATATGCAGTTCAATTTAAGTAATTCAATAAATTTTATTCAAAGATATTTCCACTACTAATGGTAGATAACACTCTGTATAATACCAGGTAGTAAGGATTTAAGGAATAGGTATTACTTTTACTGAAATATGCAGGGTAGAATTTGTAAATCACTGATAAAGATGATACCAGTCTGAACAACATTGACCAACAAAGAATAAGGAAATATTCAAATGAGAAAAATCCAGGGGGTCTCAAATTGGAAGCATGGGTTGACAACAACAGAGGAGGATATGGATAGGGTTATAATTTTCCATATTTGTACCAACAATGCCAGGCAAGCAGGAATAAGTACTAACGTAGTTGAGGATGTATGGGATCTGTTTATGGCAGTGTGGGAGAAGTTTACCCTTTCCATTCTGGCGGAATGCTGTAGCAGTCATGTCTTGTTAGGCTTTTCTGTGCTATGCTACAGTAGACTGCTGCAGAAGTTTAACCTTCAGGACATCCAGCCATTTTCTGGCGAGTCTGTAGTTACTAGTAGAGTAACCAGATGTAAGGAGTAATCAGTTAGAATGTAAGGGTTTGAGTGACCTTCGCGCTCGCCAATTCCCGCGTAATTTGTTACTATTCACTGTCAACATGTTAGTGTTTCTATAAGTAGCTTCAGTGCATTGTAGTACCATATTTTACGATAAATGAGAAACTCTATACCATGGATGAAGCTCTTATACTCATATCAGGTAGTGATTTTGAAAAAAAATGAAGATGGGAAAGATTTAACTCTGCTAATGCTCAGAATTTTAATGTGTCATTTCTTAACAAAGTGAACATATGGAAAGGAGAAAGTGGAGAGCAGAAAGTACCCCATACAGCATGCTTGACAAGCTGCCCTAGGCACTTGTCCTCAAGGCCACAAGTCCGCTCTCATTTTGCCGGAGTGAAAAGGTTAAGGGAATGGAGTTTGTTATCAGTGGGATACTATGTAATAGTGATGCTGAATGGAAGGTGATTGGGGATTTAAATGAGACTATGGAGTGGGTATGTGGGAAATTGGGAGTGAAATTTGTAGGTCCTAATGGGTGGGTGATCTCAGTTTACTAAATGTTAACCAGGAAGGTAACGCGAATAACGGAAAGTGTGACCAACAAATGGTAAGTTAATCTGAGAAGAACATCTGAATCAGAAAGTGATGGAACCAGCGGACATGGTACTGATAAAACCAGATGACCTCTGTAACAGATGGTATAAGTAATTACAAAGCTATTTTTGTCATAGTGAAAAATAAATGTGATAGAAAGGAAAGTTGTAGATGTAGGATTATTAGGTGACACCATATGGTTGATAATACAGGCATGAGGGAGTAGAGAAAATATGATTTGAGGAAAGTGGTAAAAACTAAATAATCTATGGGATGGATTTAAAGCAGTTTTTGAGGAGTGTGAAAACAGGTATGTACCATTAAAGGTGGTAAGTAATGGGAAAGACCCACAATCCTACTTTCAGTCTAAAATTCAGTGATCAGGAATTTCCAAAAAGTGAAAGCACCAAGTACCTAGGTATCATCATATAAAAGAAGCTGAACTGGACCTTTTTTTTTTTTTTTTTTTTTTTTTTTTTTTTTTGCTATTTGCTTTACGTTGCACTGACACAGATATGTCTTATGGCGACGATGGGGTAGGGAAGGCCTAGGAATTGGAAGGAAGCGGCCGTGGCCTTAATTAAGGTACAGCCCTGGCATATTCCTGGTGTGAAAATGGGAAACCACGGAAAACCATCTTCAGGGCTGCCCCAACAATGGGGCTCAAACCCACTATCTCCCGATTACTGGATACTGGCCGCACTTAAGCGACTGCAGCTATCAAGCTCGGTGAACTGGACCAAACACACAAAACATGCATAGGATGAAGTAAACAAACATGTGAAATTGCTGAAGAGACTAGCAGGAGTTATTTGGGGAGCACTCAAGACACACTCAACAGAACCTACAACACTTACATCAAACCTATTATAAAATATAGCAGTGAAGTACTTACTATGGCACCCCAATCAAACATTGATCATCTTGAGAGGTGTCAGAATAATGCCCTACAAGTCATAATAGGCTCAATAAAAACAAAGCCTGTAACTACCTTACAGTTGTATACCCACAACTTACCAATAGAAGAAGAGATGAAACAACAAATAGCCAATGCATATCTCAGCTTACAAAGACTACTCCAAATGACATGGATCAAAAAACCAGTTACTAGCCCCAATCTTAAAACCTAAAAAGATCCTTTGAGTCTTGCCAAAGAATGTATTAATAAGAGCAATTTGCAAATAAAACTTGAACCACTGTGTATGCCAGTCAACCCCATTGAATATATGAAAGTGACTGCAGATCTTACTTTGCTACAAGAGGCTTGCAAGAAAGATTGTTCAACATATGATCTAAAACAGCTGGCTGTCTGTACAATAGAAGAAAGATATCCATCTAATAAATGGCTAAAAATATATGCAGATGGCTCACAGGACAAGGAAAACAGAACAGGGGCAGGAATACATTCATCTCACTCCACTTCCCAATCGTCGTCGTCATGGTTGTCGTCATTGACAGCTACTCGTTTCCAAGTTTAGAGATTTCCTGGCTAATAGCTCACTTCAATTTACAGCAGTTTGGTGTTTATACTTCCGGTGACTGTACAGGCCAATTCTTGTGTAGAGGTCCGCACCATGGGACATCATCGGGGACGAAGGCGACGACTCCCGGCCTGGCACCCCAGGATCGGAGCACGGCACCCCGTCGCTCCAGGACGAGGAATCCGACTTCGACGACGCCCCTGATTGGAGTGGGCCCTGGCTACGTCCTCGTCCCCCACTGGAACCTCCGCCTCATCACCTGCCCGGAGCTCCGCCATCTCCTCGACAGCAGCGACGCACGGATCAGCAGCTCCGTTACGAGTCATTGGCAGTCCAGCCTGCAGCAGCCGTACCTTACCTGGACACGCCGCAGGGGCGGTACGTCACCCGGATTCTGCGCCAGGGGGTGTATCTTCCGCAGCCTCCGGACGCCCCCCCGTATCTTTCGTCCGACCAGACCGTCTCCACTCCTGGAGGCTATCGACGACCTGCTCCGCACTGGCATCATCGAGGAGGGTGAGTGTACTTCGGCCTTCCCCCTGTTCCTGCCCAGCGTTGCATGACGGATGGGGCCAGGCTATGCCCCATGGGTAGGCGCGTCCAACGATATCGCCTGCCGCGGTATAGAATACCGTAGGCATGGCGAGTATCGTGGGACAAGGGGATCTGAAAGAAGCCTGACCGCAAATCGAGTTTGCAGGCCAGGTGATCCGTTGGAATAGAAGTCAGCGCCTGAGCTGGGCCCTGAAGAGAGAAATGAGGACGGATAATGAACGGGGTCCAGGCGCTTAGGTCATATATGACCCGAGCGGCCCCTGATTCCTTGGGAACGAGGAACAGGGGGAAGGCCGAAGTACACTCACCCTCCTCGATGATGCCAGCGCGGAGCAGGTCGTCGATAGCCTCATCCAGGAGTGGAGACGGTCTGGTCGGACGAAAGATACGGGGGGCGTCCGGAGGCTGCGGAAGATACACCCCCTGGCGCAGAATCCGGGTGACGTACCGCCCCTGCGGCGTGTCCAGGTAAGGTACGGCTGCTGCAGGCTGGACTGCCAATGACTCGTAACGGAGCTGCTGATCCGTGCGTCGCTGCTGTCGAGGAGATGGCGGAGCTCCGGGCAGGTGATGAGGCGGAGGTTCCGGTGGGGGACGAGGACGTAGCCAGGGCCCACTCCAATCAGGGGCGTCATCGAAGTCGGATTCCTCGTCCTGGAGCGACGGGGTGCCGTGCTCTGATCCTGGGGTGCCAGGCCGGGAGTCGTCGCCTTCGTCCCCGATGATGTCCCATGGTGCGGACCTCTGTCGAAGCTGGTCGGGGTACAGTGGAGCCGGGTCCGGGAGTATGTCCAGATCCTCGTCTGGGCGGAAGGATGCCCAATATTGCTGCAGAAGGCTGGTCAGGTTGGGTGCCGGAGCGTAGGCGACGTACTCCCTGGTCTGTGGCGAGAAGGACCGCTCTAACAGACTTGCTCCTGGGCCTCCCTCCGACTGGAGGCCCCTACGCGTCCGGTGATGAGGTCTTGACATATCACAGAAGAAGAAGGTGATGCCCCATCTCACCCGCCGAGCCGACGCAGCTGAGGGACAGGGGAGGTCTTGCCTGGGTTTTGCGTACTGTGCGTTCCTGTCACTTAATGTCTTCATGTCTGTGGCGTTCTTGTTCAAAATGTTGAACTGAGGCACAGACACTTTGATGTCAAAGTAAACGGTCCTTGGCAAGTGTTTCCCATGTTTGTGGGTTTATTTCTGCCATCTTTAAGGTTTGTTACAGTTGGTCTTTGAAACGTCTCAGGAGGCACCCAGTGGTCTTGAAATGGAGCTAAGTTCACCATAGGGGATCTGGTGCGGTAGTCTGGTATCATTTATATTGCGCACATGTCCTGCCCATCTGAGGCGATGGCCAATGACCAATGTTTTTACACTCTTAGGACATGCTTTCTCGAGAACTTCAACATTAGAGACGTAGTTTTCCCAATTGATGTTCATGATGGAGTGTAGTGTTTACTGGCGAAAGCACTCCAGCGTTTTGATGTCACGGTGGTATAAAGTCCACGTTTCACAGCCATAGAGAAGTGTAGAGATAACTACAGCCTGGTACACCATTAATTTTGTGCAGTTTGTAAGGTTTTTATTCCTGAAGACTCTGTGTGATAGTCGGCCAAAGGCCACATGGGCTGCACAAAGCCTGTTTTCCACATCCTCTTTTGAAGTACAGCTCTTTGATAAGATACTTCCAAGGTTCTATTTTGGTGTTTGAGATGGTAATGTTAAATTCTGGAACGTCAGTCCTTGGTGCAGGCTGAGAAACTACCATGATTTTTTGGCGTTGATGGTGAGGCCAAAAAAGTCATATGCATCCTTGAAACTGTTGACTGACTGTTGCAGTTCCTGAGGTGTAAGAGCTGGTGATGCGGTATCATCAGCATACTGCATTTCAGTTACTCTAGTAACAATGGTATGTCTTCGCAAGTGAAGTCTGGCCAAGTTGAAGAGGCCACCATCAAAGTGGTATTTAATCTCTATGCCGGGGTTGTTTGTTTCATAAAGCATGGCCACCACATACAAGGCAAACAGAGTTGGAGCAAGTACGCAACCCTGCTTCAATCCATGTGTGGTGTGACTGGGAATGGTTCGGAGAAGTTATTTTGATGGAGAATATGTTTAGTCATACCATCATGAAATTGCACCAGGCCCACAAAGTGTTCACGACAGCCAAAGTGTCTCAGAACTGCCCACATAGCGATTCTTGGAACACTATTGAAGGCTTTTGCCAGATCATAAAACACAAAATAGAGAGGCTTCTGTTGTTCTCTGCATTTCTCTTGCAATTGCCTTGCACAAAAGATCATGTCAACAGTACCTCTGGAGGCTCGGAAACCACATTGAGACTCTGGTAGAGCCCCTTGGGGATGACTTTGACTTGCAGGCAGCTAAGCAGGATCCTTACCTACAATGGATAACAAATGTTACGTATACTACGGTCACCTTCCTTGAAAATAGTAATGATATTGGCATTTTTGAGATCACTGGGTACTTTTTGGGTTTCCCAAATTGAGAGGATGAGGGTAAAGAGCCTTGTTATCAGGGGTAAGTCTCGATATTGAATTAGTTCCAGAGGGATGTTGTCTGGTCCAGGTGCTTTCCTAGGTTTCAGCCTATCAAGTGCCACACAGAATTCCTCATAAGTTGGTGGCATCGCCATCCTATGGTTGAGGGGGGAGTTGTGGCACATCCTGTAGAAAGTCTTTGGTAGCAGTGGAGCTTCGGTTCAAAAGAGTGGAGAAGTGCTCCAGTGCTCCAGGATGTCTCTACCATCGGTGAGGGTGTTAGCACTATCAACTGTTTTCAGAGTTACAATTGAAGAGCTAGATAGATCGTAGATCTCTTTTATTATCACATAGAAGTTACGCAAGTCTCTGGCATCAGATAGTCTTTGCAGTTCTAGAGCCTTCTCCTGCCACCAGTTGTTCTTCATTTCTCTTATTTGAGTCTGACATTTCTGTTTCAGATCTTGAAACACAGCTTTCTTCACACCGGATGATAGATCTTGAAGAAGGGATAGGTGGGCTTTCCGTTTGGCACTGATAAGGCTCAGAAATTCTTCATTGTTGTCCTTGAACCAGTCCTGCTCTTTCTTTCCTTGTAGCCAATGATTTCCTCAGCTGACTCAATGATAGCCCTTTGGAGTGTTGACCATTCTTTCTCCACGTCATTTGTGCACACTGGATTTCTTGCCAATCGGTTCATAATTGCATTTTGGAAGTCTGACGATGTGGATTTATCTGAGAGCTTGTAAGTGGCAAACTAGTGCTGGGGCTTACTTGGGTGATGCACAGTTGGTTTCTGATGGAAGGATATTCTGAGTCGACAGATCAGAAGTTTGTGATCTGTCCAACAATCATCAATACTCCTCGCAGTCTTAGTGATGCGAACATCTTTCTTGTCACATTGTCAGGTGATGATGAAGTCGAGGATGTACCAGTACTTAGATTGTGGGTGCATCCATGTGGTCTTGTAATGGTTAGGTGGGCGAAACTGAGTGTTAGTGATGAACAGCTCATGTTCTGTATACAGGCCAAGAAGTAGCAGACCATTGGCATTGCAATTACCAATACCATGTTTGCCCATTACACTTCCCCACAACCGATTATCCCTTCCCACTCTGGCATTGAAGTCTCCAAGCAGAAGCAGTTTGTCTGATGGTGCTATCTTGGTTCTGAGTGGAGTTCAGCCGGTGGTAGAAATGGTTCGTAGTTTCTTCATCACCTTTCAGGGTTGGGGCATATGCAGAGATGGGTGTGATGAACCTATCTCCGGAGAGTGGTATACGGAGTGACATGACCCTTTCACTGAATGCTATGGGTGTGAGTTGATGATCGTTTTAACTGCGAATCCAAACCCATGAATGTGATTCTCTCCAACCTCCTTCCCTTTCCAAAAGATGGTACAGCCCGATCTGGACTCAATGATCTTCCCTTCATCTGATAGTCTAGTTTCGCTCAGTGCAGCGATGTCTGTGTTTAGTCTACCAAGCTCATGGGTGATGAGAGCTGTACTTCTCTCTGGTCTGTCACTGTTGTTGTTATTAAGCAATGTTCTGATATTTCAGGATCCAATTATAATTTTACATTCATCTGCCATATTTCGCCCGCATGTGGGGTTACCCACTGGGTGCGGCTGCCCAGCCAGGCAAAAGGGTGACTTCCGATGTTTAGCCCACATTTTCTAGGGCCTTCATCATTTGGGGTGGGCAGCGGTGGTCTAAACAGGCCTGCCCAGACACAGATGCAGGACCGAATTCTTGAATAGCCACTGGGTCTCATGAAGACGAGCATCACACATCTGCCGCCAATGTGCAGGTCCAGACTAGAAGCTCCCAGTTTACCCTAAACCTGCCTCCACCATCCTTGCCCCATTGTCGTTGCACTTGATCAAAGTGAAGAAAGTAGCAGGAAAAGTGCCACTGGTGTGAATTTGTTTAAGGAGGATCCCAATTTGCCAGGAAGTGACCCTCACACTATGGTCTCGAAGCCATACCCTGCAGCACTATGTGAGATGAGACGTGCAGGGTTAGGCACCGAGATTGTAATGGACTGCTGCAGACTCCTGTTATGAATGAGTAGCGCCTTCACAGCCAATCCGTCCGGCATGACCTAATCTGCCTCCACAACCATTGAGAGCCAAAGTGAGAGGTTCCTCCTCCGCTTGTTTGCCGTTAGATCTTCAAGTGATGGATTCCAGTGTAATTTCCTCCACTGAGGGGACCATCACCCCACCTAAGGGAGCTCAGCCACCTGAAGCCGTTGGCCCCTTTAGGGAGTCAGGTTATTTACCACTGCCCAACACTCGGCGTTAGCAGCTTTACAGCTGTGTCCCAGACCAGCCACCCCTCCTCCTTTCTCATTTCGAACTTGGGGCCGGACAATGGCAGAGATGCAGAGATACAAGCAATTTCCCATGCACTACAACAGTTATTAGGCAGAAACAATGATTACCAAAAATTTGTTGTCCTTACAGATTCAAAAGCAACCATCCAAGCTACCTCATCAAATAATAACTCTCAAAATAAAGAACTGAAAGAAATTAGCTAAAAAAGGTACCACACTACAACAACCTGCCAGTCAGACTGATTTTATTTCAGAAAAAAGATCCTGAAAAATACTATTAAAAACAGGTATGAAGAAATGGCAAAGAAAACATCAGAAACCAAATTATGGAAGGATATTGATGCTAAATGGGATCAGTATAAAATAAAACCAAAAAGAGAAGTTGTAGCCTTCTTCACACTTAACACCGGTCACAACTGTCTTGCAGCTCATCTGAAACGAATCAGCATCCTGAGATCCGAAAAATGTATACTTTGCCATGACCCTGGAAGCAAAATGGATAAAGAACATCTGCTCCATTTCAACAAACTTGATGTGACAGTCAGAACTTCAGGAAATCTCACTCAACTATACTGGAACACAAGAAAGCTGATGGATTGGAATCCGGGCTAGCCATAAGATACAACAACATTATTATTAAACATAAGAAGTGTTTATACATTTTAAAAAATTTTGCTATTGTGTGGCCCTCTAAGTTAAATAGGTATTAACAATAGATACAACATGTATATGATTATTTATTGAATTAAGATTAATACAAGTACTGGGAAGAACTTACAAAATTTGTGTTGAGGTCCTTCTAATACAAGCATGATAAGTAATACTAGTGGTGCTCGTAATCCCTTTGTTGCCATTTTGTTTGTGACATCGTCATAGTGGAATACCATGAGAGCTGTGCTGTTGTGCAGTATGGAGAAAATGTACACATCATAACTCCAATAATGCGATCAGAAAAAACAATGACATCATTAAATTTATGGGAATTTCTTTAAAATTAGCAAGGCAAAAATCAGAAGCTATCAAATCATGATCACCAAGCTTGTAAATTGATATATATACATATCCCATCCAACAATAGTACAAGACTCTCTTTCTTCCTTTATAATATCATCCATTTTAAACCATCCCCTGATTAATTACCACTAAACACAACAATTTCTTTAGGTATTGTAGCCTTAAAGTTACTTTAAGACATGCATTGAATTGACTAAGGTGGAGCCTTTCAATTGTATAATTCTTGTGATACACAGTTAATACAGAACAGTTTAAACTGGACATTTTAAAATTGCATTGTAGCCTTTGGGACTCTGTAGAGTGGAAGATATTATTATGCTTTGCCTGTACAGTACTCATCCCCTTGCTACGCTAGTGTGCAGCATCCTGTATAACCCAAATATGATAAGACATGCTGTGTGTGCCACTAATATTACTTATGGTGCACAACCAGAGTTAAAGTCCATTATCATCGCTGCTGCAACATGAGTGAAAGGCTACTGGCCTTGCGTGAGTAAGCTACAACTTGCATTCTGTGTGTAGTCATGCCTTACTACAGGCAAAATTTTGAAGGAGACAAAGGTGAAATATGGGGACAGGAAGCTGAAGATAATGCTGTTTGCAGAGGATATTGTGATGTTGAGAACGAGCAGAGAGGAAGTACAAGGGCAACTCGATATGCTGAATGTGATTATTGAAAATTATGGAATGAAAATCAATGTGGAAAAGAATAAATTAATGGTGCTGAGTAGAGGAGAAAGGGAAGCGAATTATGAAACTAAAGGAACAAAACCATGTCTAGAGCTTCAAGTACTTGGGAAGCAAACTGATGGACATGGAGATCAGAAAAAGAATTCAATAGGGAAATGCATTCTATCACAGTGTGAGAAATTTGGTGTGGAGGATGGAAGTACCGATAAAGTGTAAGTAGGTGATGTACGAGATGTACTACTGCCTAATACTGACATATACAGCGGAGACCTGGACACTGTCAAAAATACAGGAGAATAAAATACTAGTGAAATTAAATTTTCAAGGTAGTGTGGTAGGAAAAACAAGAAAGGACAGAGTAAGAAATTAAGACATCAGGAAAGAAAGCAGAGTGGAAAGGAAAAAATTAAGAGGGATAATCTTTGATGGTTTGGACATGTTCAGATGATTGCCACATGTAAAGAACTTATAGCAGCTTTTAAAGGCACAAAAGCCTATCTCCAGACTGTGGACTTATGGCCACTAGATCATGCCGTCTTTCTGTGGAGGATGAGTCCTTCATAAAAGAAGAACTAGAGAACCTTCTTACTGATAGAATTAATGAGGATAGTTCATCACCATGGCATGCTCAGGTTCTAGTTACCGGTAATCAAAATGAATAACATCAAAAGTGACTTGCAGTAGACTATTCACAGAACATAAATTAGTTTGCATATCTAGATGCCTATCCATTACAAAAAATATTGAAAACCTTGTCTCAAAAGTTGCAAAGTTAAACTTCATCAGCTGGATGAATCTTACAGGCAACTGTCATCAAACCCCTATTCAGCAATATGACAAGAAGTTTATTTAAAGCAGGCAGATACTTGTTAAACTTTTGTCATATTTCTTTTGGAATTAAGAATGGTGAAGCAGGATTCCAAGGAGTAATACACAACATTTTTAAGAAAGAAAGTTATCATAGGTTGACTGATTCTTAGACAAAACTGCAGCAGGAGAAAAAAACAAAGTTGAGTACAATCACAAATTTACAGTGATTGTTCAACACTGTCAAGAAGTACGGTTTGAAGTTAAATTATTACAAGAGCTTATTTTTTCAGACATCTATCATTTTCAAGGTCGGCACAAGCTGATAGTTTATCTAAAACATCTTCACAAATTGAAACTCTAAAAAACCCTGCACCTGTTCCCATCAAGTATTTGGGAGACAACTTTGAGGTCCCTGAAGGAATTGCCTGTATGCTCACCACTGAAGACATTAACTCTCGGGATGGAATAGGAGGCTTTAGGATCCAACCACCAGGAATCGATATCCAACCAAGAAGAAAACCTTTCTATTTAGATGTTTACTTTCAGTGAAGAAAACAGAGGAGGTGAATGTGCTTCAGTGTATCTTTACTCTGTGTTCTTTTTACTCTATTCTTCTGTTTTTATTATTTTTCTATATTCTACTCCTTGACAAAACTTCAATAATATTCTGTGTTGATTGTCATTGTACAGCACTTTTCTAAATAAAGCCTAATTCTTTCTTATAAGGTTTTTCATTGCATCTAGTATTTAATAAAGATACTGTGGCATTGATTTTCATGCCTTCAGATCCTATCATCTGTAAATTCTATGTGGGATAATGAAGAACCCAAAAATATTTTTGCAGTTATGACAGTAGAAGAAAGGAAGGACATTAGAGGGTACATGCGCCCCACCTGCCTCACTCCCCTATACTACAACTTCTCCTTCTTCCATAATTTTATCCACATACACTAGTGGGTTGCGGGTGTGAACTGTGTTGCACATGTGGTATGGGCCCTGTTTTACAGCAGGGTGCCCTTCTTGATGCCAACCCTATGTGAAGGGATGCATTTACTATTGTGTGTTTCTGTGGTGGTTGGTAGTATGATGGTGTTGTGTGTGTATGAAGAGGAGTGTGTTGGGACAAACACAAACGTCCATTCTCAGAGTCAGAAGAATTAACTACAAGTGGTTAAAATGTCAGTAAGACACGTTTTATGGTAGTATCCTGAATACAACACCAAGAGAGCTTGATGATCAATGGAGATACAGTATAGCAAGTGACAAAATACAAGTATTTAGGAACAAATGTGAATTAGAATATTGACTGTACTGAGGAAAGTCCAGGATTGGCCAAGACAGAAATGCATTCAATAAAATGAGGAGAGTGTTCTATAGCAGAGACCTTAATTTACATCTAAAAATTAGACTTCTGAGATGTTAAATCTTCTCCACTTTGTTCTGTGGAGTTGAGAGCTGGACCATAAAGAAAAAAGAAATGGACAGATTAGAGGCATTTGAGTTATGGTCATACAGAAGGATATTGCAGTTGAATTGGACATATAAGATCACAAACAATGAGGTAATGAGGTGAATGGGAAAGAGAAAGGAAATATTAAAGACTGTCAAAGTTAGAAAGCTCCAGTATCTCAGTCATGTGATGCGAAGAGAGAATAATCTACTGCAGCTGGTCATTCAAGGGAAGTTACAGGGCAAAAGAAGACCAGGAAGAAGATGCATTTCTTGGATTGATAATCTGAAAATTTGGTTCAACTGTTCCACTATTGGGCTGTTTCTTGCTGCATCATCTAAAGCAAGAATCTCTGTGATGGTAGCCAAATTTCTAAGAGAAGATGGCACTTGAAGAAGGAGGAGGAGAAGAAGAAGAAGAAGAAGAAGAAGAAGAAGAAGAAGAAGAAGAAGAAGAAGGACCATTCTGCCAAAGAGCCAGGTGACTTCCATATAGTACAACCCTGGATGAAATTATTTGTTGGTGTTTTGTCTCTTACTTCGATGACCTAAAAACTTCATATAGAGACACTTTTGGGGAACAGTGGTACAGTGGATTTGGCTCTAAATGAAAAATACAAATGTTGACAAATTGGTAGTGGGCTAACTGGGCATGATCCTGTACTGTACTTCATTTGACCTAAACTACACCATAATACTGTATTGTAAAACTTGCTTATGGACAGCTGAAGGATTGAATGGAAACATGGAAATTAAATCATCAAACTTAGCCTTTGGTAGCTTAATGGGAGCTGTGTAAGCAGGACTTACTTTCCATGGTGATAGTTAAGATAATACCTTCACAGATTACTTGCCCTTATGAGAAGGTGAAATATCAAAGATTTTTTATTCTTTCATTTTGTTGTTTCCAGAACTAAAGTCTCAATCAAATCTTAATCAAATCTATCTAATGGTTTAACGTTTCACTACCACACTGAAGATTTTTGTTGATGCAAGGATCTGTGATTAGGAAGGTAACAGCTGTGATCTTAGTTCAGGTTCAGCCCCAGCATTTGTCTGGTGTGAAAATGGAAAACCATGACAAATTATCTTCAGGGCTGCTGACAGTGGTATTCATACTCACCGAACCCAAGCTCTTAGCTTCATATTCTTCTTCTTGCCATCTTCTATCCAAGTTTGGTGATCATCATGGCTATTCTAATCTTTGAGTCTGCCACATGGTAAAGTGACATCCTGCTCATCTCAAACCAGCCCCTCAGGTTCTTCAGCCAGGTCTCCGTTGTCCTGAGATATTTTCTTGCATCACCATCTATAGGATCCTGTACTTTTCTTTCAACATCATATGTACAAAATATTCAAGTTTCCACTTCTTGATGGAAAGGAGTACTTTGATCTTCTTGTTTAGTCTTTCCATCACCTCAGTATTACTTACTCTTTCAGTCCACGAAATAATATCTGCCAATAGACCCACATTAGAGTCCACTCCATGGAGTAGTATGGGCAATACATAGGCCCTGACCACTCATAGCCTCCGATCTAAATTGAGATTGTGGCTGCTGAGGAGCTTCTTCATTTTGATGAAGGTGTTTCATGCATGCTCAGTTCTTGCCTTGATCTCTTGGCTGAGCTCCCATTGTTCATTTGGATTACAACCAAGGTACTCATAATGTTGAACACGCTCAGTCTTCTCGGTGGCAACCATGGGTCTCGCCCGGATGGACCTCCGCTTGCTCATGATCACGAACTTGGTAATTTTCATATTCATCTTGAGCCATCTCCAGTGCTTCATTTAGTATTGCCTATGAGTAGATGTTAAAAAAGCATGGGAGATAAGACACAACTCTGAAGGACTCCTCACTGGATTTTGATCTCTTCAGATAGGCTCTGTTCCATGCAGATAGTGGCTTTTTGGTTCCAGTAGATTTGCAATGATGCAGGTGTCTCTGTTGTCAAGACTGATCTACCTTAGCCCTTCCAGCAGTCTACGATGTTGTACTTTATTGAATGCCTTTCAGTAACAAGTGTAAACCCTGCAACCGGCAGTCGTCGCGTACATGACTCATTTCCCTGTTACTCAACCGGCAGAGGCGCCATCGAGACCCATTACGCCAGCGCTGACTAATTTCAAGATAGCGTCTTGATACTCAACATCTTTATGACATTTCATGCATCATGTTGAAGAGGAAACTCTACTCTATAAATACAGCACAATTCTGAAGTATTTTAGTGTGACAGAGTGTGCGGTATACACGTGGAAATACGAGAACACTTTTCAGGCGGCCATTCTGTGGTTGTCCGATGTGCATTAGCTTTCATAGCGCAAAATGAGTGAACTGTAAGGAAGTAGTGAAATTAGTAATTGTTTGTTTGATCTGGACGGCGAAGGTGATAATGACGTATTTTTAAAAGGAATTAACGATGATTTTGACAAAAATTCGTCAGGTAGTGGCGAGCTATATGAGCCTAGGCTAAGTGGTTTCAACACAGATATTGATGATGATGTGGAACACAATGAACCAGCCACTGATGATGATAATGACGGCACTGCAATGACCGAACAGAATCAAAGTGGACATGAGTTTATCCTACAAAGCCAGCAATAAAAGTGGAAGAGAAGTTCAAGGTTCGAAACGCAGGTATACAAAAATTGCCCTCTGAGAAACAGTCCTCCTCTAACATATTTCTATTTGTTTTTATCCAAGGCTATCTGGAATATTTTAGTGACTGAAATTAATAAATACGCACAGGAAATAATTCGAAATAAAATGAGTTCCAGAAATATGGGTCCGTACTCGTCTGCAAAGATGGGCTGACATTACAATATCAGAAATCATTTCTCTAGTTATACATATGGGTCTGAACCCTAATAACAACATTGAAAAATAGTGGTGCACTTCAAAATCGCAAATATTTCCATATTTTTCTAAAGTCATGTCACTAAAATGTTTTGACTGGATTGAAATATTCTATAACCAGTTGGTAATGGTAACTTTTGATGTCTACATACTCTATAGTTTGAACACTGATGAACTCCTTGAACATGAGGAATTTATGGTTAGTATTGTCGAAGGTCTTGTAGATGAAGAAACTCTTCAAAACATTCCACCTGGACCTTCAGGAGAATTGGAACATCAGCTGGTACGCCTCCCAGGAAATAAACTGCAGTTGTGCCCTGTCTGTTCGACTGCAGAAAAAAAGTCACGCACCCACTTCTGGTGCCCAGGATGTAATTGTCCATCAACAGTACTACCATAAATTAGAATATTTTTGGAGGCCTATGAAAGAAGGAAGAAAGAGGAGCCACCCCGAAGGTAGCGAGGATGAATTTGACTAAGTAGACTCATGTGTTGGTGAGATGTGCTTGTGTTATTTCAGTTCAATTTTACTTGACAATACTTCAATGTAGTGAAACCTTTCTACATATTTTTAATGAACATAAAATTGCGCAAATTTTGTATATAGTAAAATCGTCATATAATATTACTTTTTATGTACATGTTGTCCAGAACTTCCGGCTTATTTTGGAATACTTAGCGTGTGTTGGATACTTCCCCCATACTGCTTCAGGATACTAAATTGACAAGTTTAATTTCCTACTATAGTATTCTTCGTCCTTTTCTGAACAAAATGACTTGTTATACAGAAAAATATTAAAAGAAACCTTTTTATGAATTTTTTGAAAGTTGCTTGCAAAACTCGCCTAAGTCCTTGCCGCTTGAAGGTAAACCACTTGCCGGTTCCAGGGTTAAAGACGTTTTTTAGGAAAAATTCCACTTTTACAGTACTTAAAATTATTTTATTACTTTTGAGAACAGCATCAAAGGGACATGTTTCATCTCTCTGTAGGAGACATCTTCAGCCATAGAGCAAAAATAGTAAAGATACACATGAATTTGTAAAAAACTAAACTATTTCTTAAATGACATGCCTAATATTCTTGAGTTGTAAGCGAACAACTCAAGAAATATATCTTAAACTCAACAAGATAAGATGCATCATTTAAGAAATAGTTTAGAGAATAACTAAGTCATACATGCAAAGTGAAGAATCACAAAATTGCACAATCTTAATGATAAATAATGTTTTTTGCATGGTATTTCACAAAATGTGGTGGTGAACACAGTTGTTACAGTCTTTGCACTAATGTATGGTCCTTTGGTTCTCCTTTTGGGTTGATTTTGTCATTTTGCGGTAGGAAACTGTAATTATCAAATTGAAAGAACTATACAATTTATTTATAATGATTACAGAGCATGAGCCAAGAAAATATAGGTGTGTGGATGAATGGGTCAGTAGATCGGTATTCTTATACTTCTATGGTATGTTTGTGTACAGTACATGACCAATAGCATAATTTCTAAAAATCAACGTAGTACTGTCACAATTACATCAGTCCATTTTTTTACCCATCCTGAGAGAGGAGTTCTCAGATAATTATTTTCCACGAACTGTGCACTATACAAGTTTTGCACCTCTCTGCAGATGGTGCATCGTAATTCTTCTTAGACATTATCACTTATTCCTTCACCCTCGATTATGATATTTTCAGGAAGGAAGTGATCATAAACTTCTTCATCTGTATGGGAAAAAACAGAATCCTCACTTACATCATTAATCAAAATTTTGAACACTTTCTCACTGTCTAGTAATATTTCAGCATTCCATTTTGTTCACACTTAAGGGCTTATTCCATCTTTGTTCCTTTGCTTAAGTCAGATAATTTTCTACTGTGAGCATTGATTTTCCTTATGTTTTGAGGTTTAAGTGGCACTAAAATATCTGTCATTAGGCAAATTTGAATGGCCAGATACTAGGAACTTCTCATTGGTGGTTTTAAACCAGTTTCGTGATCACAGGATTGTGTAATGTCTTTCCATATATTATATGGAGCGAATGGACTCGAATCAGTGTTGGACCTGCGACCTCCCAAGTGTAGAATTAATATTATATGAAATTAAATATCAAGTAAATCAAGATTATAATGAGAAGTGAAACAAATATCAGTCCAGTAAATAAGTGTGTGATAGTTTTCTATGAAAGTTGAGTCTTAGAGAGACGTAGCCAGCAAGCCAAGGTAACATAACATGATGTAATATTGTGACAGCGACTTTCTGGCACCATATAAGGGATGAGGCAAGATGTCATGTACCCCTCAAACTTAAAACACAGAGGCAGTTCACAAAAAGAAAGGGAAAAAGGAAGGCATTTTTAGAACAATCAGGAAGATCATTAAGAGGACCTGCGAATAAAGACAGGGCTTTTTGCCATAGACCATTCAAGAGCTTTGCCATGTGTCAGAATGAACCAGAGTACTTTTCGCCATAAGCAATCTGAGTGTAAAGACGCGGCTTTTTGCCGTGCTTTTTGCTACATGTTGTTCGAGAGTGGAACATTGGAGGCACTTCACTAACTGATTGATTGATTCTAGTGGTGAAAGGTCTATGTGTATATTCTCTTATGGAACAGCCTAACAATTTGCCTTAAAAGGAGATATCATAGAAATTAGTACAGGAGTTCTCCAAGCTTGAATTACAGTTAAGAGTACAGAGTATTAGCTTTCCTTTATAAGTACCTGAGAGAAGTTATACCATCTTAGATGGTGAAGTATTCTTCAGACGTTTCTATCCTTTCATAAGCTCGTGAGTCAGGGTTTATAGTTCAACTCCAGGGACTTCATCCAATCATCCAATGGTGTCTTCGAGGAGATTCAAGAGAGAAGCCTCTTGCGACTGAGATAAGTATTATTTGTAAGAAAGAAAGTACGTTTGAAAACTGATGTTTCCATTGTACAGGGAGGTTCTTTTATCTATTCAGGGGATTGTCACTCGCCTGGTTGCCTGCACTGCGAGCCTGTCTCCCACCAAGCACTTTGCTGTACTGCAGCCGGCGCTTACCCGGCATTGAGTCATAGAGTGTTTTTGCACAAGATTTCCTGCACTTTAAGTGCGTATTATGTATATACACATGCTCACATAATGAAAATGGCACTGGAACAACATGCCGAGCACTAAACACGTGAACACTTAAGTAAACTGAACCTTATGCTGATAAAGCTCTCAGGAGACTACAAAAGAAGGGAACATATGTCAATGAGAAGCACATTACTGCAGAATGCTTGGTGAGAGTAAGGCTCATAGCGCAGGCAACCAGGCAAGTGACAGTCCCCTGAATATATAAAAGAATGTACCTGTAGTAAGAGAGTTTAGAGAATTGAAGAGTGAAAGTGAATTCTGGAAAGTTTGTACATATTATCAGATAGATGGTAAAATTAATCTTATGTTTATAATTGAGTGTTGTGCATTATAGTAACCAACTATGATGCTCACAAGTCTCTAGCCTGCTGGAAACCTTATGATACGGCACTGGGAATTATGTTTATACCCTCCTTGTGGCTGATGTTCACCATGATACTCCTGTATGTACACATAACCTGTGACTCAGAGAAAGTGAGGGATTGGTCGCAAAGACTTGGCCCACTATGGGATTATCACCAGCAGCTAGTTCGATTTAGTCAATAGTTTGCGATCCTGTAGCACATAAACGAGAAGACCTGGAGGCAGCCCAGTTGAAGAGATGATACCCGAGTCAGATAGGAACTGATAGATAGAATTAACTCAATCAATCATCAATCAATCATCAATGTCACTACTGATCTGCATTTAGGGCTGTCGCCCAGGTGGCAGATACCCTATCTGTTGATTTCCTAGCCTTTTCTTAAATGATTGAAAAAAAAAAAAAATTAGAAATTTATTGAACATCTCCCTTGGTAAGTTATTCCAATCCCTAACTCCCCCTCCTATAAATGAATATTTGCCCCAATTTGTCCTCTTGAATTCCATCTTTATCTTCATATTGTGTTTTTTTCTACTTTTAAAGACACCACTCAAATTTATTTGTCTACTGATGTCATTCCATGCCATCTCTCCACTGACAGCTCAGAAAGGTACCACTTACAAGTTACAACTCTCATATTTGTTCCATATTGAAGTTGACCATATATCAAGAATATTTAATTAAGACCACCTATTCAATACATACCAAGAATCTTATAGTTAAACTTTTACAATAGAGTCTTATTAGGTACATGTTTCACCCTCTATTAGGGACATCATCTACCTTAACTCAACCTTAAAGTCATTGGTCTTGGACCTTAACAATCCTTGTAAGAAATAAAGTTTACAATTCATACCCTTTTTAACATCGTGACATCTTAAAATTAACACACTAGAAAACTAAAATATATGGACAGAACAAATTATGGTTAATGGAGGAAACTAGTGAGAAAATAAAACTTTTTTTATATTAAAATTTAAAACACGATCAGTCCTAACTTATGTGGAGTGTAGAATGTCTAAAACCAAAATAGATCTTCAATTTTCGCTACCATTATAACATTAAAAGACGTGGGTCCAATGACACCTTCTTCTAGGGGAATTATTGTAGTTTAAAACATGAGTATAACTTTAACTCGTGAGTGATGTGAACTATGCAACATCAACTTTAAGACAAGAGGCATAAGTCAGAGTGTGCTGTGCAATTGAATAAGGAGTATTCATTGTAACGTTAGAATAATTAAGGTTGTGATAATTGTTATAGGAAAATCTTGCTTCCTGTCATATGTGTTGATACTGAATGAATAATTTCTCGAAAAATCTCAAATGGAACTGTTGCTTAATAGTGAAGCAGTTCTTAATGATGGTCTTCTAAGGACAATCGGCCAAGTTGTTGTGTGTTGGTTCTTAGCTTTAGATGTGACCAAAAAATTATTCGTTCATATCGTGTTGGACATGTCTAACTGTTCTGGTATTGTCCATTAATCAGGTAGAAACTGCACCTAGAACTTCAGAGTTTTTTTAATTTTTACAATTTGCTTTCTGTTGCACCGACACAGATAGATCTTATGGCAAAAATGAGATAGGAAAGGGCTAGTGGTGGGGAGGAAGTGCCATGGCCTTAATTAAGATACAGCCCCAGCACTTACCTGGTGTGAAAATGGGAAACAACGCAAAACCATCTTCAGGTTTGCCGACAGTGGGGTTTGAACCCACCATCTCCTGAATGCAAACTTACAGCTGCGCAATCCTAACTGTACAGCAAACTTACTTGGTGACTTGAGAGTGAGAAGAGGAGATGACTCCCTAACACCACTAGACTGATACAATCAAGAAGAGGGGTCTGTATTAACAAAGTGTGGACACGCTTCATCTATCTGTTCCTTACTTCTAAGCCTAACAGAAACCTCTTTCATTTCCTGGTTAGGTAAATGAACAGCCAGAAATCTAATGTTTAACATACATTTTCAATAGCAAAGGACAAAATGACTACTGGTCCTTACGACATTCCAGCAGGAAAGAAAACACTGACATGATCGTCAAGCTGTTCAACAACATCCATGTGTGAGGAGAAAACCCCTTTGATTAGTTAAAGACTACTTTCCTTCCTATTACTGAGAAACAATCTCCAGATACATGGATATTTCAGGTTCTCTATGGGAATCTACATCTATATCATCTGATCGCCAGGCAGGCATCAATTTTTGACAATGATACAAAGTCTCTCATAGTGCATTGGCACTGCCGGTGGCTCCAAGTAGCTTATGCAGTGGCTTCCATGGTATACACAAGCCATGCATCTTGGTGGGTGTGCTATTCACAAACTGATGAGTCCAACTTAGCACACTGGGGCGAAACGCTGACAACCAGGAATGAGTTAGCTGGAAAATTTATAATGTCCAATAACGGACCAACAATATTGGTATTATAAATTTACTCATCTGGGAAAAATATTTAAAGTTCCCTATGGGAATCCACATCTATATCATCTGATTGCCAAGCAGGCATCAATTTTTGATAATGATACAAAGTCTCTCATAGTGCAATGGCACTGCTGGTTGCTCTAAGTAACCTACACAGTGGCCTCCAACCTTACCTCGACACCTTCATCTCCTGGTGCGACCGGTGGCACCTAAAAATAAACCCCAATAAAACCCAAGCCATCCTCTTCCGCCGCAACCGTGGCAAATCCAGCACCACTCGCAACCCTGACCACCTCAACCTCAAAGTCCAGGACACCTGCATCTGCACCCAACCCACCTTAAAATACCTCGGCATCCTCTTTGACCAGCACCTAACCTTTCACCCCCACTTCCAACACCTCAAGTCCAAGACGGCCTCCCGTGCCCGACTGGTGAGCCGCCTGGCCGGCACACGGTAGGGTCTCCAATCTTCCCTCCTCCTCCACACATACAAGACATTTGTCTGATCTCCCATTACCTATGGACTCACCACCTGGGCAGCCATAGCTAAATCCAACCCTAACCTCTATCGCCCCCTCCTTTCCGTAGAATGACTCACCGTACGCCTTGCCCTCCGTCTCCCATTTCGCTATCCCACCTCAGACCTCCATGACATATTCCCATTCCCCAAACTTGACTTCTATGTCTTCACCCAATTCCAGCGCACCTACCAATCAGCCCTCGAACGCGACCACCCCTCCCTTAACCACCTCCTCAATGGCCCCCCTCCCTCCTCCCCACATTTCATCTAAACAACAAAATGAACCCTGATGACCACATTGTATTGTATTAAAATTCTATGTAATCATTTTATTGTTCTACCCTTTAAACATGAAGTACTAATTTTGTATTAATCAACCAACCACTGTACATAATGTAATATGTACTGTAATATAATGAACCCCTATGAACATACTGTATTCTATTTCTGTGTAATAATTGTATTTTTCTCCTTTATAAAAAAATCAAGTATTAAATTTGCATCATTCGAAAGTAGAAACAACAACAGCTGCATACATTGTAATGTAATGGACACTTATGACCAAGTATGTATTATTTTTACAGAAATCAATTGCGACTTAAAATGCATTGAGCTATCTGTATATATTGTATTGTAAATATTGTAACACTTTGTATTGTAAAATGTTGTAATAGCGTTTTGTTAACCAGCCAATGTACCTCCCCAACATCAATTTAAACAGCAAACTATTAATTGTTATTGTATTGTAAATATTTTAGTAGCACACTGTACTGTGTTATGTTGTAATAACGTTTTGTGAACCCACTAATGTACCTCTCTAACACCAATTTAAAACTTTGTACTATCAACTGTATATAACTAAGGAAAATAAATGAGAGGTAAAAATCCCCTCCCTCCTCTACAAGTCAATCCTCACCTCCCTGCAACCTACTCCCACAACCCACCAAACTCCCACAAATCTCCTGGCCAGAGAGAAGGCGTCACCTTCTGAGTGGGCCCCCCACCACCTCCTCCCCCCACCTCCCCGCCCATCGAGGAAGGGGAATGAAAACCTCTCCATTGGAATTGGAATTGGCCTCCACGGTATGCACTAGCCATGCAACTTGGTGGGTGTGCTATTTACCACCGGATGAGCCCAACTTAGCACACTGGGACAAAACGCTGACAACCAGGAATGAGTTAGCTGGAAAGTTCATAATGTCCAATAACAGACCAAAAATATTGGTATTATAAATTTACTCATTCAGGAAAAATATTTCAGGTTCCCTATGGGAATCTACATGCATATCATCTGATTGCCAGGCAGGCATCAATTTTTGATAATGAGACAAAATCTCTCATAGTACATTGGCACTGCCGGTGGCTCTAAGTAGCCTACACACTGGCCTCTGCACTCTCCGACCTTACGTCGTGCCTCACTATTTTTGCGGCTGGGTGGCCCTCTTCTCGTCGCTGTCTCAGCCGGCCCAAGGACAATCAAATTGGCAGATGCCTCGTTGGCTGTCGCCTTCCCCATGTATACCTGTCTCATCAAGGGCGTGGACAACTCCTACTCCCCAACTGCCATCCGAGATGAACTCCGCAGTCAGGGCACCTATGTAGAAGCAATTCTCCGTCTACAGGATGCCTTCTCTGGTCACCCGTCTCCAGACGTGGTGGCTTTTTTTCGATCTCCAGGACCACCGGCCGGCATCATTGCATATGGTGTCGCTCTTGGTGACACCGAATGTGAAGCGGTTCCTACTCTGGATCATATCCTACAGCAACTGGTCTCCCTCCCTGATTTTCCTTTTCGCCCTCACTTCAATCCGCCCTGCACATCACTCCCTACTACTACTACTACTACTACTACTCTCACCACTACGGCCCACACTTCCTCGCCTTCTCTAATACTTACTACTACCACCGCCAGCCACTCTTCCCCTCTTATGTCAATGTCCTCCTTCGTCAATACCCCTCCTTGTTCCCAGCAATCCCCCGCTTCATCCATGGCTAACACCGGCACGACTCCTTCCACCCGTGACGACCAGACGACTGCCACTTCACCGGCCCGCCGTCATCTCTTGTCACCGAGTTGTGTCGTCCGAGGTGTTGACCCTTCCATCACCGAAGAGGACATCATGCACGACCTTCATCTGGCAGGAATCTCCGCCCGCCGCGTCTTTCGCATATACAACGATCGTGGTCCTACGTTCATGGTGCGCCTCCACCTCTCTAGTGAAGAAGCCGTACATCAACTGGTCTCCTCCGGTGTTCGCCTTCGTTGTCGGCACCATCGTGTGGAACATTCCTGTTCCCCGCCCCATTCGGCCCGTGCCTCTTCTCCTGTCTCTCCCCCTCGCCCCCAACCTGCCCTGCCACCCACCCACCCACCGCCAACGGTCCATTCCTTCCCTCTCCCACAACCGATTTCTTTATCGCCATTCTCCATACTGGAACTTCTACGCCTCCTTTCCACTTCCATCTCTAACATCACCACCACTCTCTGTTACCTCCTGTCCCATTACTACCAACCTTCTCCTTACTTCCCTCCTACCTCAAACCCACATATTGTTCCATCTACTTTTATGTAAATACTCTTATGTAAATACTCTTGTAATCTCTTGTACATAGTCCTTTCGAAATGCGCGCCCGAGATACACCTCCCTCCGCCCTCAATAAAGGTGACCCCAGTGGGGGTTGGCCCCGGAGGGTGCGATGTGGCCCCGCCCTGGGGGACCCCTTATCTGCTTGCGGCCCCCTACGCCCCTGCTACACTTTCTCCCACATGTATGTACTACACATACTTCTCTACTGTTAGGTTTCTCTGCAAATGCTTCTTTTTCTCTTGGCCGAAGAGCTGCATAGTTCAGCTGATGGCCCGCCTCCCCATTTTGGGGAGGAATGAACCAATGTTTTGATGATGATGATGGCCTCTGCAGTCATTCTCTTCATACGTCGCATGTCCACGATTTTTTCGGCTGGGTGGCGTTCTTCTCTGCTGCAGCTCAGCCGACCCAAGAATAATCTAACGGGCAGACGCCTAGTTGGCTGTCACCTTCCCCTTCCACCATGTATACCTGCCTCATTAAAGGCGTGGACACTACCTTCTCGGTCCAATTCATCTGTTTCGAACTTCACAGTGCCTGCATCGGGATATGGGAAGTTGTCCGGCTCCAAGACAAGACCTCTGGTCAAACTTCACCGGATGTCCTGGCCTTCTTCCGAGAGCAAGATGAAGTGGCTCGTTTCATCACCAGTGGCACCCTCATCTCCGGCAGATTCTATGAAGTGGTGCCTACTCCAGAGTGTCTTTTACATGACCTGCGCTACCTTCCTGACCCCCTCTCTCACTGTCCAACCCCGTTCTTCTCGCACCATACCGTCCCTACCACCTCCCACCTCCGTTACGTCTACTACCACTACTTCTACCTTCACCACTTCTGCCTCCACTCCCTTGACTACTTCATCCGTCATTACCACGTCTAGCCACTCTTCTCCTATCATGTCTACTTCCACCACCTCCCTACCTCTCTCTTTTTCGAGTCCCTTGCAATCCCCTGTCAATCCCCAGACTACCACATCTCAGGCTCCACCTTCTCATCAAGAACCGTCATCCGATGCCACAACACGGCAACTCCCATCGTCTGTGAGCTGTGTCCTTCGTGGCATTGACCCGGCCATCACAGAACAAGATATCCTCCATGAACTTCAACTGGAAGGTGTGCCGGCCCGTCGAGCGTTCTGGATCTTCAACGATCATGGCCCAACATTCATGATCCGCCTTCAACTCTCGCCTGCCACCGACGTCGACCGGCTGATCACCACTGACGTCCGTCTCCATGGAAGGTCTTACAGAGTGGAACATTCCCGCTCCCCACCCCGTCATGGCCGTTCTTCTCCTAACAACCCCTCTCCTCGCCCCCCTCCAGTCATGCCACCCACCCCAACCCCGCCACCTATTAACGTCCCTGCTTCCCAACCCAACTTTCTTCTACCGCCCCTCCCGATCTTGGACCTTCTTCCTTTACTCACTACTTCCGTCACTAACATGACCACAACCCTCTATTACTTCCTCTCTCCATACTACCCTACTCCTTCCACCAACTTTCTACCGACCCCACTCGTACCAGCACAATATATGTAATGTAATTATGTAACTCTCTGTCATTCTCTGTAACATTGTCTCTTTTGGAATGCGCGCCCAAGATACGATGCTATAAATAAAATTCTCCTCTCCATTCCCTCTAGTATTCGCGGAGATTTTGCCTATTTGCCTTGTGGGTCTCCCCTGGATCCCGGCTTCTTGTGACGGTACCTTTACGCCAGATTCATTAACTACTTTCCCCCTTTGGTGTGTACAACACACACCCCCTACATTTTCTCTTTTTTCAGTAAATTCTCTCCTTTACACGGCCGAAGAGCTCCTTAGTTGAGCTGATGGCCCGCCCCTCCTCGTTTGCGGAGAGGGAGTGAAATAACTTGTTTTTGCTTCACTTCGCCTCCGCGGTATGCACTAGCCATCCGTGTTGGTGAGTGTGCTATTTACCAACTCATGAGCCCAACTTAGCACACTGGGGCAAAACGCTGGCAACCAGGAACGAGTTAGCTGGAAAATTTATAATGTCCAATAATGGACCAAAAGTATTGGTATTATGTGGTATATTCTGAGCTGTCAGTGGAGAGATGGCGTGGAATGACATCAGTAGGCGAATAGGTTTGAGTGGTGTCTTTAAAAGTAGGAAAGATCACATTAAGAAGATAAAGCTGGAATATAAGAGGACAAATTGGGGCAATTATTCGTTTTTAGGAAGGGGAGGAAGGGGGATTGAAATAACTTACCACGGGAGATTTTCAATAAATTTTCAATTTCTTTTCAATCATAAAAGTCTAGGAAAACAAAAGATAAGGAATCTACCACCTGGGTGACTGCCCTAAATGCAGATATAGTAAGTGGTGTTTGATTGATTGATTGATTGATTGATTGATTGATTGATTGATTGATTGATTGATTGATTTGAAGAAAATATGTTATACAGCAGACTCCCTCTAGTTTGGCCGCCTTGGGACCAGACCCTAGGCTGTACTAATGAAAGGCAAGACTAACCGACAATATGCTATAAATACCAATATTTACTCGTAGCTTAAGTGAAGTACAGAACATAAATAAAGAACCAATTATACGACAAGTAGTATTAATGTGTATTTACCAAGTGTACTCACCCAAAATGAATTGTTGTTGTCTTCATGATGTCTCCATACACTATTGAATTTTCACTCTCGATGAGAGATAAACATTCATGGTGCGAAATTAAATGCAGAAAAACATATTACAAAAATTCAGAATTTAATTTGTAAAGGTACACTAACAATTCGTATAAACTTCACAGACTATCTTAAACAAAAGGAATTAACATTACGGTATAGTACTGTGTCATAAATTCTGCAGAATTCAAAAGTTAAAAGGAATTGGTTATCTTTTTCTGTTTCTTTGTGTCAATTGCTTTTATAGAAGCAAAAACATGCCACTTCTTTATAAATGGTTTAGGAAATGCCTTACAAATATTAAAATAGGTAGGAAAATCGAAACAAACTGCCTTAGTTTTGCAGATGACATGGCACATTACTAGCCAAAGATTTAGATGAAGCAAAAACTCAAATATCAGAGCTTCACACCATTGCAGATAAAATTGGCCTTAAAATGTCATTTGAGAAAACACAAATTATGCTCCAAAAACCAACACCATTAAAAGAAATACATGTTAATGGTACTAAAATTAAAATTGTAACACAATTCAAATATCTAGATGAGTTAATAATAAATAATTTAAATGAAAAACATTCAATTCAGGTAAGGACAAACAAGTTATCTATGGCACAAACATTAACATGGGAAACTTACAAAAAAAAAATGCTTATCCATTAATGCAAAAATCAAACATTACAATACAGTCATAAAGCCAGAAGCCACATATGCCGCAGAAACATTATTCCATCTAAACAAACAATCCAAAACTGATAGATTACAGAAGATCGAAAGACGAATTGGAAGAACTTGTTGTATCAATAAAAGCTATCAAAATGATGGGCAATGGCAAATAGTACCTAACAATGTTGTACATCAGAAATTAGAACCCATTACTGATAACATGCGCAACAAGAGACTAGGGTACTTTGGCCACATCCTGAGAACACCAGATTCGCGACTTCTGAAACAGCTAGTGCAGTACAATCTTGCTTCAAAAAATACCACAACTGGATTCAGATGGACAAAAGAGTATTTGAAAGAAATTGGTCTTACACCGGATGGCACTATGGATAAGAAAAAATTAAACACAACACTTAAAAATATGACTTTCCACTTCACACTCACAAAGAAGAAAATTCTAGGTAGAAGATTCTCTACACAAGAAAGGACAAGAATATCAACACGAATAAAGAAGTACTGGGAGGACCGCAAGTCTCAGACAGTTCCTACCAAGAAATTGACAAACCAAAGGGTTGATTAAAGTGATCCAATGTGGTCTCAAAAGAAGAAGAAGAAGAAGAAGAAGAAGAAGAAGAAGAAGAAGAAGAAGAAGAAGAAGAAGAAGAAGCAACATGAATCGACTGCTGTTACTTCTGTCTGCTTCTTGATACAAGTTGCTGCCAATTGTAAAGCTGCATTTCCCTCAGTGTGACTCAATTTTTCCTCCTCATTTTTTCTTCTTCATCATCGACTTTTTCTACTTCTTTGTACTACTGAATAACAGCTTGCACAATTTCTTCATCATTTAAAATTTCATTGTCAAGTTCTTTTTCACCATCTATCCAATCCAGAACATCTTTTACTGCGAGATTGCCTGAGTCAGGCAGTTGTTATAGGTTGTGTAACAAAGTTGCATTGTCATCTTTTTGAGAATCCTGAAGATTAGGCTTGTCATCTGCTTTAAGGGTTTCTTCTTTATGTTCTTCAACAATCTCTTGTACATTTGGCCTGACTTTTCTACAAGATTTTACAAGTGCCGAAGTGTGGATGCTGGTATTTCATCATATGCCCTAGCCCCATGTAAATCACATCTTTCATGTTTTTATTTTTTTAAGGCCTCAATCAAATTTATATTGTCTTCGTTATCCAGCTATACTAAAATCTCTGAAAGAAGCGTTTGGCAGTATTTCCTCTTAAAACATTCAATGACCCCTTGGTCCATTTGCTGTACAATGCTTGTTACATTCGGTGGCAGAAATAAGAGTCTAATACCAATCTCACCTTCGCATCCAAGTTCCTCTGGATGAGTGAGTGCATTGTCTAGCAATAGCTATGCTTTTACTGGCAACATCAAGCTCGTCAAGTGGTGTTTCACTTTAGGAACAAATTCGCTTATAAATCACTCCTTAAACAGGTAATTTTGTGACATATAGTACACTGGAAGGGATAACAATTTCAAGTTATTAAAAGCCCTTGATTTTGCCAATTTGCCAATCACAAAAAAGGAGCAGCTTATGGGTCCCTGCAGGATTTGAACAAAATGCAACCATAATTCTTTCTTTATTGGCCTTAAAACCTGGGGATCAAATTTCCTTAGGACCAGCAAAAGTTTGTAATTTAGCCCCACTTCATCAATATTATATACTTCCACTTGAGTAAGGTTTGCTTGCATAATGATGTCAGTAAATGTTTAAAAAAAAAATCACTTGCTGCTATGTTATCAGCTGAAAATTTATCACCATAAATTCCAAGGAGATGAATTCCATCACGTTTCCTCCAGAGTGTAAGCCATCCATTACTAGCCAAAAATGTCCCCTCATTTTGAAGTTTTGTGTATAGGATAAAAGCGTTTTCTTTTAAAATTGGACCACTCATTGGAGTGCCTCTTTGCTGCTCCTGCATGAACCAAACCCGTAACTCTTCATATAATAATTCATTTTTTGGTTTTCTTAAGGTGAAATGTGTTCAAAGTGCCTTTTCTGTTCCATTTAAGTACAAAAACTCTCAATACACTTTTTGTTACAATGCCAATCATTGACCATGCTTTTTCCAGCATTAAGAAGTTTACAAATACTTCATACTGATTCACCCTTATCAGTATACTCCTGGGCGTTTAGTCTTTGTTCCATACTAACACAAGTACTTTTCCTTTTGATACTCATAACTGTTCAGTATTGGAAACACACACACGCTATACGTCTGCACATTAACTTAGCTATCTACCAGCTGATGTAACCAGAAACTAGAGAGACAGGTGGTGACGTATGTAATCTGAGTGGAGCACGAGATAAGAAAGGGAAGCGTGACTCAAGGACAGGTGCTGGCGGGACTTTCCGGCAGCTGAACTAACCGAAGCTGAACTAGAAGGAGTCTACTATATGGAAATGGGTCTGGAAACACTTTATTTCCAAATTAGAATTCATTTTCTATAGCTCTATATAGTAAATTAATCATGGAAAACACACAGGAAAAGACGATATATGCATACCACATGAAACTCTTTCTTATATGAAATGTTCAAATGTTCTCTGTTAGCACTAAATCCCAGATGCGCTGTTGTATCCCTGGAGTACTGCATATGGTTTTTCAGCCTTCCACAATACAGACACGAAGACTGTCTGTATCCTCTACTGGGGTTCGATACATAGGAGCATTTAAATAAAAGTCTTGTGGGTTTAGGTCCGGAGAGCATGGAGGCCAGGAAATTGGTCCACCTCTACCTATCTGTTATTTAGAAGCCGGTGGACATTAATACTGAGATGAGGAGGAGCTCCATCATGCATGAAGTACATGTTTCGTTGCACTTGTAAAGACACATCTTCCAGCAGAACTGGTAGAGTGTTATAGAGGGAGTTGGCTATGGGGTTAGGGTTGCATAACTGTGAGCTGAGGCGGCATCATGCTGATAGTATAAAGATGGTGGGTTCGAATTACACCGTTGGCAGTTTCCCATTTTCACACCAGACAAATGCTGGGGCTGTACTTTAATTAAAACCACGGCCAGTCCTTCACAATCCTAGCCCTTTCCCATACTTGCATCACCGAAAACCTTTGATGAGTTGCTGCAATGCTAAACCACTAGCAAAAGAAAAAAAATGGGTAGAGTACTCTCTAAGAAAGCATGGTAAATCTGTCCATTGAACCTGAGTGGTAGAGCTTGAGGCCCTAACAGTCAGCAATAATGTCAGCTCAAACATTGACAGAAAATATTTGTTGATAATGTGCTTCAACAGTTGAATGAGGAGTCACATCAGCCCGTGTATGCTGATAGTAAAAATTTACTATATGATCACACTGAACACATTTGCACTAAAATCAGGTTTGATATATTGTTGAATAAACCACTTGCAGAAGTGCACTTCTTCAGAAAAATCGGCCACTGACAGTGCCTGAATGTGCTGTAAATGCAGATTTTCATGTAACATTCACCAGAGAGTCATGTGGTCAACATTACTTGTTGTGGCTAATTATCTGATCCTAACACTAGGATCGTTGTTTGCTACATAAACAATTGCTTTCTCCAGTTGCAGTTTCCTCATCCTTCCAGGTCTTCCCCAGTCATGAATGACAGACTTAAACATCCCACGCTCTCCAAGATGATGATCGATTGCTTCAAACTTCTTCCTGTTGAAGCACCTTCATTCTGGAAATCTCTCCCAATAAAACGCTGAGTGGCATGACCATTACGGCATGCTAATCCATGTATCAAATGGGTATCTGCCATTGTGTATACATTCATTTCATTGTACCAGAAACCAAGTCCATGATGAACACTAGTAAAGAAATACATGGTTGTCAAGTCCGTAATGAACACTAAACAGTTGATGTTACTAATAAGACAATGAAGTGAGCCACATCTCAACATTGGGGTAAATTTTCATTCATTGGGAAGGGTGTG
Source organism: Anabrus simplex (assembly GCF_040414725.1). Lineage (NCBI taxonomy): Eukaryota > Metazoa > Arthropoda > Insecta > Orthoptera > Tettigoniidae > Anabrus > Anabrus simplex. The sequence continues at coordinate 380,543,903 of NC_090265.1, forward strand.
AAGGAGTGGAACAGTTTACCAGGGGTAGTGTTTGATCCTTTTCCAAAATCTGTACAGATATTCAAGAAGAGAATAAACAGCAACAGAGAAAATAAATGAAGTGTTAGAGGGCATTCGACCGGTGCAGGTTATTGTAAATTTTAAAAAAATGTGTGTGAATAAATTAATTCCATCCCCTGGTCTAAGGAGTTTGGACAGCCAAAGTAGGGGACTGCCTGTAGGGGTGAAGTACAGTGGGGACTTCGAGGGCCCTGGGACCGCTACGGTAGCTGTGAAGGCCCTTCAGGAACTCTGAAAAGTGGTGGCAAAAGGGGCTCTGGTTAAGACGCAGCAGGTCGTTATGCTACTTAGGATCCAGAACGGGTAAAAAAAAAAAATAGTAAATAAATAAATGCAATGTAAATATTAATGTTATACCAGTTTTATAGTATCATTTGAAGCAATTCCACATACTGTATATCAGTTGACTATATTTGTAAGTAGTACAGGAGATATTATAATTAGAATTTTGTAAACAATATAAATTTATTAAGGATGAGCTGTGTGTTTAATAGAAAACATTGTTAGCGTAAATTGTATAATATTGTATTATAGGAAAAATTTTCTTCTCTTGTTAATTTAATATTTAGTGCTTGACAATAATGTATTTTAGTGTACCATTTGCCACCGAGGTAGACACCTCATTTGCAAATAAAGAGATTTTGATTTTGATTTTTTGAACATTACTTTCAGTCAAATGGACTACAAAACACTGGTGATGAACCTAAGAATTACTACTTAACCAGACAAATCCTAGAGACCATCGTATGCAATACGCCAGCGATACATCAGCGCATGTGTGATTCAATGTGACGGTGAGTTGATGCATGTACCAAAGCTAATGGAGGGTATTTCTCGAACATTTCACGTAAGAAAGAGTTTTGTGAGAAGTGCTAGTATGTTCTGTTCCTCTGTGTTTCCCATGATTAACCCTTACCACTCATCTGTCGGGGAGGCCCAACATTTCCGAATGGAAAATTCTAAATTCCCATGGAGGGAATTAGATATTTTTCACCAATAGAGCATGTCAAAAATATATCAGATGTAAGGCTTTTCAGGCATTTGCTCTATTAACTAGCATTTCATCCTAGGTCTGACACTAGACTCATCAGAGTAGGATGTGTCAGGCCCCCAGACCTAAGACGAAACGCTGGTTAATAGAGCAAACGCCTGAAAAGCCTTACATCTGATATATTTTTTGAGGCCCGACATTACGATATTCCCTTTCCGGTCCCACGTTGGGCGATGCCCGACATTATATTTTATCGCCCGCCGCTTGTCTCCTGTCTGTTAGCCGACGATATACATGATGCTATACTCTATTGCCATCTTTTCGTTCAGTGTGGAACTTTGTAAAATTTAGATACTATTTGACATTCGGTCAAAAATCTATTATTTAGATGGCAGTGTAGCCGTCAGCTCCAGTGATGAAACTTGCTAGTATCCACTGTTACCACTGGTAACAGTTTGAAAATATAAAAATCGAATATTCTTTAATAATAATATTTAATATTTTTGTTTCTTCACCTGGACATGTCACGAGAACTCTGTTGCATCAGATTGCCACCGTCAAAGCTGAGCGAGAGGCTGTTACCACTCCATGCAGTGGTTATGCTTTGAATCTCTTCTAACAGCTAGGTGAGTATTACTGCGCCTACGCTGAGCAAGGCCCCTTTCCCCTTGACACAGGGATGTATCCTACTACGTTCTCCAGTTGTGTTATCTCTGTGGAAAGTGGAAGCAAAACCTTATAACGTAAAAGCTGAGCTATTCTGTCCGTTCTTTCCACTGCGCTCAATAGTGCATTGTTATTATTGTGTTATTGTTTTCTATTATAATACGATGTGACTTCTCTTGTTAAAGTGTGATTTATTTTTAATTTATGTTAGGTAAGGATAGCCTATAAGGCTGCACAACGTGTTAAACATTATAATGAGTGCTGTCGCTTCCACTTCGAAAATAAGTGAATTGGTGGGCCCAGAATATTCAGGTATAATAGAAAGCTTAATGAACATGCCATTTCCGTTAAGAACTTTTGAAGAAAATTATAATTGAAAAATTTAAAAATGTAGTCGAAGAATCGAAAAGAACAGTACGATATTTTCATGACTCGTGATTCATAAATCCAGACTGGTTATGTGGTTGTGCGAAAATGAATAAATTGTACTGTTGGTCATGTATTCTATTTTCCTCAGGAAATAATGCTTGGAATAAAGACGGTGTGGACAATTTAGATAGTTTCAGAGTTTTAAAGAGACAGTGTCTCAAGCACACATCAACACTGTTGCTGATATGATTCAGTTCGGAAGGTCCAGAATAGAGTCATGTGAGTACAGCTTACAGAAAGAAAATTGGCGAGCATAATGAGCTGGCAAAATATAACAGATATATTGTCAGCACTTTAGTGTTTTCTTTCAAAGCAAGGATTACCTTTCAGGGGATATCGAGAAACTGAAGAATCTGATAACATTGGTAATTACAGGGAGTTACTAGCATTAATTGCTAAGAAAGATGACGTATTTTGGCACCACTTAGAAATATCTACAGTTTTCTCAGGACTTTAATCTGATATACAAAATGATATTATTGAAGCCATAGCTGCTTTTATGACAAGCGAAATTAAAGACGAGGTCAAGAAACCAAACTTTATTTCCATTATCTCTTTGGAGTGTTACAAGAATTTCAGTGTGGTAAAAAGTTAGTAGCAGTAGTGATATTAACAAGCTGGAGTTCTTTCAGTTAATTGATACTGACCAGTTTAATAATTTTGTGAAGAAGTTCCCGAACAGTGCCTATCAATCATTAGTGAAGACCTATGGACAAAATTTCAACTGCATGAAACTTAAAAGTGAACTGTCTGTCCTCTACATGAAGCCAGACCTCTACCAATATTGCACACCAGCGGTCTTAAAAAAGCGTATCCAGAAGCAACAAAATTGATTGACCTTATTCTCGTCATTCCAGCAACAAGCACTTCTGCTGAAAGAAGCTTCTCAGTTTCAAAAAAGGATACACACCTTCCAAAGAAATTCACAAGTACAGGACAGGCTCTCTGCACTTTCTTTGATTGCAATTGAGAAGAAATTTCTGAGTGACTTAATGAAGAGGCCTGATTTCTACGATGCTGTGATAGACATTTTAGATGCTACAACATGCCCCTGTATTGACCTGAAGTACAAATAGGAAATACTGAGGTAAGCCTTAAAGCTCTGTTAGAAATTAATTTTAAACTTTATGTTTATGAGTGCCATACGTTTTGCATGATGTAAACTGTTTTCAATTAGTGCATGATCGAGACTGCTAGTTTCTATGATGTTCAATATATAATGTGCCATTTCATCATTTTCAAATGATTATCAAGTCTTTCATTTTTATAAAATGACAACTGTACTGCTCACAAAAATTCTGAGATGCGAGCGACAATATACTCTCAGAAACACTTTTCAAAGCGTCATGCGTTGCCACTGGTCAGCTCTGTCCAGTCTACTCATGCATGCAAAGGCTCGAGCGACAGGAAACAAACATGGTCGTCATGTGCTCTCCTAGTTAATACTTTATTAACGGCAATACCATTTTACATAACAGTAGAGAAGAATAAACAAAACAAAACACAAAGTTCAATGGAGTATAAGTAGAAAAATATGTACAGATATATACGCAGGTTATATTACAAGTAATCACAGGAAAGTAATAGTCAAATTTGGAGATTATGTAAGTGATTTCTCAATTTTGACAATGAGCAGTTAAATATATCAATATCCAGTTTGTTTAGAGATCTTGACATTTGTTCAATTGGCCCATTGAATGCGTAGTTAGTTCTATGCCAATTTGTAGACAATGTATTCTTGAACCTTGTGCATCTGTCTGGTACATGTACGTTAAATTTTGCAAGGAGTTGTGGACAATTCACCAAGGAATGAAGCAATTTAAAAATGAAGAGTGTATCCAATAATTCACGGCGTTGTGACAGGCTATGCATATTTAAGGACTGTTGTAAGGATGTATAATCAACATTATCATATGAGAATCCTGCTCTAAATGAATATAAACGAAGAAATTTATGTTGTACTGAATCTAATCTATGGATAGAGGTCTGATGAGAAGGGTTCCAAACAGGTGTACAGTATTCTAGTATAGGGCATACCATAGACACATACAGCAATCGATAGGTAGCTAAGTTTGAAAATTCCTTAGAATATCTAGTAATGCAACCCAATCTTTGAAATGCTTTCTTACAAATATTTTCAATATGTTCATTAAACGATAGGTTATAACTGAATAAAACACCAAGGTCATTAACTTGTGAAACAGGAGTAAGAATATTGTTATTAATAAATTTGTACTGAAATTATATTTTCTTCTTGTTTTTAAAAAACGATATTGTTTTACATTCCTCACGATTAAGTTTCAACCCATTTTGAATGCAATACTTTTCCAGATGATGTAAATCTTCTTGAAGTTTTAAACAATCAATTGGACAATTAATTTGCATTAAAATTTTTGCATCGTCAGCAAACAAAAGCAATTCAGAATTTTTAAATATATTTTTAATGTCATTTATGTAGAGAGTAAAAAGTAAGGGTGCAAGGTGAGACCCTTGAGGAACTCCACTGGTAACAATAATAGGCGCAGAAAAATGATTCCTTATTTTAACAATCTGCAGGCGATTTTTAAGATATCATTCAAACCATGAGAGGAGAGGCCCATTAATTCCGTAGCCTGTTAGTTTTTGCAGCAAGATATCGTGGTCGACAGTGTCAAAAGCTTTTGAGAAGTCTGTATAAATGCAGTCCACTTGGGAGTGGTTCTCTATTGCATCCAAGAGGAACTGATAGAATAAAAGAAGATTGCTACAGGTTGACCGTCCTGAAAAGAATCCATGTTGCTCATCAATGATGATGTTTCTAAAGAGAGGTGTGATTTTGTCAAGAATTATTGAGTCAAAAATTTTGGAAATATCAGAAGAAATTATAACTGGTCTATATTGTTTTATGTCAGTTTTATCACCATTTTTGAAAACTGGACTAACAAATCCTTTCTTCCATTCCACTGGAAAAACGCCTTGGTTTAATGATAAGTTGAACAGATAAAAGAGTGCTTCACATAAATAGTCATACACAGTGCACTGTTCAATGTTGTATATGTCAGGTAATAATACAAAAACCCAGTATTTTTGCACCTATACTAATTCCTTGTAGTGTTGGCTACTGAATGCATGATTCAAAGCAGTGTATCGATTCATTCAAGTGTCCGAGTGAATCGATTCACAGGAACAGCAGGCACACGATTCAGCTTACCCCCAGCGGACAGTGCTGAGTGGCACACTTACGGCTCACTAGCAGGACACTGAACGTTGGTGGGGAGCCGAGCTTCCACTGCAGCGAGGCAGTGAATCATGGTACACCGAAAGAATCGTGCGCAAGCACAACTCAGTGAGACACAAGATACACACGGCTCCTTATCGGCACACTGGACACTATAGTTCAAAAACATTGAAGGTATTTATTAAACCACCTGTTCAATACTTTACGAAGTATTGAACAGGTGGTTTAATAAATTTAATAAATACCTTCATTGTTTTTGAACTATAAAAATTTTCAATACGGATCAATAACGAGGTTTATAACATGCAACACTGGACACTGGCGGAGAGCCGAGCTTCCGCTGCTGCGATACATACAGTGAGGCATAGCACACTGAAAGAATCGTACGCAGTCACAGATCAGTGAGACACAACACACTCACGGTTCATTATCAGTACACTGGACATTGGCGGGGAGCCGAACTTCCTCTGAAGCAATACATACAGAGCCATGGTACACTGAAAGAATTGTATGCTATAATAGACTCTCGAGCTCAGCTCATTTGAAAATAATAAAATAATACCCACTTGCATTCACTGTCCTCTGCTTACAGGGAGGTTTAAATAATAGATGGATTTATTTGCAGTGTTAAAAAGGAAGTCAAAACATAATTCTAAAGTAGCTGGTAAGTAGGTAGGCTATTAGGTTATACTATTTATTAGTTTAATGAATCTTAGTATTATAACTTAGTTGACATTTGACAATTAATTAAACTCAACACTAGCCTGCCCTATGACTATGAGTCTGCTCATGACCACTCAAAAGTACCTGTTTTATATTGGGAAGAACGGCTCAGTATTCTCTCAGTTCGTATGTCACATCATTGCACAAGACTTCAATCATATGTGGACAGTAAGTGAGCCAACTCGCGCAATAACTTAACCAACAGTATTTTGAATCAGAAAACCAGTGGGTTACTGTACATCTTGGGTAGCCTATACAAAATATGATGATTTCAAAAAATCCTCTGCTGATAGGAAAATACATATTTTTAAAATTGACTGAGCGAGGTGGACGTGCGGTTAGTATCGCGTAGCTATGCGCTTGCATTCGGGGGATGGTGGGTTCGAATCCCACCGTCAGCAGCCGTTAAGATGGTTTTCCATAGTTTCCCCATTTTCACACCAGGAAATGCTGGGACTGTACCTTAATTAAGGCCATGGCTGCTACCTTCCTAATCCCAGACCTTTCCCATCCTGTGTCGCCGGAAACCTTCGATGTATTAGAGTGTCTAGCATTTTTTTCTAAGAAAGGAGTTCATAGCATGAAGATCAGATGGCAGCAGCGAGCACTGAATGCTGTTGCTGCTGTCTTACCAGTACATACTACACAAATGCAGTAGAAGCGGTGACTCTAATGTAACATGAATCGGACCACTGTATCGATTCAGTAACGTAAACGAAATCAAATGAATCGATTCAGTAAAATGACTAAGGTTAAGTAGGTTCCCACCTTCCAATACTTATCAATTTCTATATAATAGTTTTATTAATTACATAATATAAACCAGTTTAATCTCTAGGACATGTTTCGTTCCGATTATGGAACATCTTCAGCTAAAAATTTTTTGACGAAATGGCAAGACAATTAAAACACATTGATAGTTATGATGATACAATAGCTATAAGATTTGACAAAATGGCACGAAAATTAAAACGCATATGATAGTTATGATGATAAAATAAAATGTTCATTCATGTTGGTTAAAAATTCAACAAGTCAGTGTCCAAGTGACGAAGTAAAATCGGCAATAAGGTTCTTCTTTATGATGGAGACGTGTACATTTTGTTATTCTTGAAGATAAATTAGAGATATACAAGATTTTCTTAACGTATAGTTATCGGGGGAACTCTTGATAAAACAACCGTAGTTGAAGTTGAGTTGCGGTTGGATTATTGGATTATTAAAATGAGTCTGAAACAAGAAAAGAATGAGTAAAATGGAGGATATTTTAAGGAGAAAACCTTGTAAAAATGTATGTTCGTGTGAACATAATGTACACGTACACAAAATGTACACATCTCCAACATAAAGAAGAACCTTATCACCGATTTTACTTCGTCACTTGGACACTGACTTGTTGAATTTTTAACCAATATGAATGAACATTTTATTTTATCATCATAACTATCATATGTGTTTTAATTTTCGTACCATTTTGTCAAATCTTTTAGCTATTGTATCATCATAACTATCAATGTGTTTTAATTGTCTTGCCATTTTGTCAAAAAAATTTTAGCTGAAGATGTTCCATAATCAGAACGAAACATGTCCTAGAGATTAAACTGGTTTATATTATGTAATTAATAAAACTATTATATAGAAATTGATAAGTATTAGAAGGTGGGAACCTACTTATAACTTAACCTTAGTTGTATTGAGCCAATACGGGATAAAATGTGAGATTTATAAGATGTCAGTAAAATGAATCGAATGTCCCATCACTAATTCCTTGTACTCTAATGAATATATCCAATAGCATTTGACAGTGCCAACAAGTGAACTGTCGATTTTCTGCTTGTGTACCGTAACTCAACATGTAGCTGATGCTGACGGCTGGCACAGTTATAAATCAGCAGATCCCGATTTCAAGAAATAGCCGTTTACAGCGGTTTCAGGCTACAAACCCACTACAAGGTATGAAACCAGACACTGAATTAAGAGTTTTTCAATTGTTTTTTAAACCGATAATTTGCTCAGTGAAATTACTAACTAAACCAATCGGTATGCAATAACGATAGTAATAATAATTTATCTTAAATCGCATATATTGCTTTTATTGCTCCAGTACAGCTTGCTGTAAATGTTTATAGCCTAAATACATCATTTAAGAGCAAGTGTTATCTGCAGAATTGTGGAAGAGTAATACAGGTAATGTAAGACAGAAATTCACATTTAAAATACGAGTAGTAGGGATGAAACAGAGAACTCTAATTCGAGGGGTAAGGGTTAATGTACTGTACTATGTAGAGTTGTATAAAATGTGTCCTAACATGGAATGGTAATAAACTGTTCCCGGATCCATGTCCAAATTTCTTCTTCTATGTGTGAGGAATGTCCCCCTGTGGGTGGGGGCGATAGAATAACACCCACGGTATCCCCTGCCTGTCGTAAGAGGCGACTAAAAGAGGTCCCAGGGGTTTTGAACTTTGGAGCATGGGTTGGCGACCACGGGGCCCTTAGCCTATCTGACCTCCCTTGGTCAACACTTGTTCTTTTCCGACCCTGACAGTATTACGTACGGAGACCTAGGGAGTCTTTCATTTTCATGCCCTTCGTGGCCCTTGTCTTCCTTTGGCCGATACCTTGTGTTGGACTCCTTCCGTTCTTTCTCTCTGATTAGTGTTATATAGAGGATGGTTGCCTAGTTGTACTTCCTCTTAGAAAACAATAATCACCACCACCACCACCACCACCTGTGAGGAATGTGTCCTGAAAGTTTGACTGTATCTTTCTGTTACATGCTGTACAGCCATCCAGCTGCATCTTTCTTAATCATGTTAAGCACACATTCTAGTTTCAAAAATTACAGTTTTCTGGCATATTTCTCTCATTCTTGTACAGAATCTCTTGTACGGTATCACTCTACATGTTGCTTCATGATGTTCAACAGGTCAGTTCTGGTTTTGGGAATATCTCTAGGTCTAGAAAGGGATGAAATAAATAAAATTAAGAAAGACACATCTCTTAAATTATTATAAACAATTTTATTTTTCTTCAAATAGTATTATGGCTTTCAGTCATGGAACTCTGTTTAAATGACAGAGAAGGTGGTGCCACCAGTTCATAAAATTAACAAAATAAATAATAACTACCATAGAAATGAAACATTATAAAATGAGTGTAAATAATGATGCCAATCTTGATCTACATTTTAAAAGTCTGACTGTAAAACTGATAAATATATGGTATTTATGTATATATATATATGTACTATTTAATTTCTCAGAAATTTAATACCATTGCTGTGTAAATTTAATTACAAATGAAGCACACTGTTTATATTTAATTATTATTTTTTCATCTTATATGACTAAAATATTCACACTTTATATACATATGTAATATTGAGCAAACTGATCAACATTACCATTTATGAGGATCATCTTTTATTATATTTTGCAAGAAATACTATGGATGGTAAGAATTGGCAACAACATCATAGAAATATTATCAAATAGTAGGACAAAATTCCTCACTCTCTCTTGTTCTATCACTGCCAGACTTCTAAAATGTAACAAAAGTGCAGCAATACTTTACTTCTTGTAATGATGGTTTATGTACAAAATGCCCATTTCAAAATAAACACAACACAAAGGAGTCAACAAATAATGTTCATGATATACGATTATATTTTGAAATGGGCAGAAATATATGAATTACTATAAACTAAAATAAATAACTGGGTGATGTGCGATTTACTCTGGATGATGACATATCTTAATTCATATGAAATTATATACAGTCGTAGATGTATAGAAATGATATTAGGTACAGCGTTTCTTTAACAAAAGGGATAATCCTTTCTTGGTTCTTTTGCTCATCTCTCTCCTCTATCATGAACTTTGAATGTTTTTTTAGCTCATGTATCATTAGTTCAGGAGTTTATCACTGAAATGACAAAACGTAGCACTCAAAGGCACAAGTATATCATGCATATAATCAGCCAGATCATCAAAATGAGTGAATGGGCATGTTTCTAATTATTGTTTTCATGTTTGGACAGGTTCTGCTGTATTGGGAAGAAAATATGTTGTTATAAATGCATTGTTCCATATGCAACATTCATTTACTTTTCACCCCTATAGAGGGAATTTAGTAAATCTAATTTTAGAGCAATTCATCTTTAAGAAAGTATGGTATTAAACTTTATAGAACTACATTCTGTATAACTGTCATGCAGCTATATGTAACAATCATGTCATGCATTAATTCTGTACTATTACTTCTGAAAGAAAAAATAAACAAAATATGTAGTTCTAGTAATAATATCAGATAATAATGATATTTTAATATTACATTTCTATAAAACAGGGCCATAAATTTCTGAACTTCATTTTATAATTTTTGTCCCTTAAAAACATTTACAATTGAGATCATGTTTTCTTACTTGTAGGAACATGTATCCTGAATTTCTTTATATTATACGTTTTAGTTTTGTCATAAAAAATTGTGTACATGGTACATACTAAAATTAGGCTCATCATCTTTACAAACTGCCTTTCCTATCTAGCAATCCATTCTTTAACTTAAATGGATTAAGAATATAATAAATAAATCAAAACCTTTAAACGGTGGGTAGAGTCCTTAAAATATTTATATACCGTACTACAGTATATCAGGTCAATCCATGTAATTTTTACAATTGTTGGGAAGCAATATTTGATCTATTTATGGTCTGCAACTTAGTTATAGTTCAAAACCATGAAAAATTACTGCTTTCTCTTATAAATTCAAAATGATTTTTCTTCACTCATACTCTTGAAAGATATTGGAGGTTTCATTTACAGTATGTTAAATAGTCACTAATTAATTGTACAGGAATTCACAATGTTGAAAGATATTTCATAAGAATTTTGAAGAGTTTGTATATATTTCAGGGAAGGAAAAAGAACCAAGTCGTACATTTCATAACGTTTCCTGTTTTCTTTTAGTTACAAAATTATGACACTCTGATCTAGACTCCCACCATTTAAAGATCAATGTCCATAGCTACATTTAAAAAATAAAATGTACCAGGATGTCAATAAGAAGTTAAATTAAAATAAATAAAACTGATATATAACTGACAATAAATAAATAACATTCACATACACACATGATCAGACAACATACGGTATATTACTTAGGAATAAGATATATTTGTGGAACTTTATGCAATGGCAGACTGACAAACTCTAGGGAATTTTGATTACACAGTGCAAGTTCATATAAAATATTATGAAATGTATAAGGTTACACACATTTTTGTACAAAACAGCAGTTTACCCAAAATGTGCAGAAATCTTTTCCAAACAGCCACTAACTGGAGGGAGAAATCATGATTGGTAAATTATTAAATATAAATGAACAGTAACATTAAAGTTTTACTCTGCACTGGTTTTACCTTATTATGAATGCTGCTCCATTACTGTATCAATAATGTAAATTCTAAAATACTGACCTATGATCAACAAAGAAGAACTACTAATTTCACACAATACAAACCCAAACGACTAACATGTCAAGAACTACTTGTTCTAAACTATTCACAAGAATTCTACACTCTGTTAGTTGATAGTAGATTCTGTATGTTAAATTTTGTAGGTAATGAGCTAAAACTTGGCTTCTATATTACTGAAACTGAAAAAAGACAGTCTTCATGCTCTTAGAATGATATGTCAGTTCTAATTTAAGAACTGGAATTGCAAAGTATTTCCATCCTCAATGACTGCAGATTGACTAATCAGTTTACTTAATTTCTCCTGACCAACTAAATTGTTTTTCTTAAAAAAAGGAAAAATACAATAAAAGTGATATAAAATTCCTGTAACTATCTGAATTTTATGATGTGTAAAATGTATGGATGTTTGATTACAAGCAGTTTCTCCTTATGGTGTTGTTACAAAGAGAGGTGAAGAATATGTGAAGTATTGCAGAGTGAACGGTGTAATTCATCTTCCTTCAGGACCTCTAATAAGCACTTGACATTCTATGAAATGTAAAGAGAACTGATAGTTGAATATTGTCTTCTGATTATGTAAGCATCTGAAAAATTGCTGCTTTCTCAGGTTTAGAATTTCCAGAGTATGGAACATTCTGAAAACAGTTTATAATAATATTTTGGTTTGAGCTGATCTTCAGATGAAACAGAAATAATATGTTAAATGAATAAGAAAAGAAGCTACTTTAAAAAGTACTGTAGGCCCTACTGTACTACAGAAGAGAAGTTCTGCAATTATAAATGAAATGCATTCTTTCTAATTCTGTGCTAAAACAAGGCCCTCATATAATTTATGCATGCTATCATTTCTTACCACTATCAGCCATGTTCTGTTAATTCCTGTAAGTGGGCAAATATATCTCAGAAAGTCACTTTTTATGAAGTTCTGATCTGAGGCAGTTTGGTATTGTTTACGTCATCATTTCAAAAATGTGAGTTGACCAAGTGATATGTTAGTCTGTGGATGATAAATAGAATTCAAAATTGGTACTACGAATCTTGAAAATTTGATTTGTTGTTTGACAATTTTATTCAGTGACAGGATAGGAGAATTTGTTTACACCCTTCAATCTAAAGACTCAATTTAGCTGCTGTCAAATGCAGTCAGACTAAGGGGATGGTATATGGTATATACACATACACAAGTTACAACATCTAAATGAAACATCTAGCCTATAGAGAAGATATTGATCTGAATATGGTGGAATACTTTAACGCTATGCAGCCTGAATCATGACATTAATATCGTGATCAAGAAGGCTGATATGATGATTGATGATTAAAACAGATAACAAGAGATTTTGGCGGTGTATGAATGTAAATCTGCCAGAATAATATTTGTAGGATATTACATACTGTACTCTTAAATGTTTACTATCAGGTTCTGTTTCCTATGTTTCTTGTAATAATTTATTTAAATATTTATATATTTCTCTCCTATACCTCTTGCTTTTCTTCACATCTCAAACCTCTTTAATAATACAGTAATTACTTTTAGGTATGATACTGGTATTAAAAACTATCTAATTTCATACTGTCATGCGTTGGACACATTGAACACTGGTATCAGAAACTATATACCATGTGTAATAATTTTAGATGAGATACAGGTATTGGAATTACATCTGTTAGCCAAAGTGATTTTTAAAACTTTACAAGCAACACAAAGATGTGGAGTAGTAGTAAGATTCCTTTGCTTAACAATCTGAAATTGTAAGAAATTTTTTCAGTAAGCGTATGAAGTAAGCATAGTGTTGCCATGGGAAGAAAACAGGTTTTGTGATGTGGGTACCCAAATAAATAAAAACATTCTTACTACACCCAATGATGATATGTGTAGAAGATTAATAAGACATTCAACCCTGCTGCATATAAAAAATATGCCAGGACTGACACAATTTCTAGCCAAAATTTGACCTCCCATTGTCCTCTACTCAAAAGCACCAACATGCATCAAGAGCAGAAGTCGTTCCTCCACAGGAACTTTAGTTTAATAAAGAATTTAAGCCGAGTTTCCCTACACATTTCGCTACTTGCAATACACCATCCATTTGAGAACCATACCCTCCTACGTATCGTATTTAAGTTATTGTGTAAATGCTATTTTTCTTTTTATAATTTTAGTGATCCTATTATTACCCTTCCAAGAATGAGTAAGTTATATGTGTTTACTATCTGAATGTCACAATTATTTTGTTATTGGCTCTTATGAGATCTTCTAAGTAAGAGTTTTAATTTAAACTTCTCAGGTATCCATTTGAAGGTAAAGAAAATTATCTCCAGGTAACTGGCTACTAATGTATTTCTTTGCAATGCTAAGTAAAAATAGTTACTAAAAAATATGAAAAGGCTTCATAATTCTATTAAGCAACTGCTGTACTGAAAAGGTGACTGATGATAAACAGTACTGTGCCATTACTACCATTACATAAAAGTCCTTCAGATTGGAAACCTTCATTTATTTTTTCCAAGTTACTTATTCTTTGCATTGGTATCATTGTAGAAAACAATGAAGTGGTATAATAAAGAAGTCACCAGAAGAATATTACTTAAATAAATATTCAAATAAATAATAAATATATCTTCTATGCCTTAGAGAAACAAAAGCAATCTTGGCTACCAGAAATTTAATTTACAGTTTCAAAAGCACTCAACACATCCATCTGAATAAAAGAGTACCTTAATGATGTTGGCATGGAAGGAGAAAATAAAATCTTGCTTTACATAAAATCTCCATGACTGCTGTCACGTCTTGTATATTCAATCTGGGGTTTTTTTTTTTACACTGATGAAAATAGCCCACCATCCATGGCTTTTATAAGAATCTACATTGTTTGCTGTACAGCTAATTGTTTATGATCTGTGTTTTATGCTTTGCTATATAGTATCAGTTGAAGGTAAACTTTTATTCAAATAAATATTCATGTTCTTCTTATACCGTAACACTATTTCTCTACTATTTCTGTACAAACCAAACTTATAACTGAATTAATGCTGTTGGTAATCAATCTTGCATTGTATGGACATTTGTATTTCCTCAATCTGAACTGGTGTTCGGTGGGCTCTTGTCCTAATGCTGATTTTAAATGTAAAGAATTTCTTTATAAAAGAAAAAAGAAAAAGAAAACAAAGTTTACATTATGACTCATAAATCCAAATTCCACATACTGATACTAACTGATTACACACACTTGGTCCATTTACACACTTGAAACACTTAATCACAACTAGGTAGTACATAATACTTGATTCTTCAACTTGGCTTCCCCCATTAAGTTAAAAGAAAAGGACACTGATTCACAATAAATATCGACAGTGCAACAGTTAACATTATATTCCACATGGGAAATGAGAATATTAGTATCAATACTATGTTGTGAGCATAATTTCTTATGTGATAAGTGAAACCTCATAGCACAGATAGTTGCTTTCAGAAAGAAGAAATTTCACATCTAGTTGATAATACAGTAAACAAAACCCAGTAATTCTAATGCTTTTCATCAAGTATCTCATTTCAGAAAAGCATCAAGAGATAGATCTCTTTTTGTAGTGTGTTACTAGGGATTGTTTGAAATATTGTAGGACTGTTAAATTATGCTGGCAGTCTCTGCACATGTCTTAAAAATGATGTGTGCTATATCAGGTCACTTTTAGCACACAGGAGTATGTATTTTATTCTAATGACAATCATAGTTATCAAAAAATGAATATTATCAGTCATGAGTATTCATAAAAAAGAACTTTCAATGAAAACATCACAATAGTCAAAAACTTGGCAATATTCAAAGACATTACCAAAAGCTTCTAGCTAGCACTGAAAGTCACAGTCGGTGACCTAAAAACCTGAACTCTACGCTACCATAATTATATAAACATAGCACAAATTCTTTCAAAAATGGAAAGGCATTCCTTACATGATTTATGTACTAGAAGTATTCTGAGGGCATTCTGTAGTAAATAGGAGCCATTTAAAAAAAGAGCTCTTGTTACAGTAAATACAAGATTTTTGCAAGTAGTATATAAAGTTCTGTAAAACTCTGATATACTGTTCAAGAATGAAATTCTTCTTTTTATACAATTATGGTAACAAACATTTGTACAAGCACTAATATAAAATAACTTCTAGGCCCAAATTCGTTTATTCACTTATCGGACACCATCTTGACTTCTTTCTAGAATCTATTTAGAGAGGTTTCACTCTGAATCTTATGTAAACATTTAAATGACAAACGACAACCAGCCAATTAGACATCTTGTGAGAATGTGCGTTCCATATCGTACAAGGAAAGGTAATATATAAATATGTATGTTTACAATCATTATGTACAGTATAGGGATGTGGTGGGGGGATGCAGACTGGAGCAACACTTTAGCACAAAGGTGGTTTTTAAGGGTGGCAAAAGGAGAAAATGGTCACATTAAAATTTACAATATTTGACTTTTCAAAGTTTTTCTGAAAACTTCTCCTTTCCCAAACTTAAAAAGTAGAAGAACCAATCAGATTTTCTAAGTTCAGCTTGATATCCCTTACCAGAGAAACTGTGTTCTTCACTGTTCTTCTCAACATCTAATAGGAGTAAGAACATGTTAACGATACTCTGTTCCAAAAGGTAGCCAATTACAAAATAAATTAAAAGTTCCTCTGCGAAGGCTATCTTAATGAAACACAAAGAAAGGAAAGAAAGACAACATAAGTTCAATGTCTCTATCACTGAAGTTGAATTTCACTTTCCCACCAGTCAATTCGATTTTGATGTTTTCGATCACTGTAATTATGTACACTCAATGATGTGAGGCTGTGAAGACTCTATGACACTCGGACGGGGTGGATCAGGATGCGAGGTCTGTTGGGTGTCGAACGAATCCCTTGAATCCACATCTGGCATCTCTTTCTCCATACATCCTATGTAAAAAAAAAAAAAAGATTGAATTTAGACTTAGTGAAGTGGAATAAGATATATAAAATAAACATGTATTTATTACAAACTACAGTAAAACCTTGAAAAGATTCTGCCCAAGGGACCACAAGAATACCAAATATTAAATAGCACCATGTATTAAATGAGGAGAAGTTAAGCAATATAATTTTGTTATCTGCCTGTTTTTCATTGTAAAGGAGACTACTGTACATACTCACATATCATTTTGATGGAAATATTATAGTTAATAAAATACAGTGCACTATATCTGAGATACAGTATTAAGTAATTTAAAAGACCTTGCAGTTTTTTTATTATCACAAATAATCTTCTATATAAAGAACACAGTTTAAAGGCAATCTTAGGACTGTCCACGTAAACCAGTAAAGGATGTGATGAAAAAGGTTCTTCTCTCTTCTCCACGATTTCTACATTGGTATGTAACAACTTATTTCCAGGAAATCTTAAATTGACCTCTCCTAGCCTCTACAGCACTAGTCCATTAGGGCTAAGATTGGGAAGATAGTGATCATGACTTATATTAAGGAATACTGAGAGGGACTGATAACAATCCTAAATGCAGATCAATGATGACTGATTGACTTAATGAGTGTTTTCTGACTGTCACTCATTTTCAGGAATATTAAAATATAAATCATGTATCAAACAATTTCACTCTTCCTGTTTCAGACTGAACTGAAGTGCTCCAATAAGAATAGGGGCATATACTTTTTTTTCTTTGAATTGAAGTCTGTATGGCCACCAGTGATTGCTGATACTGACTAATTTTATAACAGCGATAACAGCATCTTTCACTACAAGGCTTCTGATAGTCAGCAGTAAGCTTTGCCTCCTAACGTATTGTAATAGTATAATGCAAATAAGGCCTTCAAGGTTGACAGCAAAAGATTTAATAATAAAAAAGAAGTAATGATTGCACTGTCATGCTGTTATATAAAAAAAATATCCTGTTCTCCATTGCCAGACTACTGATTAAATTTGAGGGTACTTGTTGCAACAAAGTATGTTATTCATATCCATTTCACTGTCTGTTTTTATTTGTGTTCTCTTCTGAAGGAGTAATATGTAATTTTTAAAAAATATATACAAATTAATAGTAACTGTCCACTTTAAATCTACTGCCCCAGGCATCTGCCTAGGCCTAAACATGCTGCTGCCTCTCTGTACAGCTAGAGAATATAATATCATCTAAAAAAAATCACACAATGAATAGAACAGGGAAAGAGGATATGAACACCTTCTTGAAATGTAAACCTCTTTTGCTAACCAGGTACTGTAGCAAATTCATAATTTCTCCACTAAAACACATGAAACATGATACATACCCATGCTTACATCTGAGCCATTATAATCATAATAGCCAGGTGGAGAACCAGCTGCTGCAGCAAGAGCCAGCTCTTCTTCAATGTTGTTGGGCCGACAGCTGGTGGTTTTCCAATGGGTTCTAGAAATACAAAAATAACTGATCAAAATTGGCAGGTTACAAGGTATATCAACATTTAACATTAACATTTAAAATCAAAGTATGCTATTGCATCAAATCTACAATACAAGAAGATACATTTAAGTAAAGGAAGAATATCCTCTCATATGAAAACACAGGAGTTGGGCATCGGTTAAGGGTGTGCAACTGTGAGCTTGCATTTCAGAGATAGAAGGTTCAAGTCTCACCGTCGGCAGCTCTGAAGATGGTTTTCTGTGGTTTCCCATTTTCACACCAGGTTGTACCCTTTCTTATCCCATTGTCACTATAAGACCTATCTGCATCGGTGCGACATAAAGCAACTTGTAAAAAAGAAATCTTGTATGAAATATCATACAATATTTCTGATTTCAAGAATAGCTCAAATTCTAAGAACATCAGAGCTGTAATATCTTTGACATTATAGTTTCAAATCCTACTGATTATTGTTAGAATTTTTCCACACTTTCACCAGACAAATATTGGAGCTGTAACTTATTTAAAAACCCAAGACAACGTTCTCAAACCTAGCCTTAAATAAATAAAATTACATCTACAAAAGTTGGACTGTGGAGAGAACAGACAGTGTGAGATTGATTCCTTCACTTCTCCAACAAATTGCTGTAACTGTATTTATTCCTTACAGCCTACATTTGGTGTGCTTAGTGCAGGTAAAGAAGAAATTAGGAATGCAGTTTGTGGAGAAACCATAAATATTCATAGTCTGTTTTTGTCTTGTCCATTCTTTTCATAATCCCAGTTTAGTAAAGACACTACACTAACACATAGTATAAGACGATGACCATTGTGGGAATTGTACTTACATTTAGGTGGTTCTGTTATGTGATACCATAATCAGATCAAGATTGAAATGGTATGGGCATGCAATGAGAATGGATTCTAGCTCAGTATCCAAGTCAAACAAGATATGGAACATAGAGGAGTAGATTGGAACTAAGTACAAGAAGAAAAATGGTACCCTGAATCGACTAAAGTGGCGAGCGCTCATACACCGCACCTGGGAAACTGGAGACGGTTAACTGATGATGATGATGATGATGATGATTTAGGTGGTCAAAAAGTTATCAAATATATCTTGGTAGTTCTTATATTTGAATAACTGCTGTCTCCTAGAGATTATCATGGCTATCTTCTATATAATATCTGACCTTGTCTAAAGAATTTTCATTTTTGTAATGGCTGAAGTAGGATAAATTCATCCCAATGAATACAAATGATAGGTTTTATAATACAAAACTGTCATGGAAACTGACATTATGTCCAACTGATCTATATCAACTGCATGACACTCATTGCTACTGATAGGCCTCCTGATGAATTAATGTACGATAAAGTTAAACATGGAAATTACAATAATATGAATTCCCTGTTTTTTCTGGGGTCATTGGAGCCATTCTGGCTCATTCTGGGTTTTGGCTGTGAGATTAGGGGCAAATGCCTTTCTTGACAACCCATAGTTTTGCAAATAAAAAAATTTTAACTTTGGATCTGCCAGAATTTGAATCTCAGGTGTCCAGGTGAAAAAACCAGCATTTGAGTTGCAGCAGTAATAACACTTTCATGGAAATTAATTAAATACTGAAAAGCTGTGGAAGACCTGAAAATTGCATTCTTTGTATGATCTTTCTTTCGTATTATGAATTCACATTAAGGCTAATTTGATTGATTTAAAACTCATAAGAAGATTGTGCAAGCTTTATCATAAAATACCTGCTGGCAGATCTATAATATGTACAAAAATTAGTCTCCAGTGATGAGAATTGAGGGCTACTGAAAAGAATTAGCAATCCATAAAGGAGGAAGGCAAGGCTGCAGTTTGTCCCCTCTCCTTTTCAATATTTATATAGAACTGGAAGGAAATCAAAGAGGAGTATTGAAAGTCCAAGGAGAGGAAATAAGAATCCTGAGATTTGTCAATGATGTTGTTATTTTACGAGTCTGAAGAAAATCTGGAGAAATTGCTGAATGGTATGGGCACAGTCTTAGAGAAGGAGTATAAGATGAAAATAAACAATCTAAAACAAAATTAACAGAGTGCAGTCGAATGTAGTGGGGTGATGCAGGAAATATTACATAAGGAAGTGAAGTCTTAGAGGAAGTAGATGAATCTTGTTACTTAAGTCGTAGAAAAACTAATGATGGCAGAAGTAAGGATAACAATAAAATGCAGACTAGCACAAGCAAGGGAGGCACTTTAAACACTGATATAGGAATCAGAGAGATGTTTTTGAAGACTTTTTTTCCTGGAGTGTAGTATTGTATGGAAGTGAAATATGAACAATAACACTCACAAAGGAAGAGAACGGAAGCTTTTAGAATGTGGATTTGCAGAAGGCTGAGATGGATAGATTGAATCACAAATGAAGAGATATTGAAATGAACTGGTGTGAGGAGAATGATTTGGCTAAGTTTGTGATAGGCCATTAAGACACCCAGGGCTTGTTCAGTTAGTTTTTGAGGGAAGTGTAGGTGGTAAGAACAGTAGAGGTAGACCAAGGCATGAATATGACAAATAGCTTAGAGTAGAAGTAGGATGTAGCAGTTACATAGAAATGAAACAGCACAAGATAGGGTGGGCTGCATCAAACCAGTTTATGGACTGGTGATCCAAGCAACAAACAACCTGCTTGCAATGACAGCTGAAACTGCTCGGAATCTATGAATTCTGAAATTACCGAGTTTTGGGTTATTATTGCTGGATATTGAATATTATACTCCATGAAAATATTCTACAAATTGTAACGAATCTTACCTGAGTCCACTGGCACTGATATATTTTTTATTACATCCTTGGCAGGTGTAGGGGCGCTCGTTAGTATGTAGTCGTTTGTGAAGCTTGAGATGCACAAACTGAGTGAATTTGGCCGGGCACAGGTCGCAAGCATACGGCTTTTGTCCTGAGTGGAGCCGGAGATGGGTCTTCAAGTTTGAAGTGGAGCTAAACCTCTTTTTACAGATGTCACACTGATGAGGTTTCTCCCCTATAACAGACAAGAGCAATTCATCAAATATTGTTTTTACCTTGTAAATTACTGTTGAGTATGTTGAAACTTATATATAGTAAATAAAATACAGTAAAGTTAATGCATTGTTAGGGACATCATTAAAAGTATTGTATATCCTGTTTTTATCAATATAAACATTAGGATTAATAAACCTGTCAACAAGGCATCAACTCAAGTTCTGGTGAACTATTGGAGTATATGGCATTATTCTGCTGAAATGACTGACATCTGGACTACAGATAATTTCATATCTTGTCAGTTATATTGCACATAACTTTCAAGCCATGCAGTAGTTTAACAGGTTGCAACATCAATAAAGATCATTGAAACAAAGCTTTCTCAAATTTGCAACTGTATATGTCTAAATATGAATTTAAAGTGCCAGTATTATTTAAATTAAATTTAGTTTAATTGCTTCAAATTAAGTCTTCTTACAACTAAGAGAATTTTTTCCAAGTAGCCTATTGGTATGCTTAGTCCATAATTAGTACCAGGTAAAATGACATTAACACACTGAACAATGGCATATTTGTAACGTTAACTGCTGTATGCTGAGCATTTTAACCATATTTTGAGGCTTTATAACAACTTATTTTGAGTTAAATGAATTATTTTTGTATCTGAAACTATAATGAACAGTCTCAGCACTGATTGGTTCTTTTATTTTCAATATTGGAATATGAAAGGATGCCAATATATTGATCAAGTTTTCGTGCTTTTTTTTTTCATTTATTTCAAATTATGTATGTATTTTATTTTTATTTTAAAAACAAGCATTCATATTCTATCTGGCAAGGGCCAGTTGTCTCATCTAGCAGCAGTATAAATAACTACAGTGTTGCCATTCATGTTCACCAGAAGAGACACGAATGTACTTCTAGCATAAGATGATTTATTACTTAAGAAAACCATATATGGGAGTAAATATAAGGGCATGATCAATGCTTGGGCACTATGTTCAATGTGTTAAGAAATGAAAGTAAGATAGGTAAGTTCCATACCTGTATGGACTAGATGGTGTTTCTGAAGATGTGCCAGCTGAGTAAAACTCTTAGTGCAGACATTGCACTTGAAGGGTCGCTCGCCAGAGTGTGTACGAAGATGTACCTTAAGGTTGGACAACTGCCCGAAAGTCTTGCAGCATACGTTACACTCGTAATGCATCTTGCCATCCTTCTTCTTAAGTGGGTATGGCAGAGAGCGGTATCCACGAGATGTTTGACTGTTAGGGCTCACTGGACTGCTGCTACGTGCACAGGAGCCTCCATCAGGGGACATTGAGCCTGGTGGTGAGCAACGACGAGGAGACAACTGCTGCAGCGGAGGCAACGGTGTCAGGAGGTGGTGGCTCGAGTGGAGACCAAGACCTCCATTTTGTAGTCCCAGCATCTGAGACTGATGCATGCCTGGAGGACAGTTTCGATCCAACATGTGGCTCGACGAGAGAGGAGGGGAGTATGAAGATGTTGGAGGAGGAGGAGGTTGATGGTGCAACATTCCGCCATTTTGCGGAGAGTATAAGTTATAAGGGTATGTGGAGTGGTTACTGAAGATGGGTGATGATGGTAAGAGCCCATTAGGAGCACCATTGTTAAGGTAGGTTACTTCTGGGTGAGGAATGGGGGAATGATGCTGGCTCTGATATAACATTGGTTGAGGAGAGGGAGAACGTGGGGAATGTACGGTGCGGGGGGTAAGTGCCGTCGGATGGACTAGGTGAGGATGAACTGGAGATAGTGGAGGAGGTTGAGCATGCATTGGAATAGGTTGTGAAGCAGGTAAATGTGTTGTACTAGAGCTGTCAGGACTACACGGTAGTGCACCATAACGATGAGACTTTTTGTAGGAATAAGCCATTTCAGTAGGAGATGATGGTGGTGGAGTGGCCTGGTTTTGATTCTGTGGTTCTTTGTTATTGTTAGTATCAGTACGGTTGCGAAGAAGGATGTTCTCTAGAATACTGGTGGTAGGTGGACTATGCCTGCTGATGCCATTTCTGACATCTTCTTCATAGAACGGTTTTGGGGGTGTTGGTACGATGGGTGTGAGAGGGGGTGGGGGGGAATCAATCACGATGACAGTGGTACTGTTGGGAGGGGTGGATACTTGGCGCGGGGACATTGGAGGAAGAGCTAGTGGCGTAGACTGAGTGGGAGCTGACTCCTTCTCTTCCTCTGCTGGGGTTTCGGGAGCATCATTCTTATTCTTATAGTGGTATGCTTTAGTGATCTTGATTTTCACCTTGCGATACTCATTTTTCTGTACATCTGGTGGCTCCACAACAACAGCTGCTTCATTTTCAGGAGTCTTTTTACTAAAAAAAAAGAAAACAAAAACAAAATAAGATATGTCAATTTAATACCTTTTAACAATAATTTTGAAACAGAGAATATATACTACATACATTACTGCTATTACAGTATTCCCCCAGTTATTTGGGCTAATGAAGGGGAGAACATGTATGAAAATCATGGATAATCCAATTCAGTGTTGAAGAAGTTTAAGTATTTCCTCACAAGACTGTATTTTTCTTGTACCCAAAATATTATTGTAAGCAGTCTTGATGACTCAAATATTCAAGCAATGTGTTGCAATGTACAGTAGTGTGTGTTGTCACTCACAGCCACAGCACAATCGCCGTTTTCATGTTCTTCTCCTTTCTCATATGACTTTTCTTTTACCTAGATGATTTGTAGTCGCATGTACAATGTCTTAATCAATCATGTGTTGGAAACTGGATTCACAAGAGTCTATGTTCACCCATTCCTAGACATTGCCCCCCTCAATATTTTCAAATCATCCTATATTGGAGATGTTGACCATTATGCCTGTCTTGTTCATACCTTCTTCTGTGCAGCCTAACAGGTCATTCCCCATATCCAGCAATATTTTGTGCCATGACCTCATCAATGTTTGTGTTTTGACATACTCCCAAGCATTAAATAAATGGCGCTCAACCAGTAGCAACTGGCTCTAAAGGGCAGAGGGGCATGTGCCCTTCCAACTAAGTACGTATTATTGTATGGTTCTGAAAGATAATGTACTCAGTTTCAGCACTAGGTGCAGCAATGTTTTCATCTGACATGTGGTTCGCTTGCTGGCCGGTCGAGCTGAGCCTCTGCCCTTCTCTGCAGACTCTTTCTTGGATAAGTTTGGTATGTACCTGCATAGAACCTATTATTTCTTAACATGCACAGAACGGGAGATTTGGGCATTGGCAAAGCCAGCGATACGAATAAAAATACACGAAGTATTATTGAGCCGACTCCAACATTTGTTTCCAATGTAAGTGTTGAAAATCTGTTGCCTGAGAAGCGTGTTATGCTGGCTAATGAAATTAGTCTATATCATATTGCATTATATTTTAGTGTGGTGTAGTTAAAATTAAATCTGTCGTATACAGTGTGCGGATATATAGTATTCCAATGAAAAGATACATACAGAATATTACAGGTGTACTTGTACCTGTTGGTGATGTACATAACATTCGTAGTTCTACTAAAACACTTCACTCGGTGAATAATATTCTAAATGAACCATTTTTGCAACTGTCCCTAACTGAAAAGAGAGAGATAAAGCCACTTGGTCGAGCAGCATCTCATTTAAAACTAGAACAAGTAAAGCAATATAAAGGGCATGGATATCAGTGCAGACCCCAGCAAAGGGTTTTTGCATTTGTTTTCTTGTGTGTGTTTACTAAATTGTGAACTTGTGAAAAAGTAGCTCCCCTCTGCCAGTCCCACTCAGTAACCGCTACTGCACTCAACACAATTAAAGAAAAAAACGCCTCTTCATTATCATTGTTTCCCATTAGCATTCTCAGGAGACCTGTTTGACAATATCATTTAAGGGACTTCATTCCATGGGCTAGATTATGGAAGTCACATTAGGGGGAAAATATTTAGTCATGTTCAATCCCCTTCTCTTGAAGATGGTACTGAACATAAATTTCCTATGAAACCAGCCTGTGATGATTACCTGGACCATCCAAGGTCCTTTTTCATTATAATATGTCTACAATACATTTTTTCTTTATTTTGAAGTTGCACAAATAACCCACACATGAATAACTGGGAGTTTACTATATTATCATCATTCTTTCAAAATAAAATTACCTGTAGGGACTGTCGCACTGAAAACTGAAAAGATCAGAGATACAATGATGTACATGGGTATGACCTATTAGCTGAAAGGAAGTTATAATTCTCAGCTTTCACTCCTATTTGTTAATGGCAATATCCATACATGATTTAATCATTGATAACAACTAGACCTCATGTACATAAAGAATACATTTTATATTAATATGCTGCTCACCTGAAGTCAAGAACATAGTTGTTGTCACTGTCCGAATCACTACTGTCCTCAGGGGGAGTAAAGCCATCATCATGATAGCTATGGTAACCCTCATCTGATCGAACAGAGCCATCCGTAGGAGTCAGTTGTGTTGATCGTTGATCATAGCTGTGATGGTGGTTCGAGTCCTTACTCGGAGACTCGTTAGGTGAGGTTGTTGACACTGCCATCACCTCAGGAACAACAGACTGTTGAACTTGTTGCCCTAAGAAGAAACAATCATTGTTTAGTTGCGTACTTGGATTTCTAAGTGGATATCAGTATTGCAAGGTATTAATGCAGAGCATTTGCTGGAAAATGCAACCCACTTTGCAGCTCTTGCCAGCATAAATGGCCAGCGAGATTTAATAACAGCCATCTATTTTGGAACTTTCTTTACAAGCACACCAAACATGTATGAGTTTAAAAAAATCAAATATTTCTTTATTTTCATCAAAGTTCATCAATTTTCTGGCTAGGAATCTTCTTCTTCTTTTGTCATCAACTTGCAGGTTCATTGGCAGCAGGTCGCCACATCTCTCTGCTTTCAGCCTTCCTTTTGAGAGCATTATAAATCAGGAAGCCAGTGTATTCCATTATCTGCTTGATGTACTGCTGTCTTGGCTTGCCTCTGGTGTTCATACCCTCAACTTATCCCTTAATAACTTTTTTTTTGCTATTTTGCTTTTACGTCGCACCGGCACAGATAGGTCTTACGGCAATGATGGGATAGGAAAGGCCTAGGAATGGGAAGGAAGTGGCCGTGGAAAGGTACAGCCCCAGCATTTTCCTGGTGCAAAAATGGAAAACCACGAAAAACAATCTTCAGAGCTACTGACAGTGGGATTCAAACCCACTATCTCCCAGATGCAAGCTCACAGCTGCGCGCCCCTAACCGCACGGCCAACTCGCCCGGTAATAATTGTTTTAATGAGACCATCCTGCCTTAACAGATGTCCTTTCCAAATGGTTCTTCTGATTTGGATGAGTTTCTAAAGACATGATGATACTTCCTCTATTCTCCACAGTATCTGATCATCCAAAGGCACGGTGATACTTCCCCTATTCTCCACAGTACTTCAACATTCAATACATTGTCCACCCAGGAATTCCATAATATTCAAGTTCTTTACATTTTCTCTTATGCTTACATCATACATGAGACTGGTGCACAATTATTGCTATATATTATCAAGGTTTAGTTGAACTTTATAGGAATCACCTCCCTTGCTTTCCACAAACAGGTAACTTTTGCTGTTATCTACAGTGGGTTACACTTTCCAGGGATTGTCCTAAATAATGTAAAGTGAGACTTACGTATTCTCTGCAGCATGAGTTCGCCTGTCAGAGGATAGTTGAGCCTTTCAGCAAATTCTCGACAGTACCACACCAAGAGTTCTTGGTTGGGTAGGATTGGCTTGATGGTATAGAAGTAGATGTTCATCTAGGATTAAGAAATACATAACGTAAGTAATTTTGCGAAAGAATTATTTGATGATTTCAACAAGAAGTATGAAAATTAGAATATGAAAAGAAAGATCTCAGCTGTTTACTGTTCAACTTTCGAACGGATTAACTGAATAATCTTAAAAGTACACTGGCCACTATTTTGTTTCTGTTAAGAAGCAGTGTATCTCAGTTTTAATACAACCTGGAATTATTTCTGGCTATGTACACTGGCTATTTTGTTTCTGTTAAGAAGCAGTGTATCTCAGTTTTAATAGAACCTGGAATTATTTCTGGCTATGTATCAGAAAGAGATGAAATTGAATGATTTTTAAGGGTAGCTTTACCATATCACTGACCGAAGAATGAATCGTGTTTCTATAATTCATCTTTATATATTACTCAATAGATAATGTCCTCCTTAAGAGTAGACTACGCAATCTTTCTATACTTAATATATACTGTAAGACTTTTGATAAATAAAGAGTCGCAGGTGTAATAATTCAGGTAAAGAAGGTACAGTAACTGTGTAAAACTATTTTCCTGTTAGTTCCTGGAAATCTCTAATTGCATGTCTGTGTCATATTGATCTAACTGTCCCATTCTCATGAATTGTTCATTGAGATTTTGATATTTACCTTGTACTGGCAGGCAATAAGATTCTGTGACTCAGATGAATAGGCAGGATTAACGTAACGCATCCAGTTGGATTTGCTTGTATCGTAGCCGTCCATGTAGTAGAACAGTTCATTGTCTTTGTACACCTGAAGAGAGAGGAAAGTTTGACTTTAAACAACTATACAAGATACAAATAGCTCCTAATAGCAATATCCATGATGAAATATGATTCAAAACAAATCATATGAAGAAAAATTTCACAAATGAAATGAAATGAAATGTCGTATGGCTTTCAGTGCCGGGACATGCCAGGATGGGTTCGGCTCGCCAGGTGCAGGTCTTTCTATTTGACTCCCGTGGGCGACCTGCGCGTCATGATGAGGATGAAATGATGATGAAGACAACACATACACCCAGCCCCCGTGCCATCGGAATTAACCAATTAAGGTTAAAATCCCCGACCAGGCCGGGAATCGAACCCGGTACCCTCTGAACATAAGGCCAGTACGCTGACCGTTCAGCCAATGAGTCAGACAATTTCACAAAGAATATTTGCAATTGATCAATCTGAACTAATACATGGAGGTTTAAAAAGAAGTTACCTAAAATGGTAGAGAGCTTGATGGAGCTTGTTTTGTGTTAAAGAAGTTTTCATATCAGTACTTCTCATAACATATCAGCTTTTATCCTCCTCGACAATCACACGAAATATCACAATGTCTTTTAGCTCTGACTGGCCCAATTTATAACACTGTAGCAATTTCGATAGAAATGTTAATTGTACTGTAGGGTTGTTTTGGAAAATACATTTCTTGATAAAATATCAGCCTTTGGGTGTGGCGAGCCCATCGCAACAATAGCCTATATGGATAAGGCAGATATGGTGCCTCGGAAAACGTTAGGGCATCCCCTACTAAAAGTGATGCGCAGCTCTGCGGGTGCTGGGGGAACTGTGAGAAGTGGGCAACCAGCACCAAACTACATCAAGATTGTGACAGT
The DNA here is from genome assembly GCF_040414725.1 of Anabrus simplex. NCBI lineage: Eukaryota > Metazoa > Arthropoda > Insecta > Orthoptera > Tettigoniidae > Anabrus > Anabrus simplex. Next base: position 380,572,333 of record NC_090265.1, read on the forward strand.
AAATGTCCTGACACTGACGGGGAAAGACAGAAGAACTGGATGACTTCATGAAAGGAAAAGATATAGCCATACTTGGACTGTGTGAGACCAAGAAGAGGGGTACATGAGAGATTCCTATGAAGGAAGGATACAGGCTGTATTATAGCAGAGGACCTGAAGCAAAAAATGGAGTGGCCATCATACTTAGAAAGGAAATCCAAGAATATGTGGAATATACAAACTGAATCAGTGATAGGTTTGAGAATGATATGAAAGATCTATTTCAGTTGAATGACCCACAAATGGGTTGCACAGATGAATATCTACAGGACTTTTGAGAGGAAGTGGAGAGACAGATAGAATATAAGGAAGTGCTATTGATGGGAGATCTAAATGCACAAGTTGGAATGGAAAGACAAGGAAAGGAAGACGTTGTAGGGCCCTTTGGATATGGAAATGTAAATCCAGAAGGCAAGTCGTTGGTGGATTTTTGCATGAGGAACCAAATGATTGTTGGAAACACCTAGTTTAGGAAGAAGAACAGTCAGAAGATTGCAAGGTATGGTCGGGGAGACAGACGAACAAAGACCATGATTGATTATATAATCATGGAGAAAGAACACTGGAAGAACCTTTTAGATGTTACAGCCATGCCTGAAGAAGCCTTTGGTGGAGAAAGAAAATGGCATGGAAAGCATGGGAAACATCTAAGACTAGAAGAAAATATGTGGAGGCAAATAATTTGACCAAGAAAGTAGTGGATGAAGAAAAGAGGAAAAGCTGGCCCTTATTCACACAGAAATTGAGAGATAATATCCAGGTCAGGAAAAAATTACTGTATGGTATCTTAAGAAACAAAAAGAGAGATCAAGTAAGCACCAGATTTGTGAAGGATGAAGGCGGCATAATATTAACAAAGCCAGAAGAAATAAGAATCAGATGGAGAGAAGTTGCTGAACATGAGAACTAACGACAGCGATTCAATGGACAACTAGGAAAGGCAATTAGTTGATGAAGAAATGGATAAAGAAATTACAATGAATGAAATTGAAAAGGCAAAAAGAAAGATGAAGAATGGAAAAACACCTGGAATAGATGAAATTTTAGTGGAGATGATAAAGGCAGCTGGAGCTGTAGGCCTGCAGTAGACATAACGAGTTCTCAGGATTGTCTGGGAGAATAAGGAGGTCCCTGAGGATTAGCAAAAAGGAATAATCATCCCAATTTTAAAGAAAGGTGATAAGAAAGTATTGAAGAATTACGGGAGAATTACTCTGATATCCCATGTTGCTAAGATAATGGAGAGGATACTGGAAAGTAGTATAATGTTGAGGGTTGAAAACAGATACAGGAACATCAGTTTGGTTTCAGAAGTGGAAGGTCAACAATAGAGCCCATTTTCATTATGAGACAATTAATGGAAAAGCAATGGGAGTATGGGAATGATATGGTGGTGACATTCACTGACATTGAAAAGGCATATGACAGTGTCCCAAGGACTAAATTTTGGGACAGTCTGGTGCAAAAAGGAATTGGACAGGGATTAATAAAAATGATCATGGCAGTGTACAAGGAATGTTGTAGTTGCGTACAAACACAAGTTGGCACGACAAGTTGGTTCAAAATAACTAGTGGGCTGAGAGAGGGAAGTGTTCTATCACCAATCCTGTCTACAATAGTAATGGATGTCATCATGAGAACAGCAAAAGCAACATATGGAGGAAGAGAAATGAACATCATGTTATTTGCAGATGATATTGTGATTTGGGAGAAGAGGACATGAAGGTTCAAAAACAGTTGGATGTAGTAAATGGGATGATTGAAAATAAGTGTAAAAAAGAGTAAAACTCTTGTTATAACCAGAGGGGAGAAAGTAGGGAAAGGTCAGATTAGACTTGCAGACAAGCCCCTGGAAGTAGTGGAAACGTTTAAATACCTGGGGAGTGAATTAATGGAGAATGCTCGACTGGATGCTGAGATTAGTAAGAGGATTCAAGCTGAAAGCTTTTTCTATCGTAGTGTATGAAACATGTTACGGGACAAAGATGTGCCAATGGAAGCAAAGGAAACTATGTGCAAGATGTATTACGTATCCATAACAACTTACGGAGAAGAAACTTGGCCAATGGCAGAGAAGGATGAGAGTCAAATACAGGCAGCCGAAATGAAGTTCTTGGGGAGTATGATACAGAACAGTAGAAGAGACAAAATAAGGAATGAGAAAATCCGGGAAGAAATTGGAGTGGAAAAAATGAATGATAGAATAGAGAAGAGTCGACTAAGATGGTTTGGGCACATAAAACGAATGAGTGATGAAAGAATGCCAAGAAAGGTGATAGAAATGCAAATACAAGGAAGGAGGGGCCGTGGACGACCACGATTGAGATGGAAGGACACAACCCAACGCAGTATTATAGAAAGAAACCTGGACTGGGACACAGTGTTGGAGGAGGAGTGGTGGAAAGATTGAAGAAAGAGGAGAGGAACCATATTTGCCCCTACCCGGCTACAGCTGGATAAAGGGAAATGATGATGATGAGAAAATGAAGTATTTAACAATAATTACAACATATTAATATTCAAAATAAAATAAAGAATTAATTCAATGAATACCTGCATTAACATTACTGTATGTAAATAAAATAAATAAATTAATAATAATAATAATAATAATAATAATAATAATAATAATAATAATAATAATAATAATAATAATAATAATACTAATTCAGTTCATATCCCTTTAACCTTAGAGTTTCTTCTATTTGTCAAGTACAAATAAATAGACTTGAAATATTAACAGTAACTTACTTTAGTAAAAATGATTTTCAAGAGACTGAGATTAAAAAAATACATCAGGTTGTTGAATTGCTATCTTTCTTCCAAAATGGATGAACATTTTGTTACAAATATACCATGTTTGTACAATGAGAAAACTTGACATACACAGCAATGAATGTATATTATTAACTTATAATATCTAAAACATGCTTATTTGTTAGTTAACAAAGTATATTTTCTCAATGTAAGAACAAGAAAGATTTTTAAAAAACACAAGATGTGATGAGGACGTTATTTGTAATGAATAATTTTAGTCATATTTATATCTTTTTATTTTAAAGAAAAACACACTTCTATTCTGGAACATGGCGAAGATTACCTCTTAAAATGATTCTGTCAGCTATTAAGGAAGTTTGACTTGGGTACACTAGGTGTAAACAACCTTTTACAAAGCAAATTTACCAAGATTTTAATTTTATTAATGTATGGAAGAAGTTATAATTTCTTGGTAAATTCTGATTAGTGGGAGACCACAATACTTACAGAATTCCACTCTATTTTCCTGTTCTTAATATACAGATTGTACTAAGTTTATCAAATTTTGGTGACTGTATATGTACTTGAGACGGTGTACAGCTAAAAACTTCCGAACTGGGAAAATCCTATGACACTTTCAGCCCATTAAGGTTCTCGGTCTGCCACGATGACTGTTGCCCATTCAGATGGCCTGCAGATCAAGTGCCTCATGGCAGCATGAGAACATCCTCAGCCATACTGCTTGACTTTCATGACCAGGTATGGTGCCTGTCATATCCAAAAGCTATTCATTTGGTCTCAGAAGGCTGACTGAACAATTCTGGATGAAGCAAGGAATAAACACCGGGTTGTCCGCCTCCGTAGCGTAACGGTTAGTGTTATTAGCTGCCGTCCTCGGGGGCCCGGGTTCGATTCACGGTACTGTCAGAATAGCAGGAGGGCTGGTATGTGGTTGAAATGGCACACGCAGCTCACCCATTTGGGGATGTGCCTGAAAAGAGCTGTACGACCTTGGGATGAGGACACGAATGTACTTAATTTACTTTACTTTACTTTAATACCGGGTCCTCCAAGTATGAGGCAGGTACGCTACCTCTGCATAAAAAGGCTGGTCACTAACTGGGAAACAGACGACTTAAACATTTTACGAAACTACATTATCCTATTTTAAGTACTGGCAATTATTTTGAGACCATGGTTGTAACATTCATTAGGCTGATTAAATATTGTTTCATACTCTCATATCAAAGAATATTTGTTATGCTGAGATAAGCTGGGAATCAAACATAAGGTCATTAAGATATCAGAAGAATGGAAACCTTGATATTACGAAAGTACAGCAGTAGTTACAGTAGTACAAACAGATTGGTTAAAACATAACTTCTAGCATATCCTGGGTATATAGGAATGACACTTATACAGTGCTTAACTGGTATACAGAGTGTCTCAAACCTTTTGGGTCAAATTTGAAACAGGTGCTAGTGGGTCCACGACCGATTATATTGAGATAGGGAACCAATCGTCGGGAATGCATATTTATTGTATTACGGACTTACACAGAGTACATCGCATAACAACAACGTAGTTCATAGTCATTGTTCAAAGTGACGATCGCCAGTCTCAATGCATGAATGGCAACGGCGCATGAAGTTCTGCCGCACTCTCTCAAAGATCCTTGGTGTCTGTTGTATCAGGAGACAGGCAGCTTGGAACCACCGTTTCTACGGGGATTTTATACACCAACGACTTGACGTAACCCCAGAGGAAAACGTCCAGAGGTATGAGATCCGGCGATCGTGCTGGCCATGGGACAGATCCTCCCTTTCCAATCCAACGATGAGGGTACGTGTTGTTCAGGTGCTCGCGGACATTAACATCGAAGTGGGTTGGTGCAAAGTCGTGTTGAAACCACATCCTTTCGCGGACAACAAGGGGTAGAGCATCTCGCAGGAACACCAGGTAACATGGACCAGTCAAACGGGGAGGCAACAAATAAGGTCCTATTAGGTGATCTTGGATAATGCCCGCCCATACGTTGACAGAGAATCGTTGCTGGTGGCCACCGATGTGGGTGGCGTGGGGATTGTCCTCATTCCAGACATGGCTGTTGCGGCTGTTGAAAACACCATCACGGGTGAATGAGGCCTCATCCGTGAACAATACAAACTGTACATAGTTCGACACTACAGCACTGCGGTGGATAATCCATTGACAGAAGTGAACGCAGAGCTCAAAATTTACCGGTCCCGGTGCTCGCACACGTTCTTTATGATAGGGGTATAATACCTGTTCCGCCAGTACTCTCCACACTGCCTCCTTCGAAGAGTGCGTTTCACAGGCAAGTTGACGGGTGCTTATTGCTGGGTGGCCGGCCACACGATCCAATAACATCTCCTCAAAGTCCGGTGTTCGGACATGTCTTTAGCGGGAACCTTGGTTGGCTCTCTGTGGTGTGAACGACCCCGTATCTCGTAAGCTGGTATCCACGGAGATAAACTTCTTCCAATTAGAATGACGCCAGTTGGGAACGCGTTCTCTGTACATTCGTGCTGCTTTACGGACACTACATCCTGCCGCAGCGAACACTAAATGCATGTCTGCCAACTCTCGTGACGAGTAACGTTCCATCTTTGACTACGCGTCATGCACTGTACACTGTAACATGCCTTACCATGGACATATCACAAGCTGCCTGATGCAATGGACAACTGACACCAGAGGTAGTGGTAAGCGTGCGGCACAGGTTAATGCGCCGGTGCGATGCATGCATGTGTTCTGTTCAATGTGAACACAGCGAGATAGTGTTTTGTTCCTGGCCGTATCCGACCACAGATATTACTGCACAATGTCATTCGTATTTCTCGCATGAACTCGGACATGACAGCTAAAGCCGATGTTTGTTTTGAAGAGACGGTGACAAGTATTGCACTGAATATCTGTTCGGTAGACTCATTTGTTCAGTGAAGCTGAGCATCTTTTCGAGTCTGGTCCTTTCAAACACTTATTGACCAGATTGCTTGAGCAGGAGATTCTGAATAAGTCTTGACTTCGAAATACTGAGCGAGACCCATATCTTGAAAATGAGTTTTAACGAGTCTACACCTCGTTTTGCACTGTTCTACTACACAACGAGATGGTCCACAAATGCAAACACAGTTGACTCTGTCATTGGGTGGGACAGACACTGATGAACGAGATTTGTTTTAATGTTCCTTCGATTGTTTAAGTGACAGCCTTGTCGTAGTTCCATTCGGTGTTTCTTGGAAGGGCTGACTAAGCCACGCCGGGGAACTCCCAGCCAGGCAGAAGACATGCCGCGGTCTCTCCTCTATTGCTTTCTTCGTCTGGTTTCCAAGCCGAGTCGCGAAGATTCTAGTACCGGTACTCCATTATCAGGATATAGAGAGAGTCGCAGTATTGTCGTGTACTGAGCAGAATACTGCGTTTGCCGCCTTGGAGTGCTGAGCGGAGTACTAAGTATGTACTGCATTGGAGTACGTTGTGTGTTCTACTGCGGACTGCAGACCGACGTCGAGTCTGAGTGCGGAACAGTTGGTGTGAGTAGAGTAGGAGTTATGTTAATTTTTAAGGACAGAAATTTCATGCTCTAATAATACCTTTAATATGTACGCAATTATGCACTGAGAAGTTCTATAATACACACATTAATATGCCTATATAAAAATACTAAGACATCATATTGACATAAAATAAACATTTAAAGGATTTTTATAACATAATCTCTCTGTGAATAAACATGTTATGGAAACCATATGAATTATTTAACTTATTGTTCTAGAACTGGTTTCTGCAATCAACTTGGAACCCATAATCGGCGACTTTAGTGCATTACTGCATATGATGATGACTGATTATGATGACCTAATAAAATCTAAAAGGTAGAAATGATTTTAGCATAGTAATGAAAGTATTCGCTAACTATAGACTAAATTAGGAGATCCAACTTGTAACTCATGACTCCTGATTATATGTCGTTGTTCACCTAAACAGGGTGAGTACACTGTAAACTTTACTCGTAAACAATCTCACACAACGTGATACCGCTCAAAATAATTTACGATAAGAATCTTGATTATCTGTCTCTCAGTCATCCGATATACAGATTATCTGTAGCCAAAACATTGAGCACAGTTTGTATGGAGACATATAAACGTGTGCTATACAACTCTTTCCTGCTTTCATCAAACACTTCAACACGAAGTTATGATTTAGGTCACTTTGGAATACCATGTACACTTTTTACATCGCATCCTCTTGATCAGTGACACAATTCTCTTACCTCGGTAGCGTCATATCGCAGGATGGCAGTGTAGATGTAGATGGCAGCTACAGACCTCACAAAGCCGCAGAAGTCTTTCAGCGTTTGCAACCCATCTGGTCTACTTCAACGGTCGATATGAAGATGAAACACGATTATGAAATACTCGTCATACCAGCCACGATCTACACCATGGAAACATGGTTAAAATTACGGCGCAGGCAACACGGAAGGTCAACGTGTTCCACCTACGTTACTTACGCAAAATTTTAAGTGTCATTTGGCACGACTGTGTCACCAATGAGGACCTTTTGAGGTGGTCTGGCTCCAGAAAATTGCAAGATATTGTGAAATAATGTCGAATGCGTCTAGCCGGTCATAATTTTCGCTTACCAGAGAGCCGATACTCGAAGAATGCTACGTAATGGGAGCCACCAGGGGGCAGGAGGAAGCCGGATAGACCACACAAAACATGGGGTCAAACGTTCAAAGATAATTAATATCAGAAGGGACGATATATAGAACGCCGCTTCCAATATCACCCATTAGCAAAAGTCTACTGCTCTAAGCGCTTCCTGCGGACAGAACCAATAATGATGATAATCACCCTCTTGAGCAAATTTTCCTTATAGTACTATCGTATCATAGGGGGTGAACGGATGTAAGAAGGAGCTAATGTTTTACAGGTTGAGCCCATAGCTGTTACTATGTGTTCTACCGAAAGGACCCAGAAGCTATGCTCAGCAGTCCATCGTAGTTAACTTCCAGTGTCAGTTTTTTCAATTAATTGTTCATTGTGCTTCGTCTATTCAAATAGATAATCGATATTGGTCTGTCTGTCTGTCTGTCTGTCTGTCTGTCTGTCTGTCTGTCTGTCTGTCTGTCTGTCTGTCTGTCTGTCTGTCTGTCTGTCTGTCTGTCTGTCTGTCTGTTTGGTCATCAGCCCACAGGCTGGTCGGATCCTCAAATAGCGCCACCAAAGGGTATACAGTTATAGGAAAACCACACAAACCAATGGCAGCACCAAGATGAGGCGTACTAGGCAAGATGAGGAGTGAGGAAGTGTGTCATTGCTTTCCTCACTGGACCAGAAGGTGCCATTGCAGCACGACTGACCCAATGAGAAACACCTTTCATAACACTCAGACACACTGGTTGTGCTCTAATGCCATTACTCAGCACAACCCATACCCCAACAGCTTCCGTATTGTCACAGCCATGGATGAGACTGGAACTGGGGTGGAAGCTACCATTTACTCTGGTCTGTGCCAAGAGACGGATCGGTATAATAATTTATTGCAGCCAATGGCCATACACACGATAATACACAATGATTAGGTTACATAGGTAATTAAGTTCCGTAGGTAACAATGTACACATTGTCAGGTACTCACTAGCACTCATAGTGGGGAACGACTTCCGTTCCGTTTGTGGGACCTCTTATAAAACTCCTTTGGAGCTCCTTTAGGTTAAATCCTCTCTTGGGTCACGTACTGTTACACATAGCGGGGGTAGGCCCATTGGTTGTTCTATTTGTGGGAGTGCATTTAAGCGGTCGTTTTTCTTAGGGACACACGGATCGATATGAGACTATGTTTATGAAATTATATTTGACAGAGGGGGATCTTCGCCATTATACATGTTCAAGATAACAACTTACCATTACTGCTAAAGAAAGCTACTGCTAAAGAGATACTATCCTCATCACATCACAAACACATTGCATTAGCGTATTCTATAACTTACTGCTTATATTAGTGAATTTTTATATACCTTTGGCCATTCTTCTGCTTCTTCTTTGATTTGCACCTGAGGATTTGTTAGAAGGTTGACATGAAAAGAAGGCAGAAACAGAACCAATAAGAATAAGTAGCCCAAAACACCAGTTCAGTGACATGTTAAATTCAATAAGAAACCCAGCCAAGAGGTAAATTTATATCAAAGAACCAGAAGCATATGGTTGTACCAAAATCAAGAAACCATTTGTTAATTACTAACTTAGGATTTTTCATATTACCTAGGCAAATTAGAACGTAAATTTCCCAATTGTGTTACTCTGGAACAATGGTTCACGGTTCACTGTAGATATTAAATACATCCACCGGATTATGCATCTTTATGGAGTGAATATGGTATTTGTCTAATGAGTGTGGAAGTGATGCCATACATTTGCAGGTGATCTATCGACTAGGTATTACGCAACGCGAAGTATTCGTCCATCAATAAGAGACCAATTCCTCCAAAATATTGATGAACTAATATAGGAGGAAAACATTTCATACTGATGCAATTGCAGGTACACCTTAATGAAACACTTTCAAACTATAAATGCGGTTAAGTTCTGTTGCAATGGCCGATGTAGCTGAAGTACGAGGAGCGAATTGTCTTCCTTTATTAAAGGGTCATGAAGTACCAAAGATTACTAAACGAGAAATTGTACCACGAATGTGTCAGTATCAGTGGTATTTTAATAAGCCTTACAAAAATGTGTACAATATTCACATACAAGAACAAGTTTTGCGAATACAAGGAGGAAGTTAATATTAAAAAAAGCAAATGAGAACAGAATTGCAGGAAGAGTTAAGCACACAACAGCAAACCTCAAGCAGTTTATGTGGTATATGGTACAGTAGGCTATACTGTAAAAATAATGTTTGTACAGCAGCTGAGAAGAAGGAAGGAAGGAAGAGAAATAACACAAGAAGAACGAAGTACGATAGAAACACCCAGAGAACAAGAACAATTCGTTATTTATCTTAATCATTGAGAATATGGGAATATTAAAATACCGGTACCGTTATTTAACGCATTTTATTTTGCTGTTAGCCGGAATTTTGTCACGTGCCAAAAGCCAACAATCCGGAGTTGTCTCATTTAAACACCATCAAATGCCATGGACCTCAGCAAGAAGCGAACCACTATTTTTGGAACAGAAGGCCAACGACTAACCGATTGCGCCACAGAGTCTATAACAAAGAAGTAAACCTCAATGGTATAGGTATCAGTTGTGAATAAAAATCTCAGCTATTTTCTAATGTGTGTTTCCGAACAGTCACTTATTTTCAGTTTTTCCTATGCTTGGTAATGTTACTATTATGTTATAATTATTTTATAATGTCTACTACAGTGCTATATGAAATAGTTTGATTGAAATACCTGCTATCCGCAAGTAAAATGTATCTATTTATTAATGCCGGAAAATTTTACTTGTGAAATTTTGCAGTAATTGCATATAATTCAAAATTCTTTCATTGCCAATATGTTTCATTATTAACTAACCTAGAAAGCAAATTAAGCATAAAAATATTTGTTGATTGTCTACCTCTTGCCTGGTGTAACATGCAGTTTATTTAAAAGCTTCATTTTCTGAAATGCCTTCTCCTCTTTTGAAATAACAGTGTAGTGATTAGAAATACTGTCCAGATAGCATTTTGTGCTAAAAGATAACAGTATAAAAACATATTCAGTTAGCTAAATGTGATATAAGACTGTTAGTTAGATCTTTTTCCAAAACACAATAACAGAAAAACACATATTTGAGCAATATTCTCAAAGAAAAAAGAAATAGGAGAAAATATTTTTCTTCTCGTAAAATTAGTAAATTGTATGTAAATTCAATAAAGAACTGAAGTATATGACTGATTGCTTCAATATAGTCTAACGAAAGTAACAAGTTAGCTTTGAATGAGTGAATCATTACAAACTGAATCATCTAAGATGAAAGAAGGGATTCCAGTAACTGCAGTTATATGTCATACTATGTACAAGTATCATTTGAGAGTGTACTAAGAGATCTTTGAAATTAGGAACAGAATGATTCAAACTTTATTATTTTCCTGAAAGGACCAGCTTGGAAGCATCTTTTGACATCAATCAGGAATGTAAACAAGTCATGAGATTAAGACAAATAAAAATAAAAATCCATCTAATTATAATACGTGTGTCCCTGATTGTGTTACAGCATGTGCAATAGCAAGCTCGATTGTTGATATCGTGATTTATATATGATTTTGCTTATAATAAGTGAGAAATTCTATTACACTAAACACAGACAGAGAATAAGGACATGAAACAGGAAGTATGTCTCATTTCCAAATCCAAAGCCCCCTTGAATCAGGATAGAAGCTGAATCTCAGGAAAGAGTTTTAAGAGGCCTTGAGAAAGGATATAAACAAGTGTAAAGTAAACTTTACTATTTCAAAAATGTATATATGTACAGTTATGGGCTTGTGTTATTTACAATTAGTTTGCTTTCAATAGATATTTAAACATTCTTTAGTACTCACCCTCCAGAAGTACTTGCGATTCGCTGTTTTAGGAACAGCGTCTTTGGCATAAACTTCTCCAACCAGGGGTCCAAACCGAGTACCGGTGGGGATATAACCAGTACTCCAAACGCCTTGTACCTATAACCAGAATAAGTGTAATTATTCAATTGATAACGTACAAAAATGCAGATCATCAATTTCCCTTTTAAAAAATATTCACCACTGTCAGAAATCATTCATACCTTATCTCAGAACCCGAATGCCTCTTTAGTAAAGAGTAGAATAGTAATGACTTAAGATTTTAACTCTAAAAATTGCTTTAAAAATGTCCTTAAAAGTGCAAACGTGATTTAAAATAGCTTGTCAAAGGCTGACTGTGTATTAGGGTAGGCTAGGAAAAGTTTTACCTTTTCCATCAGTTATTCACTTAAGAATACATGTTGAATAAATTAAAAGCTTTTGAAGTTTATGAAGGATATGACTAACTACAGCGATGTTTAAAAGGTTTACTAAACATATATTTGCAAACCGATTATGGAGCAAATGACCACGAAGAGAAAGGCGCAAATAATCCCTTCTCATGTATAACGCTATTATACTTCTTCCTCCTACCCTCAATCAACATATTAAAATATAATTTTATGTGCTAAAACTGTTCACACGGAGTCCACATCAACCCAATAATTCCCTTCTGAGTTAAATTAAATCAATAGAAATGTACTGATATGGTAAGTAATTTGGCTAATGAAGTTCAGCATGTACGTCACCTCGGATCGTCATTTTAGTGGCCATATCATGGACGTCTACACTCTGAACAGTACGAGTTCTCGTCACTATGTGGATGGTCTTGCGATTTATAAGAATTGACAGGAACTGAATGTGTTCGTAAATTTGTAATAAGTAGGTTTATGACTGAAAGGAAGTGGCCAGGGTCTTCATGATTAGGCACTATTCTGCTATTTGCTATGATTCGAAGTGGGAAGCCACGAAATGAGCACATTAAGAATGGCTAAGGGAAGCCAGACCTGTTACCCTCGGCCTTCAGCCTAGTATTTCAATACTCTGTACCGTAGCAGGGTACCTACTGCACGAATGTACTAGACCGAAAGCCAACCCCTAAACAATGATGGCGAGCAAACCACAAAATCTTCCCCGAAAATAAAACAGGTAAATTATTTGGAACAGTATTGCCAGACACTCGAGAACTACATTTCAATGGGCGTAATTTCTATTTCGAGAGGCATGCATTAACAATTTGGATATTTTATGAAAATTATTGTCTGTTATGTTGAATTTTTTACCAAGAGGCGTTATCAAGTTGCAATAAACGAACTGCAATTTCAAACAAAATTAAGCTGTCGGAATTAGAACGTAACATATTTAGTGAAATCATTCTCTACAACAATAAACGCATGGGAGTCCCTCGATCCGATGTACCTCCAGTAATATCATTTCGTGAGTGACGTGTGAACCACTCGGACGTTCGGTCGCTGTATGCTAACCGGTTATCGAATACACCTTAAAATCTGGAGGTCTAGTTTAAAATTCCTCGGGCATATCTTTATAAATCAAAGCCAAAAAGCAAAGTCATCTCCGTACAGGCCATGAAGGCCCTTGGAGGGGTGGAAGGTAAAGGCTTCCACTATCCGTAATCTCGGCACTTGAGAGGATAGAGTGGTTAGCTCTACGCCCGGCCGCCTTTGCCCCCAGGAGTTAACCTGGTGCTCATTGTTGGTGTAAGCTGAGTGAACCTCAGGGCCATGTGCATCTCCGGAAGTCGGAATCTCGTTTCTTAAATTTTATGATTTCCAGACGGGGATTCGAACCCACGTCCTTCCGGGCGAACCGAACACCCCTTTACCGCCTCAGGCAGGCAGCCTCTGGCATCTCTTTATAGTAAAGTTTAATTTAAAGTATTTCAGCGTGTGGGAAGTTGTTATACGTTTTTCCTTGTTTAGTTCAGTATTTCAAATCAAAAGAAACATCGTGTGGACGTTGTGGAAATGATCGTAGGCAGGTGTGCATGCCAGGCGGAAAATTCATCCTTCTCTTATGATATGGGTTAAGGGACTCTGTTAATCCGGTTACTATATCATTTAAAACATCAATCACTTCCACTGCTACCGCCATTATTGTGTTACTTGAAAATACTTATTCCTGTTGCAGAGTTTGTACCTCCACTGATGTTTAGAACTGATCAATTTGCTGTTGTCATTGCTAGTAATGATGATTTTATGATGATGATGATAATAATAGTAATAAATTAATTGGATGGAACCAGAAAGGCTCGCCAACACGATTCTCACTTCCCAGGATAACAGAAAAACGCAAGTCCCATGGATGAAATAAGTCCATCGGAATCTAGAAAAGTGTGAAATCGGGCAGGAGACGTACGAAACAGAGAAGTCTTCTGAAGAAAGGTTGCGCAGGTGAAGGATCTGTTCGACGAGAAAACGCGAAAGAACAGAGTACTCTCGGCAGAAGAACGAGCGCGAATAAGGCAACAGATGATGGAGTCCTGGTGAAAGAGGAAAGATATAGAGAAAGCTTGAAAAAATGGTGGAAGTTGCGTACTCGCAACCCATAGTTGTGGTGGTGACGGGTCTACTTAACTCGACTGAGGGAGTCTTTCGATTTTTGCTCTTCCGCAATATTATTTATTTTTTATTATACAATCTTCCTGCAACAGCTCCAGGTTCCCCAAGGACAACGAGTACCCTAACAACAATCATGGATACAGATAGATACAGTTAAGAGTAGGAAAAAGAGTGGGGCACATTAAACATTTATCTGAGGGCCGCAAGCGTGGTTCTTGAAGAACGTGATGGACTTTTTGAGAGTAGTAATGGCGATGTTATAGATGAAATCTCTATTCAGCCCAACGGTATTGCAGAAGTTGACAAAAAGTTTAGGTATAGTTCCTCGAGCACCTAACATCAAGCCAATTACAGAGATGGGTGAGAGCTTGTACTTTTGCTTATAGAAGTCTACTACCGTTTCTTCATAAATTCTTCTTTTTTCCAGCATCGATCTCTTCTGGCTGGTTTTCGTTGGTCTCAAATCGAATTGTTGGATCAGTGATGAAACCTTTAGAATAGGATGGCTTAAAAGCAATAATGCCAATGCGTCGGTTGCTTCCTGTGTTGAAGAGACCTCTCAAAGCGTTAGCTATCATTGATATGGCTACATTACGGCGTGAGTTGCGTAGTAAATCACCATGTGGACAGGCTCCCAGGACATGTGAGTTTCGAACTCTGTGTGGCAACTGTTAATTTTTATTCGTAGGGAAGTGATTTATATTGTTTAGCTGACAGAATATAGTCCCATTGCATTTGCTATCATAACATTTTTACAGAGGACATTGGTATAAGCTTTTCAATTACCTTATCTAACCTTTACCTCCAAGTATAAATTTGTAATATTATCTTCTTACAGCGGTCGTTAAAAAATCTAAAGTGTTATATAAATCATTCAGGAGTTGCTTCCGTTTGTAAGGCCTCGAAGATGTTCTCTTTGGAAAAGAGGGAAACATGAGTTGTTAAAGATAAACATTTCTGCCGAAAGCATCTAATGTTCATGGGGCTCGTCCTTTTTCACTAGACCATCCACAAGACCTGTATGATATATGGAAAATAAAATAATCCATACGATTGAAATAACTTCAAAATCGCTTCATTTCTCTACGGCTTGTGCCGAGAATAATAGAATTCGGCCCCCACTTTATGAATGTAAGTTTCGTGGAAGTGTGAACACAGCGAGAAAATGCCTTCTAACGATGTGGAAGTACAACTGGGCAACCATCCTCTGTTAACACTAATCAGAAGAGAAGGAAGATGAGGACTCACATTTCGAAGAATAAAGGTATCGGCAAAAGAAAAGGGAAAGGCCATAGAGAGCGTGAGAATGAAAGACTCCCTAGGCCTCGCAACCTAATACCGTCGGGTCAGCAAAGAACAAGAGTTGACCAAGGGAGGTTAAATAGGAAAGACGAAAGCGAGGAGTCTGGCTGAAGTAAGTGAAAACAGTGTCAGACTCAGCCAGGGGGCCCTTGACTCCCTGAGTGATCTGTCAGTTACCATTTACGACAGGCAGGGCTGTTTTCTATCACCCCTACCCACCCACTCTAACGACAGAGAAATTTGTGATGGGTTCGTGATTTCATGGAGGGTGGCGTTTAATTTGGGGCTTAAATCAACTTCACATACAGCCTTAGCGCGTTAAGGAAGTTAGCTATGGGGATTAGAATATACCTCTAAACAGGCGTTAAAATCAAGACTTTCCAGTCAGCAACTGAGATGAGACACGGACAAGGGGAAGTGTAGCTAGGTTCCCGGGGGCAGACGTGCTCTACCTGCCCCCGTCTTAAGGTAGCCGACGCGTCTTCCTTCAGCTCTATCGATCGTAAGCAGCTGTTGCGATTGCGTCTCACTTCCGCAAAAGGTCACTCAAAAGACATCATTCTTCGCTCCTAACCCTAGGGCTATAGTAATCTCTTCCTTACCCATGTGTTGAAGACAAGGTTTGAATGATCTCCCCAGCGTAAATTTAAAAGTGGATAGTTTTGGTAAGCGCATTTCATGTATGATTTCATTCCATTGGTCAGGCTTGAAATGTATTTGGGCCACACTGGTTTGCATAAGTAAAAGTGTACTGCGAGCTGTTTCGGAACAATCGCAAAACTGGCAACAGTATTTGCGTGTTTTGATTTCATTCATATAATTAACATCAATAGCATTAAAATAACATAAATCTGATACACAGTTGGCTAAAGCTAAAGTAAACAGCAAAGAGGTTCGTTCTCACCCGGCGTTTTTGTTTTCTTTACCACTGTGGTCGGGTTTAATGCCGTTATTATACTACGCGAATGCTTGTGGCATTATTATTATTATTATTATTATTATTATTATTATTATTATTATTATTATTATTATTTCTTTCTTAATCTGTATACCCTCCAGGGTTGGTTTTTCCCTCGGACTCAGCGAGGGATCCCACCTCTACCGCCTCAAGAGCAGTGTCCTGGAGCTTCAGACTCTGGGTCGGGGGATACAACTGGGAGGATGACCAGTATCTCGCCGAGGCGGCCTCACTCGCTATGCTGAACAGGGGGCCTTGGTGGGGGATGGAAAGATTGGAAGGGATAGACAAGGAAGAGGGCAGGAAGCGGCCGTGGCCTTAAGTTAGGTACCATCCCGGTATTTGCCTGGAGGAGAAGTGGGAAACCACGGAAAACCACTTCCAGGATGGCTGAGGTATGAATCGAACCCACCTATACTCAGTTGACCTCCCGAGGCTGAGTGGACTCCGTTCCAGCCCTCATACCACTTTTCAAATTTCGTGGCAGAGCCGGGGGGTGGCACCTACCGAATATACTTTTCGAAGACACAGATAGGCCTGTATTATGGAATAAAAGTACTATAATTGTTATACTGAAAGGTGCAATGTACGAGGGAATTGTATCAGTATTTTGAGCGAAGATTTTCATGGGAACGATTGAGTAAAAATTAAAAATCTTTCTCGTCGACGATTGCCATAACTAGTTGTGGTTCTAACCTAGAAGAACACAAGTCATTCAATAATATGGACAGAGCGATACCAGTGAGTGATATTTCTCAACAGCTCACTGTAACTAAAAAGAACTAGGTAGAGATAGAAGAAAACTGGGATAGATCAAAAGGAAAGAAGCATAATTTCTTCTGGGTGATATCTGACAAAGGATTAGTGTGAGTAAGGTGATGAGCTGTTCGACTGAACAGTATGTTCCTAATTGTCAGTTGAGAGATGACGTGGAATGACATTAGTAGACGAATAAGCTTGATTGGAGTTGTTAAAGGTAGGAAAGATCATAATACGATAAAGTTGGAATTCAAGAGCACAAATAGGCCTGCGGCAATTTTTCATTTATAACAAAATGAATTACAAAATGGAATCATTTTCCAAATGATTAGCCTCACAGTGGGAGAGGGAAAGAAAGGCCATCTGTCTGAGGATGAAGTTGACAGTAATAATAATAATAATAATAATAATAATAATAATAATAATAATAATAATAATAATGTTACTGGTTTAACTCACTAACTACTTTACGGTTTTTGGGGATGTTGGAGTTCAGTCCCGGAGTTCTCTTTTACGTACTGGTAAATCTACAGATATATTTCAACAACAAATAATATAGGCTCAGAAGGCCAGCGTTTTGACCGTCTGAGCCACTCAGCCCAGCAGACAAAGCCGAACTAGAAGGGTAAAGGGATTATTATTATTATTATTAGGCGTATTATTATTATTATTATTATTATTATTATTATTATTAAAAATAAACAATCGTGATGTCTGAAAGTTCCAGTACACCTAGAATTTGAGTCTTGACACCAAGTTATATCATAACGTTTGAAATGTTGTTCTGGTGAGTTTTAAATGGAACTATGTATAAAGAAAATGACCCTTATCGAACCGTCCTGTAGGAATGTATGTTTAATTACTCCTACAGTATAGTGTATTTAAGGTACATTTTACTCTGTACTTTCGTATAGGAAAATGAACACAACGAACATTGTTCTGATGGACTGCATATCCATATGTGGCTTGGAAGCGTGACAAGTCTTGAGGAAAATAATTGATAAGAAGAGTATTGTGACATACGAGTTATTGTTTCCTCACCAACGATACAGTGCGTACAGTGCAGGAAGAACTATGTGCGCCGCAGACCTGACTTTCGCAACGTGGCACCACACATCAATAGTTCCGTCTGGATGTGCGACAGAGAAACGTGAACTATGGTGAAACTGAAGAGGTCATGCTTCAAATAATTTCACACGCCTCGTTATGTAAGGTGGAATTATTGGGAAATATTTATAATGAAAGAACCGATTTACAAATGAATATTGCCTAGAATATTTCAATAATTCCTCCACCTTTAAAAGAAATATTTTGAATTAAACAAAATTCAAGTTTTAAGAACTGAGTTAAAAACCTTCTTCAGCTTATCCCAGTTATTTCTGGGATCGCTGGAGCCACCTAGGCTCATTTTGGTTTTCACCGGGGGTTTAAGACCGGATGCCCTTCCCGGCGTCACGTGATTCTTAAGATTAAGTCTCGACCCAGAGTCGACCGGGATTCGAACATCAGCCTTCCAGGTGGGAAAACAGCAGCTAAGCCACTGAGCTAATCACACCCCCTTTTCAGAACTGAGTTATGATAATAAATCTAGTTCCCTTAACTAATTGATATTTTAAAGGTAAGGGAATAAAAATTGTGCGTCTTATATAATTAAGAAGTCAGCTTATGGAAGTATTCATGAATTTGGGAACAATTCCTGTATAACACGAATATGGATGAGATGTGAATGAGACTTTCTAAACTGGCGCGGTATACGTTAATGCTCGTTAATGTGGCAAATCTGCCTGTGAATATTTCTTGATGGCCACAGTGTTTCTGCATCTGCATCTGTCTCTTAGCATCGACCAGATAAAACTGTAGCTTCCACTGAGTCTCAGTCTCATGTATGACGGTGACAGTATGGAAGCAGAGGTGGTGCTGAGCAAAAACATGCATGTGAGCGTAGTGAAACGTGCTAATCCTAGAGCATGCCATGATGGATATATCACTTTCTGCTTCAATGAGGAAAGAAATGGCAAACTATCTCACTCCTCAACATGCCTTGTACTCGTCATTATGGTGTTAACATCGGTTTTTGCGGATTCTCAATAACAGTATAATCTTTGGTGGTAATATTTAAAGATCCAACCAGCCTTCACACTTCCAAGCGAGTGGCTGTGAGGTTCGAGTCACGTAGCTGTCAGATTAAATTCGGGAGATATTTGGTTCGAAAAACCTGCCCCGCCTCCGCTTTGTCCAACACAAATCTCACATGGAGTGACCGGGATTTGAACAACGGTATCCAGCGGTGAGAGGCCGGCACGCTACCGCCTGAGCCACGAAGGCTTACTTGCTTCTAAACTCGTTTATTTTATTGTTATCACGATAAGTGAATTGGAGGTGCATGTATCCATTGCGTAACGCATAATTTACTCAGTTTTAAGCAAGTACAAATATTAACCCTGCAGAAATCTCCATAGATTTCGTGCAAAGTTCGGTACTGGTACACTTTTGACACCTTAAATATGTAAGTGGCACAAGTTATTTCGTGAAGGTCGAGCAGTAACTTCTAACCTACAAATAAGTGTCAGTGTTTCGTACTACTGTGAACTCTAACGCCAGACCGTACACTGCTTATGCTGCCGCTACTGTTGCTACTACGAAATCCAAATTGGAAGAAATGCGCTCGACAACTTTGGATCACTCTCATTATAGTTCAAATTTGTCGCTATTTATCTAACATGTCAAGCTCCAAACCCCATCTGGGTCGAATAATCTGGGTGTAAGACAATGCGAGCAGCAAGAGAAAGAGACACATTGCGTATTCTATAACGTATTAGAAAAATAGATTAGAAATACACTCTGTCTGCTGGTAAGGAAAAGCAAGAATAGCAGGAATTAATGTTTTCTTCCCGATATGTGACATCTCTTTTCTGTCATCAACTTCTCTATTACGGGCGAAATAGTATTTGCTGCGGCAACTTGTAAACTTCTGAACAGTACGTCTTATTTGAAAGGAACCTCATATGGGTGAAGAAATAATTCCGTGTGTCTGAATCCCAAAGTTTTTATTATGTGTGTGCAGCCAACACGATTGTTTTTGTTTTTTGGATTTTAAAACCTATGCTGTAAAAGATATATAGTGATTAGCCACGGTTGACTTTTTTTTTTGCTAGGGGCTTTACGTCGCACCGACACAGATAGGTCTTATGGCGACGATGGGATAGGAAAGGCCTAGGAGTTGGAAGGAAGCGGCCGTGGCCTTAATTAAGGTACAGCCCCAGCATTTGCCTGGTGTGAAAATGGGAAACCACGGAAAACCATCTTCAGGGCTGCCGATAGTGGGATTCGAACCTACTATCTCCCGGATGCAAGCTAACAGCCGCGCGCCTCTACGCGCACGGCCAACTTGCCCGGTGGTAGACTTTTAAAGCCTGTGTGTATATTATGCATTTCAATACAATGGTAGGACCTCTGTTGTTCTGCAACATCAACTGAGAGAAAATGATAGGTCGGTAGAGGTGAGATGCTCCAAGCATTAAATGAGAGCCTGGCACCAGTAGACATGGGTCGACCCAATTACTGGGTTGATTTTAGAAGCGACCTTTACGCAACGTGTTGCAGTCAAGGATTGTCCTGCTGCAAATATTAAGCTCTGCTCGTCAGTGTAAATTTAGAGCAGTGGTACGTTCACTTCTCCCACTTCAGGAAACATATGAGCTCTCTTGTTTCATCTTGGTCGCACCAGTATTGTTGCCATGTCTACTGATTTTGGAGTAGACCATCCTTTTTAACCATCTACTGATCCAATGCTGAAAACCTTAAAAGGAGATAAATCTGGTTTTTTAAAGTTCTTATGGTATATTTAAAAAAATAACTTACCAGAAAGCAATGGGAACGGAAATCCAATAATACAGTATATTGCATTTATGGCTTTTCCATTTCCCTAAGTGGAAAACAGGGCGAAAACTACTAGTGAGTGATAATTGTTACGTAACAATGACATTGGGTTCGGCAGTAGCAGCACAAACACAGTATTAGATTTTTCGAATAATGCGGGAAGAAAACATATGGAGATTCAAAACAAATGATCCCTTCTCTTATCCAAGTTTATTTGGTGTTTTTTTGAGTTTATCCCAATCCAGTGTTGCAGTGAAGCGATTTTTTCTTTAGTCAACTTAACGAAAATAAAAAACAAGAAACACGCTATCAATAAAGACATTATGTGGGACTGAGGAACTTATGGTGAAATCCCAGCGTTATTCATATAACGTGACGAATTCGATACCGAAGGAGGCTAACAAAGATGACCTACTAGTCCTGCTGTTGGTGTTCAGTGCCATTACACGTTCGCAACCAGCATAATTTCTCTGCAAGGCGGATTGCCTAACGCCAAGGCAAAGTGAAGAAATGAGTTCTGAACGGTAAGATAACCGCGAACTTGATCAATACATTCCATCTAAAGTTATTTCGAGCCAATATATTAGAATTTGGTTCATAAAATTCGAGACTTCCCCTCTGTCCCATCTTTAATTTCTTCCATTCTTTCTGTGTGATTTCGTATTTTTTATTCATTCCATTTTGTTTCCATAAAAGTGATCAATAAGTGCAGAATATTTCTGTTTTATTTTCTGAAAATATGATTTCTAGATAGGACCAAATATTTCTTAAAATGCTTTTTATTATAATTTGCTTATCGTACCACCGATACAGATAGGTATTTTGGTGATGAGGTGATAGGGAAGAGCTAGGAGTGGGAACGAAGCGACCGTAGCCTTAATTAAGGTACAACCCCAACATTTGCCTGGTGTGAAAATGGGAAACCACAGACAGCCATCTTTAAGACTGCCGACAGTGGGGTTCGAATCCACTATCTCCCGAATGCAAGTTGATAGCTATGTGGTCAAAACCTCGCGGCTTCTTGCTCAGTAAAATATAGTGATATCACGGATAAATTTGGAACATGTAAATAAAATATACGCCGACTAAAGAACGAGATTTTTAAATGCATTTAATCATTTTATTAGGGGAAAATGAGGTTTGATATTGTTACGAAATTTTAAGCTAATGCACTTTGGGCTTAATATTAACTTGCATTGTTACCAACCAGTATTCATACAACAGTTTCCAAAAGGATGAATCCTTTCGTTCATCAACAATGAAACTAAATCTTTGAACATGAAAAAGCCAGACTCGGATAAATCTAATTTTAAACCATCATGAACCCTTCATTTGAGATATCAAAATATGCATATAGTTAAACATTCTACTTATGAAATCTACCTGGACAGTCCATAATTTTCTACCAACGGTGCTATACTACTTGGCTAAATATAGGATTCAACATATCGGAATGAATAATGTTCTGGTAGGAGCTCAGAGCATAATTTCTTCCTTATTTTTGAACTATGAAAGGGTTGGAAATTCGTAACTTCTTCATTCAGTGTCTCCAAAATTGCCTTAAAATGATCGGTCTCTATCTTGCGTCATCATTTGTATGATACATTTTTATAGCTTTTTAACGGTTCTCCTGTTTTGTACTCTTCTTAATATGTCAAAACTTGTAAAAATTATTTTTTTGTTCAGACTCTTCTATTATTTATTAGTTTGTCTTTCGGATGTATAATATTTCGTCGTTAAGGGCATAACGCTTTTATCTTCGTAGCTTTGTGGATTTCATTGCCAACACTTTTTAAAATTCAATTAATATTGTATCCTGTTTTATATAATCTTGTAAGTTTTGTCAATCGTGGCAATCTTGTAAATCAAGAAAGCAAGAAAGTAAAAAAAGAATAAATATTAACTTTTCTGGAACCTACATTATAATAATTGATTACATAGAATATTTTAAACAAATTTTATCGCAGTTTCTGAAGTTTCGGTCCGAAAAGGTAAGAAATATTTCCTTGTACATACTTCTTGTTTTCTTGTTCTACCGCGTTTCCCATACCTGTGGGTTCGTGGGTACGAACCATGTCGCACATTTGGATTTGTCCCTGTTTTACGGCATGATACCCTTCCTGACGCCGGTCCAATGTGGAGGGAAGTATTCACTATTGCGTATTTATGTGATGATTGGTAGTGTGATGTGTTGTCTGAATATGAAGGGGAGAGTTTCGAGACAAGCACAAACACCCAGTCAACCGAAATAAGCAAAAGAAAAGTTCGGGTGATCATCGGAGTTTTCCACCTCCGTTTTACCAAACGATTTACACATCTTTTGTCAATGGATAATAAAATTAGTACAGGCCTAGTAAATTGAAAAAATGAACATAATAAACAATCTTTAGGGGTTATTTTTACAATTTCGCCACAAATGCATATGGTCCTTGATTTATTGTAGAATGAGTACAGAAAGGTACATTTCCACACTGGAAGGAAGAGCTGTCAACTAGCAATAAAAAGAATAAACAAATGAATAACGAAGTAAGTAGTCTATTTTACATCACGACTTTACTAATTGTCACATCTCAAAGGAAAAGAAGTAATTCATGACAAGACATGAGTTTCAGTACTTGCTTGGTATGGCTTATATTCACAGTAATAGTATGGGTGATTATCAAGAACCAGTCTCGGTAAAAAGACTCGATCAAAAAGAAGAACGCCGATTATGATGATCAGGATTGTTGTTGAAAGGGGCCTAACATCTAGGTCATCGTCCCAAGAAAGCCGAGTGCAGGAGCTCAAGATGATAAAGCACGTGCCTTCTGAACCCAGGCTGGCGGGTTCAATTTCATCTCAGTTCGGTGGTGGATGAAAGTTCCTAAATATGACAACCTCGTGCACGTAGATTCAGCAGCAGGATAAAGAACTCCTGCGGGATAAAATTTGCGGCATTTTGGCGTCTCCAAAAAACGTAGAAGTAGTGGGAAGTAAAACTAATAACAGTATTATTTCAAAGGAGAAGATATTTTGCGCCATGATGTTGTTTTATGATGCCGACTTAATTAATAGTACAGAGCCACCATGGACGCTGTTATTATAAAAAAATATAAAACAAACCCCATATGAATTTTGTTAGTTTAAAATACATTCCGTTATTATATTCACATCGATTTGTTAAGGTTTCAGTCAGACAATGTCTTCACGGCATCGCATGGCTACCAAATGAAAACGTTGCATGCTATCCTCTTCCCGGTATTCACGTATAAGTGTGACAACTGGACGACGAAAAAGGTAAAAGGAGGGTTAATATTTATATCTATGGTGCTGAAGATGTTTGATACGGAAACCATGGATCGCAAAAATGTACTGTTCTTTTTCTAAGACAGTACTCATAGTCAGCGGTGTTCCTTTACAAAAACTGCACATTTTCTTGAAAGCGATGAATTTTCAACCCGATGTTTACTGGAACATATATGCTGCTCAAATTAATGACTATTTCCGATCCACACTAATAAATAATAATATTTGTATTAGTTTAACGTCCTTCTAATTACTTTTACAGTTTACGCAGACACCGAGATACCAGAATTTTGTCCTACAGTAGTTTAAGTACCAGTAAATCCACTGAAACGAGTCTGGAGTATGTAAGCACCTTCAGTTAACACCGGGCTGAGTTGGGATTGAACCTGCAACTTGGGCTCATAAGGTCAGTGGTTTGCCATCTGAACCACTCAACTCAACATTTCTGGAACATCTTGTATCTGAAATGATTATTAGTGTGTCCAGCATTATAAATATTTGGGTCACTGTGCACAACAGGTCAAGGGGGAAACTTCAGCAATCACCAGAAATATTGGAACTACATTCATACGTAAAGCTTAGGCTATCTGTATACGCCCTCGTTTATGCCTAAAATAATGCAATATTCTTGGAACTGATCAAGTGACTTTTGCACACAAATTAGGAATTAGTGTTAGAAATGCTGCATCAAACTTTAAGCACATTGTTTAACTATTAGTTTATTTCAAAGCAAGAACGGGCTGGAAAAAATCTTAAACACAGGAAATATCGTGCATGGTGTAAATTTATCGGAAATAATTTTGTCATTCACTGCGCGATATTGAGATTTATAACTATAGTGACCAAAGAATTGCCTCAAAGAACTAAGTTATATATTAAGAAATAAGAGAATATGTATTGTTCTGTGCGATAACTGTCAGATCACATATTAAATCAGAACAGTTAAATATACATTTATTTCCTATATTAACATATTTTATTAATGCTATCACGTGCTTTTGATATACTGGTTACACTAAGACATAAGTTCCCATGCTTTCTTATACCAATGAAAAAAAAAAGTGTCTGCTTTTGATGGTTCAGCTCATCTTCATAAAGTCCATCAAAATACAGGAATATCATCATTCATTCTACGGTACTCTACTAGACATGTGCACAGTACACGGAAATGAAAAGGGAAGATCAGGTAACGTCAACTAGAAATTAAAAATATGACTGAATTAAGGAAGAAATGAAATTTGAACCTGATATTAGATGAATAAAGTGTGCTGTATCGAGGACGAAGGTTTCATTTCTTAATATAGGGATGAAAGGAGTGAAAGCTATTTTTATTAGGTTGGTTTAACCGATGAAATAATACACTAAGTTAAAGCGACTATAAATAGGCTACACTTACCTTACTCAAGCGACAAGCCCACGTACAAGGACAAGCTAAAATTGTAGTAGAGAATATCCCTTTCAATCAGCAAGTTAATTGAACCAAGAATAGCCAAACAAAGATCAGTGGACAAATACTAAGTTGTTCTCTTTAGTTGCTTTTGCAGAACTTCGTTGAGAGTAGAAAATATTTAAACAACTAGAACTTTTAGTAGGGCATCTTCATGAACTATCTACAGATAGTTTAAAAACTTACGCACATGGCCACCTATGGCCATCCCTAACCCACATAATATGAAATATTCACTAAAGATTCAGAAGAAAATAATCAAATTAGGCACACCTCATAGTATAATTAATTCATCTAGTTTCTACAAACAACTTTCCAGTACATGACAATGAAAATCTACTTCAGAAATTAGTCCTGCATTTCAGAACGGAGCAATTTAATTCGTGGAATTTTTAGCTGTGGAATGCTTTCTATTGTTATTATAGTATAGCGGTAGTTTCCGGAGGCTATAGGTGCAACGTAAATTGTTGTTGTCATTGTTGACATTTAACTGCAGGTAAGAGAAACAATTAAATTTGTACTTACGTGTTCGGCGTCAAATTAAAATATTTTTCTGTTCTGGTGGGACGTCATTCTTGACCACACCCACCAACAAGTGTGAAACAAGCAGACATGATCACATGCCGGTTGTAATAACTATTATTCCTACAATCATCGACACCGATACACTGTTGTATGTTGCATCTACAAGAATTCCCCTCTGCGTTTTGTCTGCTGTGGTAGGGATAATCACGTGACGGCGGCATGACGTCACGCGGGCGTTGCAAAGTGCAGGCAGGGCAGGGAGCCTATGACGTAGCTACACGGTCAAGTTCAAAGCAACTGCATCTCTCGGGCTATGCAGCTGGCCCGTTTTAGTGGGCTTTGCCAACATGGCGATCCGTCGGCGTCTCGGAGAAGGGATGTAGGGGAAAAGAGGGAGAGAGGGGGGACAAGGCCATTTCGTAGATACGGCATTCCGGGAAAAAGGAGTGAATGATCAAATGGTTATGCAGTTATGTTTGGGAGATTATGTTATTCTTCACGTCCATGCAGATTATTTACTGGGATTAAGGAAAGATTGCAACCGATGGAAAGATCCCGAAGTGTTTCTAATTCTAACGAAGTAATAAAGAATGTGAGATTCAATTCCGGGTCATGAAATGTTTCCGAGATTATCCCGACATATTCACTTCATACGAATTCTGGAATAGTAAGTTATTTCAAACAATGTGATGAAACGTACAAATATATGAACACAGACACTACAATTCTTATTCTTCTTGTTATTCTTCTTTCTCTTATTTCCGGTCTTTTCCCCAATTTATTAGGGTCGTCATTTGTTGAGTTTGGCTCAGTTTTACGGTCAGATACTTTTTCTGGCACTAAGCCTATGTGGATGGTTGCATTCACTTCTGCGACGGTTGGTAGTGTGATGTATTGTATATAAAAGAAGAGAAGTATATTAGGTTCCCGAGTCAGATAAATTAATTATATACAATTAAACTCCCAACTCGTCCGAGAATCGTACCCAGGACCCTATGAACAGAAGACCAGTAAGTTTATTTTTCAGCTAAGGACCCGGAAAATACAGATACTACAATGCCAACCTTTATTAGACGGATTTAAACTCGCACACGAAGTTTATGAAGATGATGATCACAAATTTTGTACTTTCTAAATTAAATTATAGCAATAATATCGAAAATTGAATGGGCGTGATAGACGAGTGGCGTTGACACTGGCTTCTCAATAAGACGGCCTCGGTTGGAATTCTGCAAACAAGTGGCACAAGTCACAAACAAGTTAGTTTGGAAAGTAAGGTGAGTAGCTGGATTTCCTGCACATTTTCATAAAAATGTGGAATTCGGGCCCAGTACTGGAGTTTATAGGGATGAATAAAATTATTTATCAAAATGTATTCAGTACTTATATTTATTAAAGGAGGACATTTCTTAAATAAAATGGGACTGTACATGAAGACGCCAAGGTATAAAACGATCCAGTCAGTAAAGAGAAAGGAAAATGTTCTGAGACGTTATTCTTGAAGAGACCCAAGTGTGAAACAAGTAAAAATGATCACTTGACGAATCAATAATGTCCCGTATTAATAATATGGGAGATTTAGGTATTATGAGCTGGCGATCATGTATTTGCTGGGATGTGGTCATGTGGTCGTGTAGATCGATAATTTTATTTTATTTTTATTATTTCAGCCGAAAAAGGAAACGAACTTGGTTTGCTTGAAATAAGATTAGATTGTTAAGATATAACTTAAGAATTCTGAAGGACTAGCAACCAATAAACAAGTCCTCTGTGGAATGTATGCGTGATTTTAAAATGAAAAGTCACGTCCCCGTGGTTCAGATTCCGCGCAAAACTGGAGGTCTCATGGCTATGATCACGATATCAACAGTCACGTAAAACTAAAGAATGCTTGCTTGTTTGAAGCTGACTTTTCCGTCCTCCCAATAGTTTAAAAAGTAGTTACATGGGACTTTGTAAGAACATTAATGCAGTATTCGGGAGACAGTAAGTTCGAACTCCACTGTCGGCATCCCTGAAAATGGTTTTCCGTGGTTTCCCATTTTCACACCAGGAAAATGCTGGGACTGTACCTTAATTAAGGCCACGGCCGATTCCTTCCCACTCCTAGCCCTTTCCAGTCCTATCGTCGCCATAAGACCTATCTGTGTCGGTGCGACGTAAAGCAACTAGCAAGAAAGAACATTAATGTAGTTTTATTGTACGGAATCGTCTAATGCAGGCTGAAAATAATTAAATCAAGAGAGAATTGTGAGTACTTTCGTTACCTTCCATTATACAGGGTGACAGACAGGATGAAATTAGGTTTGGATATTAGGTTTTCTATACGGCTAAAATTACAATGCATTCTTTGAAACAGAACCTATCCAATAAATGCCACGAACTGGGTAGCATTTAGTTAACGGTATTACCGTATTTAGGGTAAATACAGAGGTCCTTTGTACCTATAAGTTTTAACAGATAAGTTAGCCTGTATTAAGATAGATTTTTTGCCGATATCTGTAAAGCATGCAGACGGCCTTAGTGCAGTTGATAAACACTACATAAAGCAGGCAGTGAAATGCATAAACACCAGCTATGTATTACTGATACTGTATTTGACATCCGCTTTGTTTTATTTCGTTCGTATGATCATTCGTTCTTTTTTCAGTTGAAGGAATAAAATATGACAATTGGTGTTTACTGATTATTAATTTTAATGTATCATTTAAAAAACAAACAAAACCTGTTGTGTTTGTTCGTTAATTATAATGATTATTATTATCATTATCACCGTCATTTATATTTATAACTAGAAATAACAAGCCCTCTGTGGAATACATGTGGAGATGTGTGTCTGATAGTGCACATTGTATAAAAAACGCTGGACATGACAATATAACTGTTTAGGAGACCACAACAGACGTGTGTTAGGGGAAGGGGGATTCGGGTCGTGCCACCCAACTATTTATAGACTTCACATCTGCAATTTCAACTCCGAATACAAACAAGATACCGGCCAACCGACCAGTCTAGTTCAACGCTTTACGGCACCTGCCTGTCCTCATAAAACCGAGAGATGGATAAGTCAAATCCTCTGCAGCCTTCCCTTGTTTATCATGATTTCCCATTTCAAACAAAGCTAAGCCATCTTGATTACAGGCTATGGAAGCTTCTGGAAGAGATGAAGGTCAAAAGTAGCCTTTAGCATCTCTTATTTTAGAGAAATGAGTCTCTGAGTACTCAAAGGATTCACCAGTATTATCTTCCACAAAAAGTTTCAAGAGACCTTATTCTTGTGCCATATAGGAAGAAGTATATCGGAAGATATCGCTAGAGGATTGTATAAAATAATACGTTCCTTCAAAGGAGGACCTTACCATATGTTGTTGTGTCATTGCTCGACTGTCTCAGAAGCATGAAAAAACCTTCTTCTAATTCAAGCAACAAATTGATATAAATCTGACAGAAATGTTCATTTTGATGAAGCAATGGAAAATTTCCATTCTTCTGAGACTAATGGCAAAAAGAGTGCAATTTCACTAGACAAAAGAGTAACTGAATGGGTGGGTATATTTCTAGAAAACAGAACTCAGAGAATTAGAGTAGGTGAATCTTTTTCTGACTCTGTAATAATTAAAGAAGTGGAATCAGAGATAAGACTGTTTTCAGATGATGTTATTCTGTATACAGTAATAAATAATAAATGTTAAAAGATTGTGAGCAACTGCAAAATGACTTCGATAGTGTTGTGAGATGGACAGCAGGCAATGGTATGATGATAAACGGGGTAAAGTAAACTCGTGTCCTCATCCCGAGGTAGTGCAGCTCTTTTCAGGCACACCCCCATTGGAGGTGAGCTGCATGTACCATTTCAACCACATACCAGCCCTCCTGCCATTCGTAAATTGCTGGCAGCACCGGGAATCGAACCCGGGCCCCCAAGGACGGCAGCTAATAACACTAACCGTTACGCTACGGAGGCGGACATAAACGGGGTTAAAAGTCAGGTTGTGAGTTTCACAAATACGAAAAGTCCTCGCAGTTTTAATTACTGCGTTGATGGGGTGAAAGTTCCTTTTGGGGATCATTGTGAGTACCTAGGTGTTAATATAAGGAAAGATCTTCATTCGGGTAATCACATAAATATGATTGTAAATAGAGGGTACAGATCGCTGCACGTGGTTTTAAGGGTATTTCGGTGGTAGTAGTAAGGATGTAAAGGAGAGGAGGGCATATAAGTCTCTGGTAAGACTCCAACTAGAGTATGGTTCTAGTGTATGGAACCCTAACCAGGATTACTTGATTCAAGAACTGGAAAAAATCCAAAGAAAAGCGGCTCGATTTGTTCTGGGTGACTTCCGACAAAGGAGCAGCGTTACAAAAATGTTGCAAAGTTTGGGCTGGGAAGATGTGGGAGAAAGGAAACGAGCTGCTGAACTAGGTGGTATGTTCCGAGCTGTCAGGGGTGAAATGGCGTGGAATGACATCAGAAGACGAATAAGTTTGAGTGGTGTCTTTAAAAGTAGGGAAGATCACAACATGAAGATAAAGCTGGAATTCAAGAGGACAAATTGGGGCAAATATTTGTTTTTAGAAAGGGGAGTTAGGGATTGGAATAATTTATCAAGGGAGATGTTCAATAAATTTCCAATTTCTTTGCACTCATTTAAGAAAAGGCTAGGAAAACAACAGATAGGGAATCTGCCACCTGGGCGACTGCCCTAAACGCAGATCAGTAGTGACTGATTGACTGATTGATTGAGTTACTTCACAACAAAAATATAAGAAAGGAATTATATTCCTCGTTTTACCTTGTTTTCAATTCATCAGCATTGTTAAACTGTAAACACATAACAAAAACTGTTAGGAGAATGCTCGCACAAACAGATTTTCCTGTCGATTATCACCTTCAAATACTACCGGACAGAGACAGGACAGAAACTGCCAAGTTGGGCTCAGAAGCCCAGTGCTATACCGTCCGAGCTACTCAGCCCGGCGAATTTACTATTGACTCGCACTTTAATATAACAACAAGAACAACAAAAACACAATAAAATGAAAAATATAATGTTTCATCATCTTGTGAAAATCTGTGTTTACGGCTGGACAGCAGTCAGACTTATGAATCACAAGACCTGAGTCGTACTTCCTCTTAAAGCAGTAATCACCACCACCACCACCGGACCTGATTCTTCTCAGTCTTGGATTTTTACCACTAGTTGGTAGGTGGATAAAATGAACTTTTACGGCCGTAAGCCTTTCCGGACGCCAACCCTATACAGAGGGATGCATTCACTACTGAGTGTTTCTATGGTGATTGGTACTGTGTAGAGATGAGAAGAATGCAAGAATGAGGAATGTGGCCTGCAAGCACGAACTTCCTGTTCAGCCCAGACAGATCGGCTCTTATCTGCTCGTGTCTGCTACACGAAAACATTGACTCACATATTTCAGTTCGCTGGATTACAACTGACAAGAGCGAAGAGATGCCAGTAGAAGATAATATAAAGTCGCCTGGATAGTAGCGGGGTTGCTATGGTAACCATTGCGTCACTGGCTCTGTTGGTGAAAACCCCTTCGCCCCGTTCTTCACCGGGCAAGTGCATTCTTCTAATCTCCCAACAGTAGTGCGACGTGTTTTTGTATGTAAATGAAGATACATAGTAAGACGAGCACAAACACCCAGCCTCAGAGCTAGAGGAATTAAACCACGATTGCGGTTAAAAACACCCGACCAAGCCGGGAATAGAACATAAGGTGATCTGAAGACAAGGATACTACCCTGACCATTCAGGTAAGGAACAGGTCTAGCACAAGCCTTGAGTGATGGTCCAAATACATGTTAGTATCATAACCCACTGCAATATATTTCATAAACGACATTTATTTTAAGCACAAGTACCAAACAAAAAATAATCCTTTCCTTTAGAACTTACTTCCATTTAATTCAAAACGATGCTTTAAATAAAAGAGGATAACTTGGAGAAGTCCTTCAAGCAATGAAAGTTTTGTGCTCGATAGCTAAATACCAATTGCCATATGCCTTAGGGCCTAATCTTCTCCTTCATTAAAAGATAAAATAAAGTTTCCTTACGCTGCAGTAAATAGGTACTCTGTTTCTTGTTAAGAACAAAACTCCAGACCCTATGGTGGTACAGTCCTGCTGGGCCTTCACTTACAAAGCCTGCAGATTACAATGTGACGCACGGTCAGCGTGACGAATCCTCTCAGCCATTATTCTTGGTTTTCTTGACCGGGACCGTTATTTCACCGTCTGATTGCTTCTCAGTTGCTCCCATATAGGTTGTATGGACCTCGAATCGGTTCTTAGATCCAGGTAAGTCGAACCCAGAGCCTGCGGGTAAGAGGCAGGCTCACTACTCCTAAACCGCGGGATCGCTGTATGTGAAGATCAGACGACCGAAATTAAACATTTTCCCGGAAGAATTTAATTTTAATAGTTTATACTTATTCTTGCTTTCTTGTTTGTAAGCTGCGAAATTCGACGCCTGTGAAAGTGAATAATATTGTAATATTGTTTTTTCAGTCGACCAAAATGTAATGATGATAATGCAATTTTCCGTTGTTTGTATTATGTCCCACTAATTATTTTTGAGAGAGGATGAGCCTAAGTTGGCGGTTTCAGTCTCGTGGTATTTAAGAGCGCTCAAATACTGTACATCAGCCTCGAGTCTGTAGATTTACACCGCCACGAAGCAGAACTGTGTGACAAAATTCGGGCATCTCGGTGTCTACAAAAGCAATAAAAGTAGTCAGTGGGACATGAAACCAGTAACATTATTATTAATATTACTATTATCGTTAGAAAAACTGGGGACATCAGTGTGTGACTAAAACCGGACATTTCAGAGTGCAAAACACAACAGAATAAAACAGAAGTTTCCATTGCAATTATTTTCCTCTTTTAATTCAGCTTGTTGCTTATTCTTTCCTTCTCTTTTAACACAGGGGGATATTTTTGGAATCAAGCAGGAAAAATCCGCAAACCGGAAAATCTGGACGCGGAATATGGGAGCTTGCAGTAAAATATAAGTTATTTACTGAATAAATTCCACGTATCTTCTTAGACATTCATGACCTGGAGGCCCGACTTCCGCTTAGGGAAAGTTGCAGCTACTGACCTGAGATGGGCTATTTTCCAACCTTATCCCATATTTAGAGCTGTAAATATACCAGAACAAGTCATCACCATACAAATTTCTCACAAGAAGTTAGGCCAGTACACCGATCTAAAAACACAACGAAATGACCTTCATCATCATCATCATCGTCGTCTCTTCTTCTTTTGATGCTGTTGATTTTTCACCATATTCTGGTATGGTCGTGGGTGCGATCTGTATGCCACATATGAAACTGTCCCAATTTTACGGCCGGATGCCCTTCCTGACGCCAAGCCTGCGCAAGAGGATGTACTACAGTATATTCATTATTACGTGTTTCTGTGGTGGTTGGTAGTGTGGTATGTTGTTTGTGAGAACGACTGTGTGTATGAAAATTTACACAAAATTCCAGTCCCCGTACAAGAGGAATTAAGTAGATGTTCCTGTCGGAGATTTAAACAGAACGCTATGAACTAATGGCCGTAGTGCTGACCATTCAGCCAAGAAACCTGACATCACAATTCTTTTATATAAATATTATGTTTACTGCTAATATCTGAAGTTAACTGATGTACTAATGTAAAACCTTTCCTTCGTTTTCAGGCAGAACAATTACATAATATATTCCATAGGAAGTGCATGGCATACTGTACCGTATTTAATTTATTCCATAGAAATACAATGCTTTTTATTTCTCATTTACGAATTAATGAATATGATAATTAAAGGTAAATAAATGACAACATAAATGAATAATTATATAGTGCGGACGACTGCACTGTCATGCAACACAGACACAGACAGAGAAAGCAAGGGGCGATGACAATTACTCTGTTTAATATACTTTATCACAAGTTCCACTCTTTAAATACGAAATAAAAGTTAGTTCTTATTCACACACAATACTGTTATCATCATGAACAGCTTTTGATAATTATAAGGGTCTCATTGTGTGTAGTGTCTGAGGACATGATTGTCAGACAGCTGCGGTTTATTTAACTCTCGACAGGTTGTGTTACCTGTCATCCATATACAGTTTATTCTCTTATGTTGCACTGTGTTAGTTGCGAGCCTGTCCACGATAGGAAACAGTCACTTCCCACGTTTCTGGTACTCACTTCATAAACATTTGTAAGAGTATCTAAATTGAGAGGTGTGGTCCGAGGGAGCGAAAGAATATTCTCAAGTTGAAATACATCCCCTTTTATCGTTGGCTTCCACACATCTTCTTTCTCTACCCTTCTGACTTGAGACATTCTTGAACAAAGTTAGTACTGTATGCATTAAAAAATTCTCGGTTGCTACCTCAGACTGTGCGTCATTTAAATTTAAATTTGTATGTTCTATCTTGCACATAACTTGAACTATAGTTGACATGGCCATTGGACTATCAGCTGGCATCAAAGTGAGCGAAAAGTTTTTGAAGCATGGTCCTAACCATCCTCTAACCTTGCAGACGTGCTCCCTCAAAACAAGCGTTGCTGCCAAATATATCTCTTCCTCCACAACCACGTTTTATCCTAGTATCTAAAGCAGTACGTTCGTGTTTTATTTCTCTTTAGCGCTTTTACGGTTTAATGTCGTTGTGTCTAAGTTATTTGTAGAAGCCCACTGTTTCTTAATGCGTCTATAAACGTATGCCTTTCTGCGGAGGTGAGCAGCCAAGGGCTAGCTTGTAGAAAACCTGCTACTATGTAGAAGCACAGGCACACGCCGTTTAATGGCTTTCAGGGGTGTTAAGAGGCAAAATAAAGTGTTCCGCTACAACTCAAAGGCTGCAGGATGGGGATCTGATCGCAAATGCTTATTCGTCTGTCTTGTGTGGTGGTCGCTGTGCCCTCATCTCACGTATGTGTTCTAGGATACGAACTCTCAAGCTAAGGATTAAATAAAGCAAGATACTTACCACTACACGTACTAACGGACACCACAATGACACAGATTACAGACAGAATTCGCAGCCGCCATGAATACAGGAGATCTCTCTACCGCCAAGATTAAGTGAAAAAAAAAAACAGTGGGAGATGTCATTTTAAGCAATACATAAGAAATTATTCCGGTGGTTGGTACAAGGGATCAGAATATATATTTGAGAGGAAAAACTCCCTCATGTTGAAGTGTCTCGAAAGGAATTATTTTCTTATCTCCTTGCTAAGCACGTAAACATGCATGAGATAAAATATGCCTTATGTCCTTCAACATCATCATAATCAGCGGTAGAGTGTCGGCCTCCGGATCCCAAGATAGCGGGTTCAAACCCGGCAGAGGTAGTCGGATTTTTGAAGGGCGGATAAAAGTCCATTCGACACTCCATGTCGTACGATGTCGGCATGTAAAAGATCTCTGGTGACACATTTGGTGTTTACCCGACAAAATTCATTAAATCTCAGCCGTAGACGCCCAAGAGAGTTTCAGTTTACTCGGTCTGCCACCTAGTGGGGGCCTAGAGTAAAACGGAACGTCGAGATTGACGAGCAGACAGCCAGATGGCGTCAAATTGAAATGTCTGCACACGGTAGCTGATGCCATAAGATTATTATTATTATTATTATTATTATTATTATTATTATTATTATTATTATTATTATTATCATAATCTCTAGATATGTCCGGCTCCGTGACTAACTGTGTATTCTACTGGCCTATCGGATTCGATTCCCGCCCGGGTCGTAGATTTTAACCTTCACTGTTTAATTCCTCTGGCTCGATGTGTGGATGAATGTGCCGTCTTCAAGATTAGGTGTCATCCTAAGAAGGGTCCCATCCTCACTGATGCGCAAGTGATCCATAAGTCATCTCGAAGGATCTGCACCAGCACTCCGTATGCTATACACTATTATTATTATTATTATTATTATTATTATTATTATTATTATTTATAGAGATAGCTCTTGCGTAAAATATCATCATCAGCTCGTACTAGCAGTGCTACAATACCATCCAAGTTTGCTTGGATAATAAAATATGGCACAGCCTTAACAGTACCGGTATTAAAAAAAAACATGAGATATACGTCTTGAAACTTAGGACTTTGAGGTATCACTCACAAGCTCTTAAGCACGATTGGCTTGGGAAAAGAGGATATGTATTAATTTAAAAAAATCGTTTTTCCATGAGGCTTAAGTTCATCTCTACTCCTGAAACAAATGCATCACCAAGCCAGCCTATTCAGCAATCCTTGTGTCAATGACCACCTCAGCAAAGCAAAGTAACCGTTGTGGAGGGGAATTCGTAACGCCGACAGAAAAGGGATGCAGGTTAATTTCCGAGGCCAAACGCAACCAGACATATATCTAACCACCCTACCCCAGGAAACTGATGCTCAAGTCACTCTCCCGAAGATACTGAATATAACTTCTTCTTCTTCTTCTTCTTCTTCTTCTTCCCTTTCTTCTTCTTCTTCTTCAAACCGGGGTTGGTGAGTGTGCAAATTCTTTCGCACCGTACAGAAGCCAGTCTATTTACATCCCCGTATCCCTTTCCGGCCTTGATTTCGTCCATAAACTCTTGTCTTGATCTTCCCCTCTAATTACGGCCTTCTATTCTTTCCTCGAGTAACGTGGTCAACCAGCTTGGAAGTCGCAGCAGATGACCAACCATACCATTTCTTCTTTCTGCACATATGTTCAACAATATCCTCCTTTCACGTACTCGCGAGAGTTCCTTTTTATCTGTCTTTCTCTTGTCCAAGATATATTCACCGCCGGGCTGAGTGGCTCAGACGGTTGAGGCGCTGGCCTTCTGACCTCAACACGGCAGGTTCGATCCTGGCTTAGTCCGGTGGTATTTGGAGGTACTCAAATACGTCAGCCTCGTGTCGGTAGATTTACTGGCACGTAAAAGAACTCCTGCGGGACTAAATACCGGCACCTCGGCGTCTCCGAAAACCGTAAAAGAGTAGTTAGTGGGACGTAAAGCAAATAATATTATTAGATATATTCACCATTATCCTCCAGCACTACACCTCAAAAGTCTCAATTTTTTCCTGTAAATATTTTGATATTAGGGTCCAGGTTCTCTGAGACTTAATTTCCTAAGCTCCAGATGAAATATTTTACAAATGTTTTCTTCGTTCTAAGAGATATTTTTGGATGCTAATAAGCTTCTTTTCCTTTTTAATGCCTCCTTGGCTTGAGATGTTCGACATTTAATGTCGAGTCCACTTCTACCACCTGATCTTATCCAGCTCGCCAGTTGCCTGAAAGGTCACTATTTTCAGGACCTTCAAGCCACTCCTCAACGTTCTGTTTCCCATTTCATTACTTTGGTCTTCTTTTCTAAAGGACACATTTTTCTTTAAAAACAAAATTCACATGGTGAAGTGTGTCTTGTAGTTCATTATTACTCCCGATCAGGACAATATCGTCTGCAAAACAAACTGTTTGATAACACTAACAACTTACCCTTACTCCATTTGTGCAGGATTCGATGAACGCCTTCACTGCATACTCAGTGCCCTGGTTAAACAGCAGTGGAGATAGGCCACACCTATGTCTAATGCCTGTGTATAACTTCACCTGTAAATCTTCCTGTCCTATAAGAGTTTTCTGGTTGCTGTAAAGCTGAACGATTATTCTCCTGTGACTAAATTCTATCTCGAAATCTCTGAGTATTTTGAACATTTTGTTCTAGTCCACTTTGTCAAACGCTATTCCAATGTCAGTAAATACTATATTAAATATATTGAACATCAACTGGTCAGGTATACTACGAAATGCGCTTATTAGAGAGGGGACCCGAAACGCACGTACGAAGACAGATTATCTCGTTGTTAAATTAAAATTATTTTTTCAGCTTAGGCTATGCATGTATTCTTGGGATTTATGGGGCCACTCTGCTCATTTTGGATTCTGTCAAGGAGTTTAAGACCGGTTGCTGTTCCTGACGCCAAGTAATTTATCAGGCGAAAATTTCACTCCAGGATTTACAGTGAATCGAACATCAGTCGGATGGGTAGAAATCCAGGGGCTAAGCCAGTGTGCTTCGTAAGTAGAGAATTTAAAAAAATCAATCAATCAATCAATCAATCAATCAATCAATCAATCAATCAATCAATCGATCAATCAATCAATCAATCAATCAATCAATCAATCAGTGTTGCTACTACACCTCCCGCAGTTATACGCCTATGAAGTAATACCATGAAAGAGTTCACTAAACTAACATCAATTGTTCGTTCCGTGCTCCAAGGTTTACGGACAGGGAGCACATGGACTCCTCTCGGACGGATAATATTGTTTTCACAGCAGAAACCCCTGGGATGTCGGCAACTTACCGAACAGGAGCGTGTTGCAGACTACAATATATACAAGAAGGCAGGCGGTCGCTTCACTGCATGCATTATGTAAGACGCAGTGAGAATTTAAGAGTTCCAAGACAATTCCAGGACGATACTAGAGAGATTGGGTTCACTTAAACGAGCTATGGGAAAACTATGAATTTACTTTAACACTTTCTTCGAACGATTACAGCGCTAGAGTTGAATTATTTATTACATGATTTTCAAAACAATAGCATTATTTTGGAAAAAATCTCTGATAACGTTTTTTTACAAGGAATGAATGAAATACTTTTCACCGTGACATATATTACATCGAATGTTAATTATGATTGTCATCTGAATTTCACGTTTAACGTTCTAGGAACAAGCAGATGTCAACGACGCACTCCGGCTCAGATATGTCGCTTGATCATGTTTAAAAATGAGAATTCCGTGTCGCTGGCTTCCTACATCTGGAATATATTAAGACCTTTACCAATTAGAACGGATTTAAAACAAATAACGACGACGATGATGATGATGGTTATTATTATTATTATTATTATTATTATTATTATTATTATTATTATTATTATTATTATTATTATTATTATTATTTTCTTAATGTACCAGAATCAACTGACAGGGAACTGTGATATTTAAACATCCTCAAAGGCCATCTATTTCAGCCAGGATTGAGTCCCTTATCTTGTAAAGAGAAGGAATATGGCTAACGTTTGTACGTAGTCACTAAAACTGATACCTGAGCAGAATTTTCTCTGCAAGATTACTCCTGAATTTTATACCGACACTGTGCATTCATTGAATAACTGAATGCAAATTACCAGATAATCACAGAGAGAGAGGCTAGAGCTATATTATTTCTATCACGTGTGGAAGTTTTTGCCTTTGTATCCCTTAACCTATAAATCTCCCTGTCCTATGAGAGTTTTCTGGTTGCTGTAAAGCTGAACGATTATTATCCTGTGACTAAATTCTATCCCGAAATCTCTGAATATTTTGAACATTTTGTTCTAGTCCACTTTGTCAAACGCTATTCCAATATCAGTAAATACTATACTGAATACATTGAACATCAAATGGAAATTGGAAATTAGTAGTACATAGCCATTGCCATGTAGTCTATAATGCCAATTCTCTACCCTTCTCATCGTCTAAAAGCGTACACCCATTTTCTGATGCATAGGAAATTTCACTGCAGAGCACTGATTCATTGGTGTAAATCTCAACGTAACTGTCGGATGTTACACCACAGAGAATTAATTTATGAAGGTTTCATCGCTCAAAGTTGTATCTACAGTGCAGTACGGAGAATGGTTTACACCCTGTCGCTTTGATTATGTCTGTGAATTATGACGTTCCTCTTGTATAGTGCGGGTCGTTTGTAGCTTTCTTTATTGCGATCGAACCTTCTTTCACGGTGTCGTTTAGATTTTCTGCTAAGTTCTTTTTTTTCCTGTGTATTGATCATCTATCCGTGATCTTACCTGTTGTGTATTGTCGGTCACATTTTTCTATATATTTAGACGATAGCGCTTCTAAACTCAGTGTGTTGGGAGTATTAACTGTTACTGCACACCAGGGTAAAACTTGGTAGGCGGGTCCACGTGACGAGGGGCAGATAATGTTGCATTCGCAGCAGCTGAGTTCTGCCAATTATA
Source organism: Anabrus simplex (assembly GCF_040414725.1). NCBI lineage: Eukaryota > Metazoa > Arthropoda > Insecta > Orthoptera > Tettigoniidae > Anabrus > Anabrus simplex. Next base: position 380,612,473 of record NC_090265.1, read on the forward strand.
AATTGTATAACACCACCTCTCCTAATCTACCTGCCAACATTCAGGTGTTGAGAATTTTTTCATCAACGGGACTCGAACCGGCTAACCATGCTATCAGACCAAGCAGGCTTGACACTCAACGATCATGACCACGGGCCGATATTGTCACGCCCAAAACACTGTGGCCGTGTAAACGACTCAGCCTACCCCATTTCATTTTTATCTAGCATTAATGCCACACATGGAATGGTCAAATGCACTCCATCAATAACGCTTTTAATTGAGGAGTAACTATTCAAAAGATGCTATTTCCACTTCCAAAAAATTATTTCGTCCACATGCATTACAGTAGTTGAATATTATCGATTGTCATCAGCAATTCAGACCAGGAAGATGAAATTCCTTGTGCCAACCCCGATCATGGGTACGATCCATTGGTCTTTTATTTTACGTTTCTTGTGCTTTTTGCACAACTTTATTAACGTAGAAACAGCACCTGAACAAACACTCCTTATTTGTCCAGACAGAAAAATATTGTGAGCTAGCACTGTAATAGCTGCTGCAGGATTTGAAGTATTCCAAAATTTTAGCTCTTCCCTAAAATGAGTCGCAGAAACTCACCAAGAGCGGTGGATTCTGAACCAAGGCTCTTCGAATATTGTGGCCGATTGTTCTTATCGTTTGGACCAGTATAACATTTCCATATATATATATTATGCCAGAATTAATCTCACAGATGCTACTGTGAGTGGGAGTAATATGGCAAGCTTGCTCCAAATTGTATTTATGAATCTTTTACTAGAGATGCTCAGACTTTTAGTTTGGAGAATGTAGAAAAATGACACGAAACATTTTTCATCGTACACTCGCGGGAAAAACTGTGGTTACAGAATACCATACGCTTGTTAATTGTAAATTTTTTCAGAACTAATATTTTTTATTTATAATATTTGTGAGAGAAGGAAAGAATGAGAAGGTTGATACTCACATCACTAAGGGCTTGACTGGGTTTGAGCACTAAATTTCGTGGCAGAGAACTTTCCGCCCGATTAGCACAACCTGGCTCAGTGGGAAGGTCGGGTACGATGTACACCGCATGCTGCTCGAACTCGTCCTCGCGCATGGAACTGAGGTCCCATGCGGGTCCCGATCCCACGCCCTCCTGAAAGCATAAGAAAATATTACGTGTTTAGTTCATATGGTTTTTGTTTGGAATATATTTCTCCAAATACTTTACAAAAGTATTTATATTCTCTTCAAACTCTCGTTCTCAAAATGAGGGAAGAATTTATGAGTAGGAATAGGTTAAAGTTCAATTTTATTTAGCAGGTTCGTAGCCTACACGACGACTGTGGAAATGGTAGAAGTTTTAAATGGTCAACCCCTCTTATTTATGCAAACCTGACAGACATGTGGTGCGGGCTACGAGATTACACACACTTACATCGGCTTACAGTCTAACCAGTACTGCATTTACATTCCTTCTCTATAACCAATCCTAGAGGAGAAAGGAGAATTTTGGTTAAAAGGAAGTCACAGAGAAAGATAGGATTGCAGAAAAATATGAGGTTGAAGAAAACGAGGATGGTTTGCTGCTACTTTCCAAAATACCTGTTTCGTTACTTTAGTTGCCTAAAGGCTTCTCATTTTCAGATTTAGAGAGAGAGAGAATCATAAGAAAAATTGCTTGAGGAACTGATAGAACAAATAAAGTGAAAGCTTATAAAAAAAAGAATGATCTGCACCCTAGACGTATGTATTCTGGCAAATCGGTTCTATTTTAAAGGAAAAGCGGAAGGTTTTTCACGAAGTTTTCTTGACATTAATTTAACAAGTTCTTTTCTCAGCTATTGGTTCATATCATTATAGTTTCAGCATCAAATGTGAGAAATAAGCGGAATAAGAATAATTTGGCAAATACAGACAGAGCGTACGCTAGCTATTTTACCCACCACCAGATGTTTCTTAAAGTATCACAGGTGGCACTATAATACGGTTAAAATAACTAATAATAGTAATGTTATAGATTTCACGTCCCACTAACTACCTTTGATGATTTCGGAGGCGCCTAGGTGCCGGAATGTCGTCATGCGGGAGTGATTTTCCTTAACTGAAGGAAGGACACTTGGTTATCAAAACCAAACCACATGGCGCAATAGCCCCGAAGGGCGATGGCCTACCAAGCGAACGATGCTCAGCCGGAAGGCCTGCAAATTACGAGGTGTCGTGTGGTCAGTACGGCGGATCTTCTCTGCCATTATTATTGGCTTTCTAGACCGGGGCCGCCAGATCACCGTCAGATAGCTCCTCAATTGTAATCACGTAGGCTGAGTGGACCTAGAACCAACCCTCAGATGCAGGTAAAAACCCTGACCTGGCCGGGAATCGAACTCGGGGGCCTCCGGCTAAGAGGCAGGCACGCTACCCCTACACCGCGGGGCCGGCACAGTTGGTTATCATCAGAAATAAAATATGTTCCTCCATTCTATTCAATTCCATCCCAACCATTAATTTATGTTTTTATGATACTTTATATTAACTTTGTACCTCAAAATAACTGAAAAATAATAAAAAAAATATCTGATGTTACTCAATGTGCACTGTATAAACAATGAGTTAAGAATCGGTCAGATAATGAGCGTCAGGCTCTCTGGAAGGGGCGTAGTCACGAATTTCTTTCCACCTGGACGATAAATTTAAAAATAATTTAAAATGAATTTACGGCACTCTAAGTTGAAAGTGTCCGTGAAACATTTTGGCAATCTACTGTATATAAGAATATTTCATAAATGGAATACCTAAAGAAACATCCTATCGAAGTACAGAGAAGTTAAAAATCAATGATTTTCAATCAATTTACATTCTCTTTAATAAAGAATTTCATTATTCTTTTCGCAAGTTCAGAAAAAAATACTGCCATAATCTTGAGATATCAATAACAGAATGACTGAGGAATACTGTGGTGTTTTAAATTTTTACATTTTAACACAAAAAAATTGCCGAGGAACAAAAAATATATTCACACAGCAATATTTATTATCCTAAAACTGTTAGTGGTTCTGAATTAAAGCTAGTATTCCTTTCCAGTCGTCTACGAGGGACGTCATGAGGCCTTTTCAAAACTATACACAACAAGGGAGAAGAAGGTAATAATACGAGATTAATTATAAAAAGTTTTTTTGTTTGTAATATATTACGATGGATTTTAAAAATTGTCCAGAAGTCGTTATTTTGCCCCACTAGAGTTCTTTAACTTGCCATGCAGACAATTCACTCGGATTATTATTATTATTATTATTATTATTATTATTATTATTATATTTTTTGCGATTTGCTTTACGTCGCACCGACATAGATAGGTATTCTGGCGACGAATTATTAATATTCTTCTTCTTATTAATATTATTACTATTATGATTATCAGTGAGAAGAGAAAAGTGCCGTTCAGGTCTGAGCAACAATGAAACACCCTACGCCTTGACTACTGGGGGAGGATATATTGCAAATAAGATATAAAATGAGTCAGTATGGCACAAGTGTTTGGAAGCAGTACTATTCATTTCGGGGCCCGAAGTCGAAATATGCGTCTCACCTAATGTAGTTCTGTGGAAAGACAATGTTATTGAAAGTGCATTTTAATAAGTACGTGGGAAGGTGGAATACGAATAGTCTGCATCATATTATCCAGAGTGCACAACGCCATACCTATTAGTCAAGATTTAATCAGCCGGAAAATGATAAAAAGTTTTGATAATGCACTAACATGATGCAAAGTAAACAGCCAACAGAATGGTAGTAGTGTTTTTGCTGTCTCGTGTAGGCTGACATTTTGCAAGAGCTAGCATTCCCGGCCGGTTGTGCTTAGTACTAGAGTTGAATCCCTGGCTAAACATACCAACCCACTAGCTCAGCAGTCTGGACTATATATAGTGGTGTAATTAGTATCGAAAGAGAATAAAGCGCAGAACAAATATAGTCTATCTATACACACAGGAATATTAACACCCTCTGGTTTCGCTTAGCCTCTAAAAATAACTTGATACTATCGGAGAAATTGGTTAATACAAAGTACACATTTCCAAAAATGAGCTTTCTCCAGTAAATACAAATTAAATTATAACCTATTTGTCATTATCAAATTCTAAGAAGTGATGATGATAATAATAGCGTGTGGCATCTGGAGAAGAAATGTCAAAAGACATGAATATGTTTCTTGTTAAATAGATTTAATACTAAGATTCATAAACTGACAAGTCATGGGATTTCAAAATATAGAATTTGAGAATTAATGATAAAAAGTACATTTATCCTAAACCTTGGAAGAGGAAAGTCCACGTGTAGGATATATATAGAGAAAAAAGGTAAATACCTGTGTTGATAATTATTATTATTATTATTCGCATTTACATTTACATTCTTTCAGATACTACTGAACTCAGCTAAGATCGAACGTGCTATCCTGGAAGCGGAAGATTCGTTAACAGATTACTAGTGATAGCAGGAGGTGAATAATAATAATAATAATAATAATAATAATAATAATAATAATAATAATCGCAAAGCATTAGGCCTTTCAAGGCTTTAAGACAAAGAATATTCGTTAAACCTATCTGATTTGTAGTGAAATGGCGTATGGCTTTTAGTGCCGGGAGTGTCCGAGGACAAGTTCGGCTCGCCAGATGCAGGTCTTTTGATTTGACTCCCGTAGGCGACCTGCGCGTCATGATGGGGATGAAATAATGATGAAGACGACACATACACCCAGCCCCCCATGTCACGGAAATGAACCAATTATCGTTAAAATTCCCGACCCTGCCGGAAATCGAACCCGGGACCCCTGTAACCAAAGGCCAGCACGCTAACCATTTGGCCATGGATCTGTAGTGAGGACACCACTGTCAACTGAAGTATACTGTCACTTAGTGATACTGAAATAAATACATCGATAGGTCTAAATAAGTAAATAAATATATATAACCTGTAGTTTATTACAGAGCTAGACATCTATAAAATGTACTTTTGTTCATCAGCGTACGAATGCATGCGACAAGTTATGCAGTATCTGATAATAATCAGCTTTACAAGTCTTTTCGCGCAAACTGCGCAGATTGCACATGCACATCAGCATAAATAAAGCACCATAACTCAGAGAATAAACAGAGTAGGCTATATGAGAGCAATCGAGTATATTTTGTCAGTGAAAAGAGAAGCCTGAAATATTTTAAATACGTTGTCACAAGATATAACTTTGTAAGAAGTAAACAGAATCGTAAAGTGGATTGATTTCAGCGATTGCTCAGTAAGTTACTGGGTATCATAAATTGGAAAGAAGGAACTTACCACCACATAAAACTAAGACATCTTTCGCTCTATTGACTGAAAATTTTGGTTTCTGTTTCTGTTACCTTATCACTGTAGTAATGTTCGTGTATATTCCTTAAAATTACTAAACACGTTCCTGTTTCCTTAAAGTTTCATGGGGCTGATATACGACATAGAAAGAGATATAAAAGTTGGCTTATGTTCTGTGTATCATTCCAAGACAAATAAAAATGCAAGACCACTCATATTACGTCTCCAAGTGGCATACAGGCTTCACTGAAAATGTATTGTTTAAAAATTACTTGTGCACCGATTGTGAAGGTAAATTAAAATATGAGGGTATCGATCCGCTGTCCGATCCGTAATGTCAGGTGGTAGTAAACGAGTGAGTGTAGCTGTAACCTTGAACTCGGGACATGATGGTTCGAACCTCATTGTCAAACCAAGCAAATGGTGTATGCTGGGACTGCACCTCAATCAAAACCACGGCTGTTTCTTTTTTTCAGTCCTAGCCAAATCCTATCAAAAATCAGTCACGTGACGTTTAACCACTAGAAAAAATCGAGCGAGTTGCTGCGCAGTTTAGTTCACGTATCTGTCAGCTTGCATTAAGGGGATAGTGGGTTCGAACCCCACTGTCGGCAGTCCTGATGATAGTTTTCTGTGGTTTCCCATTTTCACACCAAGCAAGTTAATTCCGACCACGGCCGCTTCCTTCCCACTCCTGGCCCTTTTATATCCCATCGTCGTCATAAGACCTAGATGTGACGGTGCGACGTAAAGCAAATTGAAAAAATTAAAAATATCAAGTTGGGTTGAGAGCAAACTTCTATACGGTAGAACTGAAGAAAGTGGAAGAAACCATTAAGAAGCTTTCAAATCTCTTGAAATAACGTTGATTAAAAGAAGTGGGCACAGAATTGATTGTCCAAGAATCGGGTGGCTAAAATTGTTCCTCATATTAATAATAATGATCATAATAATAATAATAATAATAATAATAATAATAATAATAATAATAATAATAATAATAAATCATCTCAGACCTGTTTTCTATTACAAAAAAATAGTATCGTAAGGCATTCCACATGGGACACTTGAGGACAACGTTTCAGTGGATAACATGAGCGTTTATTGAACATTACTGGAATGAAGGAAGCAAGGAAATTGGAGATCCTGAAGGAACTAATTTTGCATCTATTTTGATGAATAAAAAATTTCCATATTTCGTGAGCAAGAATCGAATACGAGACATACTAGTTATAGCTCTCAGTAGCTGTTACGTTTTTTAATTTGTACGGTAATTTCGGGGCCTCAGATGATTGTGAAAATATTTCTTCTGTTTACCTGAGTCAAGCTCCTCCAAGTAATATTTTCCAACCAAGCTCCCTTGGTCAATTCCCGTTCTATTTTCTTTGTTTGTGTGTTTGTTTGTTTTGAATTATTTGTGTTTGTTTGTTGCCTTCCTTCATTCCTTTTTCCTTATTTATTTATTAATGAATTTATTTAGGTACCAAATATATTGAGTCATTATTCCTACCGCCGACAGAAGAACCAACGTCAATAATTTATTAAAAAATACCACTCAGTAACGAAAAAAGATCACAGCAACACAAACTATCAGCAAAAAGGTTAAAAAGTTTGATTTTAAAAAAGCAAAATGATTACACAGTAATTTTAAACATTTAAAAGCCAGTTAATCTAATCTGAAAAGCCCTGGGAATGTCCATATTCATAGCCTGGCCAGGATAGCGGGATTACACTTTACACAAATTCATTTTTTAAAATGTTACTTACACTATTCTAGAACACCCTCTTCGCACGTAGACTGCGCTAAATTTACAGGCATAGGGAATCAGACCTCCCCTTCTCGTTTATTGTTGTGAGTGGCTTATGACCTCGTTGTTTTATCCTTGAACTAACAATCGTTGTCTAGCCGTCTATGCAATGAAGATACCTTGAGTAATGCCTCGTTAGGAAAGTTTCACAAAAGAAATGGAGAGCCAATTTTTTCCTGAGGCCGGCAACAATTTAAATATATTTGGTGCTGACTGATGTTTATAGTAAGTCGAGAATAAGGATGAGCTCAACCCGTGAACGAGTTAGTGCGCTACTGTACGCGAGTCAAGAACATTAAATCCTCCCGTTACGGGCTCGTTACGATCTCTGCACTTAACCCTCACCTTGACTGTCGAACACAATGTCAAGCGCGACAGGACAGGAACAACCCAGCACTTTCACTGAGTGAACTATGCGACCTTGCAGCACATACTACAAGGCCTCTGCTCGAACTCTTTCATACGAGTCTCAACATCTAGATGGAAATCACTGGGGTAAGTGACATTTAATCGCTGAATATAGAGAAACACTAACTTACTGCCAAATGTGATGACAGATAAAGAAGACGCGTTTGCAAGAAACGAGGAAACTGCTTGTTTTACTCTGTGCCTCGTCCATGTACTGTAGTTTGAACTCAATTTTAAAGTGTTAGATACTTGGACGTGGAGCTAAGTGGCTAGACTAATGCGCTCCAAAGTTCATCATCATCATCATCATGTGCGGCTCCATGGCTAAGTGGTTAGCGTGCTGGTTCTTGATCCAAGGGTCTAGAGTTCGATTCCTGGTCGGATCGGGGAACTGAATCTTCATTGGTTAGTTCCGACTGCTCGGGGACTGGGAGTGTGCGTCGTCTTCAAAATTAGAATTCATCACAAGTAAGGCCCCATTATCACAGACGCGCAGGTCGCCTACAGGAGTCAACTAGAAAGACCAGAAATGGGCCATCATCATCATCGTCATCATCATCACGTCATTAGGTGGCTCGACCCATGAAATCACATGCACTTATGACTAGTATGAGGAAGTTTTAGCGGAGTGATTTCTTCCTCTGCTTCTCACCACGGCGACCATGGTTCGAATCCCGGCCAATGTACAGTAAGTGAGATTTTAAATGAACAGTATCGTTTTAGTAGTTTAGACTCCATGCAGAGATCTGAGACGGTTGGATTCGAAGTAGAGTGGATAGACCGTCGCCCCCAAACTTATTATTATTATTATTATTATTATTATTATTATTATTATTACAGGACGATACACATTTTAAAGGTATTTATACTGAAGTTCATTTGATAAGGCCAATGGAAAATAGTGGTTCGTTTAATTATATTTCAGTTTATGTTCTGAACATGAAAACCTACAACGTGTTTTCTAGTCATTGACCGGGTCAGGGATGAAATATATAGGTTATTAGTACGATGGGGTCGCCACTCCCAAAGTGATTTATTAATGCCTGATAGATGCTATGAAATGGGAATGGAGAGTGTTGATGGAATGAAAGCTGACAGGGAAAACCGCAGTACCCGGAGGAAATCCTGTCCCACTTCCGCTTTGTCCAGCACAAATATCACATGGAGTGACCGGGATTTGAACCACGGTATCCAGCAGTGAGAGGCCGACATGCTGCCGTCTGAGTCAGGGAGGCTCTTCAGTTTATTTTCTACAGAATTAAAGTCATTGGGAAGAGCTCCTATTCAAGTGATGTTTGAAATGGTTTGTTGACCGAAATGTTTGCATAGCCCCAAATAAAGGTCGCTGATTCTCATATACATTGCTTCATTAGCATCACAGAAAAGACCGTGTCTTAATTACACCTCAGTACAATAAATGAGGTGGAATAGTAAGAGTTTCTTGAGAGGACTTATCGGGCAAAATTACTATTTTAACTCTATTCGAGTATTTAATGAAATAATTATTATCTTGTACGAGTTCTAAAAGGTCCATTTCCAGCAAGCAGACTGCAGTTAAACTAGATACAGACCACACGGTTGGTTAACAGTGGGAGACAATTCAATTACAAGGGACTAAGTGCTTAACAAAGCAACTCGTAATGCTGTTTGTAAGCGCGAGAAGGCGTTAGGGAGTAGCCTTCTAACAGAACTGACTAACGATAGGTTATACTAAACGAAGTTACATTTAGCGATGCAGATGAAGGAATGGTCGCTTCACACTGGGTCATCTGTAACTTACTTAATTTTGGTAGATTCTTGGTTATCAGCCTCTACACTGTGCAGTATTTTACTGTTGTAGTAATCATAATACTATTTCTCATTTACATTTAGTGTAATAATAATAATAATAATAATAATAATAATAATACTAATAATAATAATAATAATAATAACAATTTACGGCAGCATCTTATTATTTCTTTGTGGACGCAGCATTTTTTCATCTGTCCCTTGACAGAGGCCAGAGAAAAGTGTAGTTTCCACTGAAGTCACCGTCTCATTTATGGCTGCGACGGGATGGAAGCTGCTGAGGAAAGGGTGGTGCTGAGGAATTATAATCGGAGCATTAATACTTTAAAAAAAGTAGGGCATCTCGATGGTATGAAAGGTGCTACTCATAGGGTCGGTCGTGCTGCAAGGACACTTTATGGTCCAGTGAGGAAAGCAATAGCAAAGTACTTCTAGCGTGCTTTTGTACGCTTCATTATGGCGCTCTTTTTCAGTTTCCTTATAAACTCATTACTCTTCGTGGTGCTTTGGTTTCTTAGGATCGAACCAGCCTCCAGGCTAAAGACTTAACAGGCAGACAAAGGTATATGGCTTCGTCTACCATTTGCAGACATTTGGATTAGACTTCATGTAATTATATTATTTTGCTTTCTTTATTCGTCTCTTTGAAAGTACACAGGCAGTAGGCCCAAAAACAGTACTGTATGCGCACTTTTTAGTGATAGATTTTTGTACTCGTTGGAGAAGTAAGAAGGTTTCCGTCAATACTGCCAACTGAATGGAAATGAAATCTGAATTGAATCGATAATATGATCGATCGATATGAATTTTCTAAACCTTTATTATTTTAAGCAAACAACTGTGTCATACACACAATATATAATACTATATAACATTTCCCGTTGCGAAACGTGTTCCTAGCATGAATTCTATAGTTCGGCTTTGCTGTGTAAACAGCAACAGTACGAGTACCTAAAGTGTACGCCAGATGTCGCGCAGCGATGATAAGCGATTCTTAGTTTGTGTTTCAAAGGTTGCCAATACGAATCTCGACGATAACCGAAGTCGATCGATTCAGCACTAGGGTGTAAATCTATCGCTAAAAAGTGCGCATATAGTACGTAGCGTACATTCGTGACATACCAGTACTCATAACACATATGAAAGTGCAAATAAATAACCGAGCTCGATAGCTGCAGTCGCTGAAGTGCGGCCAGTATCCAGTATTCGGGAGATCGTGGGTTCGAGCCCCACTGTCGGCAGCCCTGAAGATGGTTCTCCGTGGTTTCCCATTTTCACACCAGACAAATGCTGGGGCTGTACCTTAATTAAGGCCACGGCCGCTTCCTTCCCATTCCTAGGCCTCTCCTATCCCATCGTCGCCATAAGACCTATCTGTGTCGGTGCGACGTAAAGCAAAAAAAATAGTAGTAGCAAATAAATACACATTCAAAACAAAAAACTAAGAAGGAGAAGAATTTAACAGAAATATGAATAAAATAACGATCTGAAGTACGTGCCGGATTTTTCTAGAATGTAAATACCCTGCACACGAATCAAAGCACAGATAAAACTAAGATAACAGTTTAATCAAGTTAGTATTAAATGCCTTAACGAAACACAGCCAATGAAAAACAAGGAAATACACAGTTCAATAAAATTACGGGAACATGTCTTTGAACGTATGCTATGCTCCACAAAACTATACCTCATACCCAGGTGTATTACCAACTAAACCTTTAATCTTTACCGTTTAAGTATACAAAAGAACATTGAAGGATTCGCGTTCATTTTCAGAACACAAATGGAAATGTCCAAACAGGGGCGAAAACAAAGTGGTAACACTCCTCCAGAGTGGATTTTTATCACAGTTGGAGATCTTCAGTATGGTGTATGTCCTCCACGAGCATTTATCACAGCTTGTCCCCATGCTCGGTATAAGTCGACTGAGGTCCCATTCTTCAATGAGAGCCTGTTCGAGTTCTTGGCGAGTCCGGGGTGGAACAGAACGCACACGAACACTTATACCAAGCCTATCCCACACATGCGCGATGGGATTAAGGTCGGGACTCACTGCCGGCCATTCCATCTCTTCAATGTCCAGTTCTCGCAAGACAGCTCTGGAGATGCGCGCTACTGTACATGAGCCCTGGCATTGTCGTGCATGAGTACGAATTCAGGGCCAACACCGTATGCACCAACCAACCCATCAATACTGATACCACCCCAGAACATTACAGAACCTTGTCCGAAGCGGTCGCACCCTCCTGGACAGCATTTGGGATGTTCTGCTCACCACGGCGTCTCGATATACGTCGACGTCCAACACGCTGTGTCACAGGAAATCTGGACTCGTCTGTGAACAACTGGCGAAGTTGCCAGTTGACGTGGGTACGGGCAAACAGAAGGCGAGCTGCCTGATGTTACTGCGGTTAACGGGGCACTCGAACGGGACGTCCGGGTCGTAAGAACACTTCTATTAACCTGTTCCTTACTGTCTGGCCAGACACTGTGACTCCAGTGACCGCCCTGAGGTCTTGTTGCAGTTCTCTGGCAGTTGCTGAACGCCGCCGCAACGCACAGATGGTCAGATATCGGTCATCCTGCAGGGTTGTCATGCGTCCACGACCTTGTCCAACCCTCCTTGTGAACTGGGCTGTCTCAATGTAGCGATTCCACAAGCGTCCCATTATTTCCACACGACGAAAAGTCCATCCTTCCCGGATCAAAGTGACGGCCCTTGCGACTTGAATCTCGTTAAGATGTCTCATGGGATGTGCTGGTTTACGTACAACGTGCTCAAATGACCGCAGTAGTCTATGTACCTCACAGCGACACACAGACGCATCGCTATTCACTTCGTTTTGAGGGGTCACCTGTCAGTTTAATGCATGGCTACGCCTACAGATAGAGTATAACTTCGATTTGATATACCCTGAGTAGCTAAGGTCTCAAGGTATGCTGTACGATCATGCGAACCCCATCTATCAAATTAACGTTCGAATACCAGACGTTACAAAACATGTTCTAGTTTTTTTGAACTGTATAGCACTTGAATTTATAAAATAAAAACAGAGACCTTTAGTTGTTTATTAATCACAGTGTGTGATAAACCACTCATCTACCCATTTAGACGCTCCGTTTTACTCAGTAGTTAGGAGAGAAACTGAATCTACTGGGCGGTTTATTGCTGAGTTATAGGTTATTTTCTCCGGTTACCACCGATTGTGCCGCCAGAGATCTTTTACATACGTTGCGTGACTGCAGTGCCCAATGGACTTACCTACGACTTTTAAAAAGTTGACCATATCTGACGGATTTGAAATTGCGATCTTGGTATAGCCTACGGACTTCAACACTCTAACATTCTCTTTCTGTCTGTGTGTGTGTGTGTGTGTGTGTGTGTGAGAGAGAGAGAGAGAGAGAGAGAGAGAGAGATAGAATCAGATATAAGTTCGAATGCTGGTTAGACTCTCAAAACAAACTGTCACGATACAGCCAAAATTGAAGGCAGTTCTAATGAAGGATACTTACTATGTCAGGGTGAACAGTTCTTATCACTTGAATTCCTTCCCTTTTTGTAAACATCACTGTATTACAATGGAATAGACTAAATCAGTGTAAAATGTATACAATAATTAAGATACATAGAAGCCAATAATAGCCGAATCCTTGGCTGAATGGTCAGCGTAGTGGCCTTTACGGTTCATAGGGCCGCGGGTTCGATTGCCAGCCGGGCCAGGGATTTTAGCCGCATGTAGTTAATTCCTCTAGCTCGGAGGCTGAGCCTTTGTGATCTTGTAAATACATTTACATTACCAGCCACCTAACCATTATAGTAACACGCAATGATGAATACATTCCTCTACATAGGTCTGACGCCAGGAAGAGCATCCAGTCATAAAACAGGGCCTAATGCACATTATTGCCCGAATCCCAGGTAATTTGAAAAATTCAGTAACTATAATAATAATAATAATAATAATAATAATAATAATAATAATAATAATAATAATAATAATAATAATAATAATCATAGTAATACCTCCTTGCATGTTACATTTCTTCAACCACTGTCGATCTGATGAGAAGCCAGAGTCATGCAACCCATTCTAAGCTAAGGGAAGATACTCGAATAGTAACGCGAAATACTGCAAGTACATCAGTGTTCTGTTTTATCAGCAAGACTTCAAATCTGAGAAAATGCCAGACAAGATGGTCCAGTAGTTTCTCACTGCAGTGAGGTGGCATTATCATTCATCCCACGCCGAGTCTCCGTCCATCAGGTACACAATCTAACCTCTATTGGTTAGTTTAGGTCGACATGGACGTTTGTCTTTTCCTCTTGACGTGCAAGTGTTGAGTAGTCACGACCGGACTGGGGAACTAAAATCTCTGGTATCTTCGGTCTGAATACTAACAACCCGCTGACAGTTAAATAAAACTATAGGTCAGCGTCGTATGGCTCGTTAGGATCGTATTTGTTATTTCATGTAAGATTTGAACATTGTGGTTAACAGACCCGTGTAATTAATGCTTGATAATGTCATGATGATGATATTAGCTGTTTTGCACGGCGAAACATCGAAGTAATCGGCCCAGGTAAACTAATTAACCTTTTTGGGACACATATTCTTATTGCTTTATATTGTTGAGACATTTCTGCATGGTAGAAAAGTTTTAAAAAAGCAGTTTGTCATAGAATTTAAATTTAGCGTTACACGCCTAATTTACATACTTGTGTAGTTTGATTGGTTGTAAATTAATTCAGAGCGGATTTATTAACCTAATTTTCTTTTTGCTATTTTGCTTCACGTCGCACCGACACATACAGGTCTTATGGCGACGATGGGACAGGAAAAGCTTAGGAATGGGAAGGAAGCGGCCATGGCCTTAATTAAGGTACAGCCCCAGTACTTGCCTGGTGTGAAAATGGGAAACCACGGAAAACCATCTTCAGGATTGCCGACAGTGGGGTTCGAACCCACTATATTCAGGATGCCAGCTCACAGCTGCTCACTATCAACCTAAAAATTCAATATTCATATACATGCCAAGCTTCCAAAATTTGATTGTGAAGCCCGTCTGACAACCGTGTTGCTGCGATGTCTGTGCTGGAATTCATTTTAATTTATTATCCTTCTCCCAGTTACTTGCAGTTGGTACGACAGGTAGATTAAGCCCAGTTTTACGGCCGGATGCCCTATATGACGTGGACTTCAAGTGAGCGATGCATTCACTAATGCGTGTGTCTGTCGTGGTTGGTAGTTAATTTGTTGCATATAAATGAATTGAAGTTGTGTATTAACACAAACACCTACCCAGAGTCAAAGGAATTAACCAGACGTGGTCAACCCGGCCGGGAATCGAATTCGGGACCCTCTGAACCAAAGTCTGCTACGCTGCAGTCTGTGATGGTACGGAATATTCGTACTGGAAATGATCGAAGCCTATATGTTAGGGACCAGCTTTACACTCGTCGAGTGAAAAGTCACAGGAAACCACTTTTAGAATGATTGAGAATGAAATTTTAACCTTCTCCTCTGCTCAGTTGTGTTCCTGTACCCTGTTCCAGACTCTGACATCTGTGTTACACGTGAGGCAGAGCTGCTAATCGAACTCGAAGCAGTCAGACGTGAAGATGCTGTGATAACATCAAAAAAGTTCAATTCAAGGGCTCGATTTTACTGATATTCTGAAAGGCTCTCCTTTTGACGCGGATGAATGTTTATCACTTTAAGGTATTTAAGCGAATGATTCGGTCTTTCATTAATAATCAATTTTGTAGTATATAAAGTGATAGACTGAGAAAGCTATCGTGAAATGCAGATGTTGGTAGTGAAAGGCTGGGCAACATGTTTATGCGAGTGATATTTCGCTGCAACACTGTGGGACAGTTCAAGGTTTGGCGCTATTTATCAGAACTACATTTCGATTGTTTGCAGTTATAAGTTAAAAGGCCATCTTCAGGGCTGCCGACAGTGGGGTTCGAACACACTATCTTCCGGATGACAGCTCACATCTGCTCGCTATTAACCTAAAAAAAAATTCAATGTTCATATATATGCCAAGCTTCCAAAATTTGATTGTGAAGCCTGTCTGACAACCGTGTTGCTGTGAAGCCTGTCTGACAACTATGCTCCACTAACCAACATAATCGTTGCTAAACAGTACTTAAAGATGAGGCCATTTCCATCAAATGTGTCTTTATTTCGGTTTGAGGTATAGGGTCTATATATATTTATGGGATTTTACCTCAGTTTTCATTTTTTTAAATTTTTTTTAAAGGAATCGTATTTCTTCGTAAACAATACTTCAGTACTGTAATTAACGTTTCTTAATTTTCAGAAGTACTGGTATAAGATTATTTTCAAATTCCTTGAATATGTTATCTTACTACATTGGCGAGGCAATATTACTCCTTCATCTTCATTAATACTTAAAGAAGTGCCAATACATTTGTAATGCCGACAGCGTATATGACATATGTAGAACACAGTTTTCTTCCTGGTCTTTTCCCAGCTTCTTTGGGTCGGCAACAATTTTGGTCCAGTTTGACGGACGGTTGCCCTTCCTGACGTCAAACTTAAGTGGAGGGAAGTAGGCCTATTCACTACTGAGTGTTTACCGAGCGAGTTGCCCGCGTGGTTAGCGTCGCATAGCTGTGAGCTTGCAATCGGGGGATGTTATGTTCGAATCCCACTGTCGACAGCCATGAAGATGGTTTCCTGTGGTTTCCCATTTTCACACCAGGCAAATGCTGGGGCTGTATCTTAAGTAAGGCCACGGGCGCTACCTTCCAAATCCTAGCCCTTTCCCATCCTTGCACTGCAGGAAACCTCCGATGTGGTAGAGCGACGTTAAAAACCGTAGCCTGTATATATTGCGTGTTTCTGTGATGTTTGACGCTGTGATATGTTGTGTGTAATTGAAGACGTGTGTTCACCCTTAACCGAAGGCCATTGCAGAACGCTATCTGTTTATAATACCCACTGCCTTATTCCAGTCATTCGACCGGGTCTGGGATGGAATGAATGAAGCCCCCAACTAGTGGCGAGGGTAGGAATTGTGCCGGCTGCCGAAACCTGTCACACTCCTCTTGGGCGGTGATTAATGAAATGAAATGATATTGGAGAGTTTTGCTGGAATGAAAGATTACAAGGAAAACTGGAGTACTCGGAGAAAAGCGTGTCTCGTCTCCACTTTGTCCAGCACAAATCTTACATGGAATGACCGGGATTTGAACCACGGAATCCAGCGGTGAAAGGCCGATATAAGATCAATTTAGAACAAAACTTACTATGTGATAAGGGCAAAATTATAGTTAAATTTCCTTCTTACGAAATATACGAAATTAATATGAAAAAAAGAATGCCTTTGAAACCATAGTTCATACTAGGCCTGAGGGTATCCCTGATCAAACAAGCGCTCTCTTGTCTAGCCTCGTCTCATTATTTTCTGAAATGTTAATGTAAGTATATGTTGGCTGAGGAATTAGAAGTCTGGAGATAATGTTCCAGGCGAACGAAGGCGAGGACGGCAGGGATATGGAAGCAGCTATATGACTGCGGGGGTGAAGGATGGAGGGGTAAGTTTTATCACCGCAGCTTTCAACCGCCACCCCCAGTGTTCCCGGCTGAAACTCATTGCACGCTCTTACAGTAGCTCGCTTAACCTACACTTTCCTAGTGCAATTCGCTTCGAGAGGGAATGCGAGAAGTCACAAAACAGCAGCTTAAAGGCCAACTTAGTAACAATGGAAATGTAGGCCACACGTGTGACCTTCCAGCAACCTCTGTTGTGAGTTAGGGTAGAGGGTGAGATGGTCATTCTGTTAGCACAGAATGAGGTCAATAGTGACATCCAACTATAAAATATATTCGATGCTTAATGGTATTTTTATAGCTGAAAGTTCAACTTTGTTGACAAGAAGCCAATTTAGAAGTGGTGTATAGACCCCTTTTAATAATATCATTGTTGTTTTTTTCTCTCTCAAGAGTTAGTTCTTATGGACTAAATATATGACGGCGATGTTTGAGAGAAAAGCCCAAATTTCCGGTTGGAGGAAAGACATGTTCAGTGTTCAAATAAATGTTCCTATTGTAGGTTAGTGTTGTTTATTTACCACAAATCTGAGCAGAAATATGAAAGGTCTAGAGCACGGCCTCTCAGGGTGCATGCGCCTGGTGCATGCACTGTGCACGGTGCATAAGACGACTTCACTTGGTTGACCAGAGTGCAGATCCCTCACTCCTCGATTTGGAGCAATAGCGCTGTCTCTCTCTTTCCCCACGCCTGTCTCGCTCGCTACCCCCCGTCTCCCTCTTCCTCACTTGCTCCGTAACGCTCCAAATGCGAGCCGAGTTGAGCCGAGCTTAGCCGAATAGCCCAGAGACGAAGCGTTGGTCCGAGTCGAGCCGAGTGGAACCGATGCACAGTGAACGGAGCTCTTGCACCTCGATTTGCACGCGTGGGATTTTGAGCGTTTGAGAGGCCCTGGTCTAGAGGTAGAAATGACGATCCCCATATAGGCTACACTTAAAATTAAATTAACATCTACCAAGCTCGATAGCTGCAGTCGCTTAAGTGCGGCCAGTATCCAGTATTCGGGAGATATTGCGTTCGAACCCCACTGTCGGCAGCCCTGAAAATGGTTCTGGCGTGGTTTACCATTTTCATACCAGACAAATGCTGGGGCTGTACCTTAATTAAGGCCACGGCCGCTTCCTTCCCAGTCCTAGCACTTTCCTGTCCCACTGTCGCCATAAGACCTATCTGTGTCGGCGCGATGTAAAGCCAATAGCAAAAAAAATAAAAAATAAAAAAAATAACATCTTATATTCAAATCTGCGGTGGAATTTCTTATTTACCTAAATTACTTCCAATATTATGACCTAAAATGTTTAGGAAGTCTCCCATAGATCGGCGTGCTTTATTTCTAAAAGTGATCGCTCCCAGGAATTTAAAAAAGTGAAATGTATCTCTGCATGCAAGTGAATTTCATAAAGAAGACAAAATTCAACCAGAACTGTGTCCTATTTTGTAGTTTCTCTTTAGAACGTGATTCTGGTAGGAAATATTGGGGGCAAATTCCCTACTTGAAATAAGTCTGAAAGGAAAATATATTTTAAAAATGTACAATCAAATAACACATTTTGTACATTTCAATTACTCTCAATCATTGTTTCGTTACAACACTTACAAATGTATCAAAAGGAAATCATTGAAAGTACTGATATTATTATTATTATTATTATTATTTGCAAATGATCAAGAAAATAGAAAATTAGTGTAAACTACCCATAACCACCATTTGGAAACTGAATGTTTGTGATGACGTAGGTTAGAAAGATGTGAGGAAAAAGTTCTGTATTTGTCGTGCCAAACTATGTATCAGAAGTACATTCTGATGCTAAGGAAAAATGTTTGAGGTAACTGTGCAATGCACCTTGTACTTAAGTGGATGCCAACGGCCGTAGCCGTGTTGAAACACCGGATCCCGTGAGATCTCCGAAGTTAAGCAACATTGGGCGTGGTCATGAGTTGGATGAGTTGCCACGCGCTGTTGGTGGGGGGTAAGGGAATGGAGGAGCGGAAAGGAACTGGCCACCCTACCGCACGTAAACTCCGGCTCAGGAACACCTCTGCGGAGGTTCGGACCTGCCTTCGGGCAGAATACACCCTTACCTACCTACTTCAGTGGATAAAGGTGTAGGTCCGTCCTTAAATGTGCTGGCTTACAATTTTACTTAATAAAATTCCTGGTCATAAGTCACGGAGCCGTAAGCGAAGTGTAGAATTCGAACTAAGAAAATGGAGTAAGCCATAATAAATAATTTCGTGTGGCTATTATATCAGCGTGGTCCATCCTTCGTAAAGCAGATCCTCTGATGGGGGTAGGAGGCATCTGCCGTGTAAAGAAAAATGCGTGCTGTTCTGGTGGAAAGTTGTCCCCGAACCAAGGGAAGTAATCATTCACTATTTAAGTTACCGCACATGGACAGAACCCATGGTCCGCGAAGCCAGGACGCTGACCAGTCAGCCAGGGAACCAGAAAAAAGACAAATCTAATGAAATTCTATCGTATGAAATCGTATTCTCTCATAGAACCCATCTGCTCCCTTTGCAATTTCTTTCCAGCAGTCAGCAGTATCCTTCCCTGGCGGAAGATATAACATTCATGATACTTGCTTCTGGTTCTACGTTCAATAGAACATAAAATTCATGCGATTTATTATTACAATATATTTATTATAATATGTACAAAATTCAAACTGCATTGATAATAACAAAGGGATATGAAAGAGGAGACTCCATCCAGATAGGAGTGAGGCAGGATTACATCTGTACCAGCTCCTTTTGATGTTTATATAGAATATGTGATGAAGAAAATCAAATAAATTGGGATGAAAGAGTTACAGTTCACGAAGAAGAAATCAAAACTCTGAGATTTAGCCGTGACATTGTTAAACCGAGTCTGTAGAAGATCTGGAAAATCTGCTGAATGGTATGGACGCAGTCTTAGCTGAGTAGTTCAAGATAAATCCGAAACAAAAGTAAGGGAATTGATTATTTTGCTATTGTAGGAGCACGGGGATGAGTGGCTCAGACGGTTGACGCGCTGGTCTTCTAACCCCAACTTGGCAGGTTCGATCCTGGCTCAGTCCGGTGGTATTTGAACTAAGAAAATGGAGTAAGCCATAATAAATAATTTCGTGTGGCTATTATATCAGCGTGGTCCAGGAATTTAAAAAAGTGAAATGTATCTCTGCATGTCATGTAAAACTACAAACTCGTCTCTTTGAGCTGCTGTGACTTTTGAGTGCCAGAATCTCCTGCGGAACTAAATTCCGGCACCTCGGCGTCTCGGAAAAACCGTAAAAGTAGTTAGTGGGACGTAAAGCAAATAACATTATTATTATTATTATTATTATTATTATTATTATTATTATTATTATTGTTGTTGTTGTAGGAGCACTGAAATCGGTTAAGATCACTAAGAACACAGCCCTTTGAGAAGATGATGCTGCGTTGGTGTGTTGACTCCTTAATATAAGGGACCTACCTTCAGAGGTGTCCTGTTTCGACAGAAGGGATCTAACAAAGACGAAAAATGAAATGGAATCAAATGAAGTTAGATAATGCCGGAAATATCTGATTAGGAAAATGAAGTCTAACAAAAATGGGGATATTATTATCTGGGTAGCAGAATAACAAATGATGACAAGAGTAAGGAATAATAATAATAATAATAATAATAATAATAATAATAATAATATGTATTCATTGTCCCTTCAGTTGCTCGCGCAGGGGAGAAGAGGGATTGACACCCGAGTGACATAGTCACTGCGTTATCACAAGACGGCCGCAGTTCATATCCCGGTCAATGCATAGGAGAATTTTGAAATTTAAAGTCACGTCTCATTGGTCCGGATTCTACGTAAACCGAGGCCCTTTGGTTATGATCATGATGGCAGAACTGTCATGTAAAACTACAAACTCGTCTCTTTGAGCTGCTGTGACTTTTGAGTGCCAGAATCTCGTCCTTATTTGCTAGTAGGCCTACATCTAATAGTAAACGTAGATCTCTCACTTTAAAGCATTCTGATGGAGTAGCTCTGTCGAAACACTGACAACATAATAACTCCGACGCTAACCCATACCGGGCGAGGTCAGCGCTTGCGTATGCGACCATACACTGTTGCCTAAGAAGGAATTAAAAGGAAGTGGGAAGCCATCCTGTTCAATATGTGTCCAGGAGCTGTCAATACAGATGTGGACGTCTACCTTGTGGCCCACTGAGAGCTTATGCAACACTCTTGACATTGTTACTTAGAGGTCAAATGTATGAAGCCTTTATTATTTCGCAATACAGTAGTTGATGGGGTGTTCTTACTTATAAATCGTAATCAGTAAAGCGATAAGCTTTTGTGTATTGCTTTATTAAAATGAAGGGGGACTAGCGCTGTGGGCGTGGTGTGTTATCCAGACGCGGTCGATATCTAGGCTAGACGTTGCCACTACTGACCCACTTTCGGTAGCTCGCTGTCTCGCTTGCACGCTGATCGATATGGGATGCACTTGGGGAAGCTTCAGGCCTATACCAACGGCTCCTTTCGTAACCTGGGCGCGTTCGTTTCCTGGCAACGGGTGCGCACACGTCACAGAAAGAACAACCCTGCCCTACCATACACCAGTATCGAGTTAAATGGAATGGCAAATAAATAATAAAACTGATTGCAATCGTCTCCAATGTCACAGCGTCACAACACGGAGCGCGGGGGCCTGCCTTGTTCGCACTAGCTGAACTCAATTTAACGTGACATTCTATGTGCGTGCTGAGGACATTGAAGTAATCAGTACCTGTAGGTTATGTTCTATTTGAAAGCAGTTTGACACGCCAAAACAGAAACATGTACGGCTTCTTGGCTGAATGATCAGTGTAGTCACCTTCGGTTCAGAGGGGTCCTAGTTCGATTCCTAGCCGGGTCGGAGATTTTAATCTTAAATGGCTAATTCCGTAGCTCAATGACTCGGTGCTTGTACGGTCCCCAATATCCCTGCAACCCAAGTGTACGCCAGTCTCCTCCACTACAATAACACTCAGTTTCCCATACACGGCAGATACCCTCGTTGGAGGCTCTGCTTTATAATGACTGCACTAGGCTGGCGAAAGTCACACAATATTATTTATTTATTTATTTATTTATTTATTTATTTATTTATTTATTTATTTATTTATTTATTTATTTATTTATCCGTTTACCGTCCAGGGTTGGCTTTTCCTTCGGACTCGGCGAAGGATCTCACCTCTACCGCCTCAAGGGCAGTGTCCTGGAGCGTGAGACCTTGGGGTTGGAGGATGCAACTGGGAAGGACAAGTACCTGACCCAGGTGGCCTCATCTGCTATGCTAAACAGGTGCCTCGTAGGGGGATGGGAATATTGGAAGGAATAGACAAGGAAAAGGGAAGGAAGCGGTCGTGGCCTTAAGTTAGGTACCATCCCGCTTTGCATGGAGGACAATAGGGAAACCACAGAAAACCACTTCGAGGTTGGCTGAGGTGGGAATCGAACTTACCTCTACAAACCTCCCGAGGCTGAGTGTACCACTTTCCAGCCCTCGTACCACTTTTCAAATTTCGTGGCAGAGCCGGGAATCGAACCCGAGTCTCCGGGGGTAGCACTTATCCCACTAACCACTACACCACAGAGGCGGACATTATTATTATTATTATTATTATTATTATTATTATTATTATTATTATTATTATTATTATTATTATTATTATTATTATCCTGTGCTGCAAATCAAAATCAATAGCAAGCTTGTTGCTTTACGTGACTGTTGATATCGTGATCACTGATCGTAGTTCAAGCACTGCATCTCCAAATTTATGCGTATTATAAACCACGGAGACTTTTCTTAAGACTCACGTGCAATCGCCGACATTCAAACTTCAGCCTCTTCACGATAAACCCATCATGATTCCACTTCAATATCAAATCATCCCTATTAAAACCCATGCTGGAAATCAGGACCAGGATATGAACCACGAACTTCCTAGTATGGCATTCTCGACAAAACAAAACACAGCCATCTCCGTTTCGTGGAACATGTGTTGTCGTGCTCGGCCACGAAAGTTAGTCGTCCATGTCTGACCAATTGTGAGACCATTGTGAGTAGGTGGTTTATGGGCGAGATCGATAAGAGTTGCGTCAGTAGCGAAGCTGTTGCCTTTAAACACTCGAGTCTCATTCGCTCTTTAACAGAGCTTCATTCTTTTCCAATATCCGTACAGTATTACAACATGATTTAGGAAGGATATGATTTTGCCCTACTATCTCACTCTTGACGTGAATTATCAACAAGGTTAATGTAAGATTCATCCAAGGTAGATAATGTGCACACATACAATATTCTAAAAATACCCGACATTAGTTCCGTCTTTCCCTCCTAACGTTTCAATGTCACACTATTTCAGATCGATTTTCGACGACGATGGATAGGAAAGGGCTAGAAATAGGAAGGAAGGAAGGAAGGAAGGAAGGAAGGACTTCGAACTTATTTCTACGAGGCTTCCCAACTTCAGATTTTTATTAGTGACTAACAAGTTGTCAATCTTGTACTAATTATATAATTAAACGTGGACATTTAGCATAAATATTTTAACTTGTTATAGATAATTTTAATTATGAGGGTCAATTTTATGTGTTTTAACTTTAATGTGTATCTTTGTATAATGACCCTATTTGGCTGATGATGACGTCCATGGGTGTTGAAACCGGTACCATTTAATAAATAATGATGTAATTTTTATCAACACATCTTGTGTTGAAAATGTGGATCTTGTAAAATTTAACTTATTGTGTTGTAATGATTTCTAATGCTAAATACGCCACACCCACCCAGCATCCAAGCCACTGAAATTAACCAATTAAGGATAAAATCCCCGACCCGGCCGGGAATCGAACCCGGGGCCCTCTGAACCGAAGGCCAGCACGCTGTCCATTCAGCCAACGAGTCGGACGTCTTAATTAAGGTACAGCCCCAGAATTTGCCTGGTGATAAAATGGGAAACGACCGATCATCATATTCAGGGCTGCCGATCGTGGGGTTCAAACCCACCCGGAGGGCAAGCTCACAGCTATGCAGTCTGTACCACGCAGCCAACTCGCTCAGTGAGAGTAGAGTATATGTAAGATCTTATGGATCTCGATTTCTTGCTTCTACATCAGAATTTTAAATTACAGAATCAAATCATAACATCGTGTAATCGTCCTGTACTGCGCTGGGCTGAGCAGTTCATACGGGACAAAATTTCGGCACCTCGGCATTTTCGAAGAAACCGTAGAGGCTATGCAGGCCCCAGGAGGAGAGAAAGATGTAGGCTTCCATTTCCGCAACTTTACCGCTAAGTGAGATATAATGGTTAGCTCTATGCCGAACCGCTTTTTTTCTCAAGAATTAACCCGGTACTATTTTTTCTTTCTGTAGGCTAAGGAACCCCCATTACCATGAGCTTCTCCAGAAGTTTTTTTTTTTTTTACATTTTCTGACTTCATAACACGTCTCTCTGGGTGTAATGGATACGCCTTCACGAATTCGGCTATGCAGCCCTCAACTTGTGTGATAATAATAATAATAATAATAATAATAATAATAATAATAATAATAATAATAATAATAATAATAATAATAATAAAATTATTTGTTTGACAAATTTTCAGTTGCTATAGATTTTAAGAGATGCCAGTGTGGCAGGCTTTTATTTCAAACACACTTTCAGCTTACTAGGTCGTTCCTAATACATATGTAATAGTACAGAGCAAAAGTGACCAGGTACCCAAAACCTTCAGATTTTGTGTCCGATGTTCCTCTATTTGGGGTACAGTCGTCTAGGCTATTTTTGCTCTGTTGGTAAGAGGAGGTACAAGTATGGCACGACTGGCAGCAGAACTGTAGAGTGCGCACAAGTCGCCCACTGTGGATCGTTCGAATTGAATGCATAAGTTCCATGACTGTATCTTACCTGAAACAGACTTCCAGCTTATTAAGTCTTACTGAGTACTTACAGTACCTGTCGAAGAGATATAAGTTCAGATCAAAAACAGTCAACCATTGGGAATAAAATCTAGAACCTTTGGATTTCCATATCGGTCTTTTGTCTCGCACGAGTTCTGCATCATGCCAAGAGCTAACGACACGGATTTGTTAAATGCTGCAGAATTCAGGCGGAACTGAACTTGCCTCTTGAGAATAAAGAGGACACAACATGTAGTAAATAAAACACTGAAATTCAGGAGTGAGATATTTTACTCAAATTCCATGCTATGCAGCGTACAATGAAACCACTCAGCTATCAGGCTCTCATACTGGACCTGCCGTAATGCATTATATTGTAGCATGACTTCTAGTGTTGTACCACCTCGTTTGATATTACACAAGTGTTACAAGGTGCAAGATCGTATGGTACTGTATGGTTTCGGATAGCGCCATATCGTATAGATCAATATGAGATATCCTGTTTTAGCTATTTATGCAGTACCGTATCATGCCATGCAATATAGAGTTACTGGCTTATAGGGCAAGGACATTGGATTGTGTCCAGAAATTTGATTCCGTACCTTTTTATCAGCATATGTCACGCAGGCTTGATATTTATTTATTTATTTATTTATTTATTTATTTATTTATTTATTTATTTATTTATTTATTTATTTATAACTGTTACGCCACTGGTGCAGCAGCTAGTTATTAAATGGAAAAGAATCGGCACTGAGCAGTCTTAAAATATAGGCTACATTAAAACGATATCAAATGATCATTAATTCCGTTTCAGCAAGCGTCCTCTGTCACAAAATTAAACTGAGTGTTTGTGGTTTAGTGATCAATCAATCAGGCAATCGTGCCCTTAAACTAGCTTCCAGTTTTACATGATTTTGAGCATATTGGAATTTTGTTCCACACGAATTCCTTGGTGTGCCAATAAATCTACGGAAACGAGGCAGGCCACAGACGTATTCTCAGCACTTTCAAGTGCGACTGGTCTGAGCTAGGACCGAACCCGTGAACTTAGGCTTAGAAGGCCAGAGGGCTCTTAGTGGCAAGCTATCAAAAGGGGGCTTTAAGTTTCTTTATTTCTTCCAGAAGTAACCTCAATCCTATCTCCGTAAGGAGTTGGGAAGAGGATGCTCTTTTTTTTTTAAATAACAATTTGGCATTTGGTCCGTAAGACCATGCTGCCAGCTCTGTACATTTAGAAAACAGGAAGGTAAAAGAGCAAATCTTTACAACATGGGACCGTTCATGGCATTGTGGCTAATTGGTGATAGAAAGCCACGGTACAGGAACTTTGGTTTGATGAGAACAGTTTAACTACAGAACAAACATATCACAATGTTAAATTGGCTTCATTTAAAAACTTGGCTATTGCTCGATATATACGGATGTCATAGCTGTTGATCAACGACGAAACGGAAGTGGGAAGTGGAACTTTGAGTTGTATAAGCGTTTGATATAAATTGGTTACTTATAGTTTGTATCTAGTGCATTCTAAAATCGTATGGTTGAGGTCTGCTTCTTGATTGGGGTCAGAGGGACAATGTGGGGAGTCTATGACGTTGAGTCTGAACAGATGACTGGGATAAGATGCATGTCCAAGTCGCATTCTGATAATTGATGTGATATGGCGGCGAGTTAGAGATAGTAGATGGAACCATGGTTTCTGTGGTATGTGTCAAGGATGCTCTTGGATTGCGTCTTTGGTAACGCGGCTGTTCGGGAAAATGCTAGGTATCAATTTCACCGGGCGAGTTGGCCGTGCGTGTAGAGGCGCGCGGCTGTGAGCTTGCATCCGGGGGATAGTAGGTTCGAATCCCACTATCGGCAGCCCTGAAAATGGTTTTCCGTGGTTTCCCATTTTCACACCAGGCAAATGCTGGGGCTGTACCTTAATTAAGGCCACGGCCGCTTCCTTCCAACTCCTAGCCTTTCCGATCCCATCGTCGCCATAAGACCTATCTGTGTCGGTGCGACGTAAAGCCCCTAGCAAAAAAAAGGTATCAATTTTGAGACTGTAAAGCGACCAGCATTTCAGTTCCTTGATTTTAGTACAGATAACTTCACTGCGCTGTCACACCCCATTGGTGTTCCAGGTGTTTATTTCGTATGGTTGGCATCATCCATTACCGACATTTCTAAATAGTAAGAAAACAGCCCGTCAGCTGTTCCTGCTCTGAATATAACGAGGGAGCTGAGAGAGCGCAACAGGTTCGTAAGCAGCTCTTTGATTGCTAGAAGCAACGATATGGTGGTCCACAATAATACAGTGCACAATTCTGGACTGACGCGTCACGCGGTGCTCTGACGGGTTTCTGATTTTAAAAGAGACTTCCTTACTTTGGGTGAGTTCATTGAAATTTATGATGGGTGAAAAGACTACGAAACTTAAAACGAGCGGTTACAAGCAGTTGTCATGTTTGTGATTTGCATCTCACTATACTCATCCCAAATAAATTCTGGAGTAGTAGCACATATCAACTCGTGTAACATTTATTCCAATCCTAATCTTATCCAGGTGTATACAGGCACGGGTCCAGCCAGGTTGAGTGGTTCTGATGGCGGGGCTCTGGACTTCTCAGCTCAAGTGAGCGGTTTGATCCCTGCTCAGTCCAGTCGTATTTGAAGGTGCTCAAATAGGCTAACCTCGTGTCGGTAAATTTATCGGCTCGTAAAAGAACTCCTGAAGAAAAAAATTCTGGCACCTCAGTCGTCTCCGAATACCGCAAATGTAGGTGGGACGTAGAACTGATAACATTGTTGTTATTGTTATTATTATTATTATTATTATTATTATTATTATTATTATTATTATTATTATTATTATCTATAAATAACAGAACTAACTTTACACATATACAGTAATGCTTGGTTGGTGACCACAATTCCTCTGCTAAAGCAGAAAGAATCGTATTTTCGAGCATAATACTGAAAGTCGACCTGGTAGAAGGTGCGTTAGTCATGGTTACATTTATTTTATGTGGCGTCAGTACTATTAATAATGACACGGTCCACTGCGCAGGGTTAGAGAACACGCCTCATACTCTCATATCGTCTTCCCTTCTGGTTGATAATATCGCACTTGCTGTTTTCCCTGAAAAAATGGAGACAGCATTCTAGGGAGTCTAAGTAATGTGTGACCCCTGTAAAGGAATGAAAACTAAGCTAAGAGATGTTCGTCCCATGTGAAGTGTCACATGAAATGACATATTTTCAAGTTAATAATAATTTCGTGTGGCTATTACGAACCAGGTGCAGCCCTTGTAAGGCAGACCCTCCGATATGGGTGGACCACATCTGCCGTGTATGGGGAAACTCCGCGTTTATATAGCGGTGGAGGACAGTGTTGGGCGTGGTGTTTTAGTGTGCCGCCGGAAGTCGTCTCGAGCAACTCCTGTGATATATTTTATTGCCCGGTTCAGCGTAGATCTGTAACACTAGGCGCTTTCATCAACAGTCTGCCCGCAAATTGCAGTACTAAAACATATTTTATAAAACCATTATTCACTATTACGCTTAAAATGCATATGTTATGAGTGTTTCTAAGGATTGACAGAGTCTCTAGCGTCATCAGTTGCAGGGCTGGATGCGTAATTGCTGTCTTGGTAAGAGTGTTAGTACAATAACGGTAGTGAATTGGTTTTGTTATCTTCTTGATCACCTCTCGAATCGCCTCCTTGTGTTTTGCCACGTAGGAGAGACTCGCATCAGTAAGTTGTTGTAAAGTTATTTACTCATTTGGCTATTTACAGTAAAGGTTGGTAGATTATTTAGTCATCAGACTTGTCATTTAGGATATAAGAAGTTCCATAACCATAGACTATATTTTATTACGGTTAGCGAGGTGCTTTGGACATGTGACAGTATTGATGTAATATCAACTGCGCAAGCGCAACTGCACCACATTATGCAGTTTTCATTTATTTGTTTATTTTGTGCCATACAATGCTGCTAGAAAGCTGTATGGTCTACTCGTAACCCTTTATCGTTAATATATGAGTATCCTGTTTAAACATGTTGCGAGAAGCGATTTTCCCATCCCAGCCGATAACAGCATAACTTGAGCTTCCGTCTACTCGTAGCCAAATCGTTCTATGTCAGACTGAAGAAGATATAGGGCCTATTTGATGTTACCTACGGTACATCTTCTAGGAAACCAAACGCGGGGCAATATTAACCCGGTTTCAGTGTTTCAGAACTACGATAGGACAAAAGCAACGTTAACATCAATGGAGACCCCAGGATAAATTACTGACAGTTATTATAGGAAACCGATGATGAAACACTGTTATCCTTACATCTCAGGATTGATATGTTTCCTGTACTCAATGGGAACATTTACGAGGTTTGTCCGGAAAATACGTATAAAAGTTGAATAATAACTTTATTTGACAATTATTCAGGTATTACAATATGGTCTCCTTCAAAGTACTCTCCCTGAGACAAGATGCACTTCTGCCATCGCCGTTTCCACTGTTGATAACATTGTTGAAAGTCTTCAGTTGTGATGCTGTTCAGCTGCCGTGTCGTTTCTCCCTTGATGGCTTCCACATCACCCAAGTGCCGCCCCCGAAGCACCAATTTGCATTTCGGGAACAGGAAGAAGTCACAAGGGGCTAAATCGGGTGAATACGGCGGGTGGTCTGTCACGGTGATTGAGCTTCGGGCCAAAAACTCACGCACAACGAGCGACGTGTGAGCGGGCGCATTGTCGTGATGAAGGATCCACCTGCCCCCTTGTGCCAAATCCGGTCGAACTCGGGCCACACGAGCTCTCAGACTTGATGTTGATGCGCTGTTCCTCAATCAGAGAGAGCTCCATACCGACGGCAGGTGAAAACGGGTAACTTTCAACAAGCAGCCGCACACTGCTACTGACACGCAGAGCTCTCCGACTCGAACTGAGCGTTGAGAAGATTGGCGACAACAGCAGTGCCACCTGGCGGCGCCTCCACGATACGTGATACGTCATCCCGACGGATTTATACGTATTTTCCGGACAAACCTCGTACTTTTGTCGTAAACACTGTTCGGATTCTATTCATCAAAGGCACTATTGAGTTTTCGATAACAAAGCTACAGTAGATATGAAACAGCCTAAAATACGTTCTGACCGAGAATGGGACTTTTAAGACATTTTTTGCTCGAGCAACTGTTGTATCTGTGGATACTTGGTGGATGTGAATATTGTATTCAATATGCGTAATTTTGAATGTTTAAGACTCGGAAGGGATTCTTAATTTCAGTCAAACTTAACTAAGTACTTATTTAGTGTGACGCTATCTGATATGGAAATATACTTTTGCCCTTTGCAGTCCAGCAATATGTTATCTACTATTAATTCCGTTTTAACAGAACCGATGGGCAAGATTTCAAGCAGGTCAGATCGATTCTCTTCAGTCGACACATCGAAGGTGTGTACGGTGAACTTGAGGATCTTAAGAACATGCGCAATGGCGGTTTGCTTCTTAAGACGATTAAGTGCGACTACTTTGGCGAAATCCCTTTCAAAGTGGAAGAGCACAAAACCTTGAATCTGATTCGTGGAGCTATTCTCCGCCGTGATCTACTTCTGAACACTGCCAGTGGATCAGTGGACTTTAGAACATGGCTTTCGGTTTTCAACCGCAAAGACCTCTTTTGTACACTGTTGCCGGCAGCGTACTCTTCACTCCCATCCTGAGGAAATGCCGCTCTTTCCGTAGTTGACACTTACCGACTTCTTGGTCCGACTCGTTGGCTGAATGGTCAGCGTACTGGCCTTCGGTTCAGAGGGTCCCGGGTTCGATTCCCGGCCGGGCCGGGGATTTTAACCTTCATTGGTTAATTCCAATGGCCCAGGGGCTGGGTGTTTGTGCTGTCCCCAACATCCCTGCAACTCACACACCACACATAACACTATCCTCCACCACAATAACACGCAGTTACCTACACATGGCAGATGCCGCCCACCCTCATCGGAGGGTCTGCCTTACAAGGGCTGCACTCGGTTAGAAATAGCCACACGAAAAAAAAACGACTTCTTGGGCTCCTTTTCGATAGCAAATTCTCGTGGGAGCCACATGTGCAGCAGTTAAAAGTGCAATGCACCCAGAAGTTGAATATCTTGAAGTTTCTTAGCAGCACTAATTGGGTGCTCCTACGATTTTATAGGGCACACATATTATTCAGGTCAGTCTACGGCAGTGCAGCATATGGATCAGCAAGGCAATATGGGATGGCTGAGGCAATGAGCACTAGGACTATCTTCCTCCAATCACCCGCAATAGCATGTACCCCATAGCGTGTACAGTCCACTACATATAGAGAAAAAACAATTAATAATAATATGTCCTTCTGGCATTTGGCTGTGCGGGGACCTATGTTGTCAGGCGGACACTACTGCAAGGGTACATGACACTTCC
Source organism: Anabrus simplex (assembly GCF_040414725.1). Classification (NCBI taxonomy): domain Eukaryota; kingdom Metazoa; phylum Arthropoda; class Insecta; order Orthoptera; family Tettigoniidae; genus Anabrus; species Anabrus simplex. The sequence goes on from NC_090265.1 coordinate 380,643,755, forward strand.
ACCCGCCGATCTCTGGGTGGTCACAAGCGGGCTTTCGGGCGTAATCTCACACGTAAGAGGCCTATCTCCGAGAAGCATGCACATCGAGAATTTTGAATCGGTCTAAAACTAACCCTCAAAGAGCAATAACAAATAAAGAGGGGACCATGGCCGCATGACCCTTTTAGTCACCTTCTACGACAGGCGGGGATTACCTTCAATATATTCAGCCTCTCCCATCCATAGGGGGTCCAACACATTATACCAAACCGCAATCCATGTCCGCGCCTAGGTCGCCCCTTTTAGTCGCCTCTTACGACAGGCAGGGGATAACGTGGGTGTATTCTTCGTCTGCGTCCCGCACCCACAGGGGGTAGCAAGCAGCAAGAGTCTCTCTTCTCGCCAAACACACCAGAATATGGTCTACGCCAAATATTAGTGGTGATGGGGGGAGTGCAAGTGAATCACCGACTGGCTGCTAACTTCAGAGGTGGTAGTGGTTTTAATTTGTCCTTCACTGTGTAAGATGCACCTCCGACACTTGTTGGATGTGAATCACTTGTGAATACCCATGTGTAATGTGGTACGGCATAAACGAGAGTACTTACCCTGGATGAAGACACATTTCAGTTCAAATCTCAACAAGAAATATGAATGCTTCTGCTGCGCAGTCCACAGGGGTTCTGAATTATGACAATGAAGTAATCTTGCTTGCTTACTCGTTTATTTCTTGTGTATTTTCTATCCATTTGTTCTGCCTCGTTATCTGTGAGGCAGGTGATTAGAACTCATGCTGGGAAGTAACAAGCTCTACAATTCCTTCTATTTCTTGTTCCCTTCATACTCAATGTAAAAACCTTTGGTCAGGCCTTTAACCTTCAGTTCTCTGCAATCATTCCTTTTTTATACACGCCACTGTAGAGAAACAAAATCAGGACAACGGACATACCTTCAACCTAATTGTTTATTTCACCTCCTCTTAAGGATAGCCATGATTAAAATTTGGTATTTAGAAGATATGTATCACTTTTTTTAAAACTAATTGCCATTAATTTCATGAGAATACTATCAAGATTTCAATTCAATCAGTCACATTTCCTGATTAATTTAAATCATTTATTAAATTATGCCACAAAGTTCACTGCATTGATATTTTGCTATGTTTTACACATCCATGCAACATTATTTGCATTTGACTTTTAGGTGCAATGATTGTTATTGCCATTTTGGCTTATTACATGTTGATATATATATATATTGTACCGAAACGCCCGTACTTTAATTCAGCGGAGAGCATGGGTTGACGCCAGGGCGTGGACGGTCCATGGTACGAAAATCAGAAAGAGAAGGGTAGTAGAGTAAGTTCCTATTAAGTTGAACCTTTTGTTTATTCATGTTAGACAAATTATATCACCTTTTGCAGAAGAGCAGTAGGGGTTTAGAAAGTCTAGGCAGAGGTAGGGAGTGACGCTGTCCCTCGGCGTCGGCGTCGTCAATGTCCCACGTTGTCGAACTCCTTCCCTCTCACCACGGAACTCCTCTCAGCACCATGGCACCACGTTATACCACGGCGGTTGACGGCCCTTGAAGTTCTGTTGAGACTCGAACTCGGGAGTCTGATGTCTGGTGATGTCAGTGTGCAGCGTGGAATAATTAATTTAAACTTTATTCCACTGAGATTCCAAGGAGGGAGTAAAGAAGTGTGTAGACTTCGCACAGAACGTCTTTCAGACGGGTGTTATAACGAGTTACGTTAGAAATACTTTGACGGAGAATATCGTAGTGGCATAATTACATGTGTGTGTTTTGGCTATATATATGTATATATACAAGATTTTTTACACGATAGGGACACTCCACATAACCCTCTACTGCATGAATGACATTTCATTTGCATTTGGTGAAGTGGTGTGGTTTGCCATAGTGGAGTATATAGGCTATACGATTTTTCGCTGTTTTACGCTGAGCTTTTAACATTCAAAGACCGATCATTACTGCTTACTGGTCATGGGTATATCTTGCAAAGCGCAAGTATACTTGTAATGCCGTTGATATTGACGCCAAACGTACTCCTAAAGCTTTTGGTAACTAGATGATGAGGACCCACGAAAAATAAACAGTACGCGTGAATGTTGACGGGGTGGTAGGAATACCTTTGGTTGTAGGGATGTGTTGTCGTCTGTTATGTAAAGACACGAAAACAAGGCATGACTGGTATATGTGCTTGACTGACTGTATAGCTGAAGGTGTATCGTAAAATTACTTCTGTCCATAATCTGTATCTCACATACGTAGGTGAAAGGTGATATGTTGCCTTATGGCAACAATATGCAGTAAAGGGTGAAAAGTACGCCCTTTCATGAAACTGAAACCGGGATCCATAGAATGGTCAGTTTTCTGTATACTGATGGACGTATGTACGAAATTTCAACCTCAGATAAAAGGAACTGTGATTCAAGGAATTTCTCGAAAAGAAGCAGGATGTCCGTCAGGGGAGGGTATAAAATTCCCCTTTAATTAAATTACCCCCTCCCTCAGAAAAATTTTTAATTTTAATTCTTTTTGTTTGAATTTTGTAGTTATAACAAGAATGATAAACATTAGAAAGTTATTCCAATCAGCTGGGAAGTTTATGAGAGACTGTCCCTTCCTTAAAAAGGGCCAGACAAGGAGCGATTTGTCCTACCTTTTTCTACCAGGACTATGTGTTGACTGAACAAATTTGTCGGTTTGTACACACCTTAAGTGAATATTATCCTATTGGCTATCTAACGGAAAGACACCCCCTCCAAGTAGAGGTGTGGTGTAAGCTCGAGCTACTTAGAGTAGTGACAAGGGAGGAGAGCTTCAAGTAATTTACCTTTTTGCCAGGGTTTCAGATGGACTTGCCAGAGTGAAACATGAACAAGAGGCTGCAGATGCGGATTGCCACTGCTGCGTTGTTTCCTTGCTCAACGTCTGGCAGTCATTTGATTTATTGCTGAGCTTTTTATGAAAATATGCACAGTAAAAATTATGCATTTCAGTAATAAATATATAAGTGTTCTACATTTTCCCCATTATTTTATAATGAAAGGATCTCCCCCAGACAATTTTAGTGGTGGGGGAACCTTTGAGATAACATCGTCGGTGGGGAGGAAATCCCCCTCTTCCCGTCGCGATTTCGCACTCTGACGAGAAGTATAACTAAATTAAAGGGAGAAATAAACATCTTCATGCAACGTTAACGTTACAGTCTAGAGCCTTACGTGTGTGGGATATTCTTCTTCTTTTCTTGAGACATCTCATCTATTCTGATCCACTTTCTTCTAGCCCTTGCATTTACAGACTTCTACATTAAACTAGCTCACCATAACTCTATACTGATAGGCTGGACTAAAATGTACTGGATAGGGCACCAGGTGTACATCACACTTCATTACGCATACTATCCACTATTATTAAAATATAAATAATAATGTCTAACACTTAGTCTCACACATGCAGCTCATCTGATTACAATTTCTCATTCAGTCCCCGAAAACTACCTACTTATCAGTTTTGGAAATTTAACACGTGAATTCTCCAGTAAAACTTTCAGAAGTTACGGTATTTTAGGAAATCCTCGCCAAGAGGCCATAACGATCCTTCATAGAATCCAAGCCGTCTCCCGCGCGGAAGTCAAGAACTCCTAGAAGCCTCAGTGTACACGATGCAAGTTCCCAATGGAGATGAATCCATAAAGAAGGGGTGATATCTCTTCATAATTACACTCTAAATCTCCTACCAACGCAGTTCAGGATATATTCCAAAAGTACATTTTCTGAGAACAAGCGAAAATGAAGTAGGGCACTGGGTCATATCCATTTATTGCTGCTTCTATAAAAGTTGCTTCCTGGGAGACACATTTTACAACAGCAATGAGATCCCTTTGGAATACCTCCAGCTTCCACCAAATGAATAAGCAATGAGTCTGCTTCAATATATTGTTTACATCATTGCAATTTTCTTCGTAAAATTGTCGAGATGTCATATTATTATTGTATAATCCAGCTTCCTGAATGAATGGTCACCGCACTGGCCTTAGGATCAAACTTCGATTCCCGACCGAGCCGGAGATTTGAAGTCGATGGTTACTTCCTACATCTGGGGAAGTATTGGTGATTGTCCCAACACATTCCTTTTCATATCCACGCAACTCACTACTAACATCCCTTAACATAGGGTTAGCGTCAAGGCATCAGGCTGTAAAACCGAGCCAGATCTACTTGTGCTACAAACTTCGCCAGTGCAGACTACTACTACTACTACTACTACTATCATCATCATCATCATCTTTTTTGCTTAACGTCGCACCGACACAGATATATCTTATGGCGACGATGGGATTGGAAAGGTCTAGGAAGTGGAAGGAAGCGGTCGTGGCCTTAATTAAGGTACAGCCCCGGCATTTGCCTGGTGTGAAAATGGGAAACCACGGAAAACCATCTTCAGGGCTGCCGACAGTGGGGCTCGAACCCACTATCTCCCGATTACTGGATACTGGCCGCACTTAAGCGACTGCAGCTATTGAGCTCGGTATCATCATCATCATCATCATCACCATCATCATCCGTAATGTCGTCTCTATTATGGAAAGGCAGTAGATATGCCACTCGGCTGTCGCGCTGTTGCCCATGGTTAATGAACTAGGAAGTGAATACAGTAATCCGCACTACGAACCACAGTATATCAACAGTCACGTAAAACTACGAACTTGGTTGCTCAGGTAAGACGGTTTGGTCATGAACATCACTGGCCTGAAACAGTCGTAGAGCATAATTGAAATTAACTATAAGGCCGGACACTTTGACAGTGGCACAAGGATTTCTCGGACAGACTAAAGTAAAGCAAGATCTTATAAAAATAACATCTTTCAAGAAAAAGTGTGTAGAAATCAGATCATACGACATGAATGTTAGTTCTGAAAGCGAAAGGAAACGACCTTGTTGTGTTTATGTTCCTAGGAACTAACTTTTCAATGTTTTGTAGGGTTGTATTATCGACCGAGAGGTCGACGACCCCCTTGCGTATTCACAAGCTACGTTAGAGTGCTGATATGTAGGCTTGCGGATAAAAGTATCACATTGCGGCTGCTCTCAGTCGACTGAGGTAACTATAGGCCAGTAAGGTTATCTTAAGTTAGTTAAGAAGGAATAAATTGGATTCTGTTGCAAATAATAATAACAATAATAATAATAATTTCAGTGCTTCATCCGTTGTTGTTCCTTATTTTTCCACCAATACTCATTCATCTGCTAATTATGCCTCCTGTTCCACTCTTCGGACCAATTTGAGCCTGTTTTCTTTCCCTCCTGACCTTGGAATCCTTCCTATTTTAACACTTTGTTTCTAAAGATCCCTCTTTCTGTTGCTTCTTCCCTTATGTTGTTTATTTTCAAATCTTTCTTGACTTCATGAATCGAGGTTGTTGTTGACTTCCTCTTCCAAAGATATTTGAAGATCTGTTTGGTTACACTGTAGCCATCCATTCGGTATAAATGTAAAAAAAACCGCTCGTCTCTTCCGCATTGTATCTGTTATGTTATGTTTTCATTGTTATTATTATTATTATTATTATTATTATTATTATTATTATTATTATTATTACTACTATTCATCGTTAGTTTCACTAAAGACCGAGAGTTCTCAACTGTTTGTCTTCTAGCGGACCCGCCAGGTTTTCATTCTATTTCTATTTTTATGTCTATTTCTGAGTTTCTATACTTTAAAAGATCCTTATCGATTTCCACCAATCGAGGAATCGTTTTGAGACTTCTGAAGTATGATAACAAACGACTGCAGATTCTTTCAGATCGCAATCTGAAAAGGTGAGCGTAAAAAGGTATCCTTCTTTCTCGGATTAAGCTTAATATCTTTTTGGTCTGGCTGTATATTTCTAAGTTGCCCCGAAGAATGTAAACACCATCTTTGAGGTTGAAACTAAGAATTTTTCGGACAATCCTCCTTTCCTTAACTGCCAGTTTTTCAAACAGGCTATGTGTTCAGCTACTTATAATGCTTCAGGTCTTATTACAATCGGATAATGTCAAATTTTTGTATTTCGAGAGACGGACTTTTTGTTATATATGTTCTGAGTGAATCGGAAGGCTGTTTCAAATTTATTGACACGTCTTGAGACGGCGAACTTCTCAGAATTATTGAATTCAACCCATTCACCAAGGTACTTGAATCTTTCCACTTTCAAGATTCTCCCGTGGGTAGTCAGAAGATAAGGCGGAACATGCATTATTATTATTATTATTATTATTATTATTATTATTATTATTATTATTATTATTATTATTATTTACGACTGGGTATGTCATCACGCTGATATGACTGGGCAGCAATCATCTTGGCAGTCCAAAGGCCTCAATGGACTGTTTATCTAGATTTGTTCTTCATTATTACCATCATCATCATTATTACCATTACCATCAGCAATTTCTCTTGATGGACACTGGCTCTTATCGAAGTAACTTTTACCTTTCCGAAATTTCTGTGCGGCTATCGACCGCGCTACTTACTTTATCAGGACGACTATGGACGTTCACTAACTTACTGGGGATCTTTAACCTATAGCTACCGATATACTCTTTCTTTACAACTATTTCGACTGACATTATGAAATTCAAATGCAAATTTACAAGGAAAAGTACACGACTCGTTCCAAGAATGTTTTATTTCGTCTTATGATTAGCGCTGGCGAATGGGGACGTCTGTTTAGGTAGCCAAACAAGTCATAAGTCACAATCCAGAAAGAAATTGCACTGTATTGTTGGAGTGAAGTAGATGGCAGGTAGTGTAACTAGACTTGTGTAATGTGTACAGTGTGCTTTGAAGGCTGCAGGCCCACTAGGGGGACTGGACAGCTGTCAAGTTCAGGGCTGTCAAAGCATTTCAAACCTGACGCTGTCAAACATTGCGTGCTACACCTCAAGTCAAACAAGAACATTTTACGAGCCGCTCCTTCAATGAATCAAAACTAGCGTAACAGATATCAGGATCGCAGATCACCACACCTTCAGAGGCAGAGGTGTAACACGGTAAATACAGGCTAATAATAATAATAATAATAATAATAATAATAATAATAATAATAATAATAATAATAATAATAATAATAATAATAATAATAATAGACTAACTAAACGAATCTTCAAGTACCTTTGGGAAAAGAAATCAACTACCACCTGGATTCAAGAAGTCAAGAAAGACCTGGAAAGGAACAACATACGAGAAGAAGAATTATTGGAAAGAAAGATTTTTAGGAAGAAAGTCTTACAAATGGAAGGATTCCAAGGGAGGAAGGAAAATAAAACAGGCACAAAGTGGATTGAAGACAGGAAAAAGAAACACAGTGAAACAATGAAAGAATACTGGAAGAAAAGGAAAGAACAACTAAGGTGGAACAATTGAAATTGTAACGTGGTCCTTAGAAGGCCGGAACGCAAGAATAATAATAATAATAATAATAATAATAATAATAATAATAATAATAATAATAATAATAATAATAATAAATTGGTCTGCGACCTTTAGCTTTGCCCACACTTTCCACATCGTCTATATCTACTTCACTAAAATGTATCTTCATCTTATTCTGTATGATCTCTACCACCTTACAAATAATGTCCACCTTGCTTTCCTTGCTCATCTTCTTGCACACCATATACAAATAACGATTTTTTTTCATCCTCTCCTGGCTGCACACTTCTGCTTGCTTCTTCAACACCTCCTCTTCTAGATATTTTACTTTCCCTCTTAACACCTCTATTTCTTTCTCATTACTACACGTTCTGTTCAACGATTCTTCTGTCTTAACTGATATCCATTTCTTTATATTCCCTATCTCCTTTGTCTGCTCTTTCATGATATCCTTCATTTCTTTCACCTGGTCCCAAGGGCAGGTTTCCTGTATGATTTCTCTCACTAACACCTTCAGTGCTGCCAAATCTTCCAAGCTGAAGTTGCCACTAGAATTCGGGCCGGTGACAAGAAGCACAGCTAACACTGCTGCTACCAGAACCGCCTCACCCATCTTTGCCATCTCTTCTTTCTTTAACAAACCATTCTTGGACTCTTTCCTCTGCTTCCACTGCCACCTCCCAATCGCGGCCCGGTACTGTTCCACTCCCACCATATTTCTCGGCACGCACTACAGCACGCGTCCGTACTCACCGATTGCTAAAGCTAGACTGATAATGTATGTGTATATATATAGGGTGGAGAAAATAAAACTGGGCCGGAAAATATTTAAAAGTAGCGCGGAACTGACCCTTGTCAATGAACAGAAGAACTGCGCGCGCACGTCTCCCGCATGCTCTGTTCCGACTACGTCGCTGTGTCATTACGTGCGAGTGAGGACTTTTGGATCCTCATTTCAGCCTGGGTCAGCCTGTCAGAATATGTGAATGCACACAACACGCGCCATTATGCATCAGAAAATCCTCGAAAAGCCATTGCATAATCTCAACATTGATGTGTGGTGCGCAATGCCTGGTGTCTGCATCGTAACACGATTCTTTCGTCAAACTGTTAATCTTTATCGGTAGGTCCAGACACTGTTTAATCCATAAGTGCATCAACTCACAGAAGACGAACGACTGTATGGATACTTTCAACAAGTAGGAGCAAAAATACACACCGCCTCACGAGTGCATGAGGTATTTGGTAAGGGGAGGGCAATCAGTAGAGACAGTACATTCCACTGGCCACTTCGATCGCCTGATCTCTTCCTACGATTTTTATCTGAAGGTTAAATTGAAGAGTCAGGTGCACTGCAATAATCCTCACACATTGGTAGAGCTACAGCAGAACACTGAAAACGCTATTGTTGCTATCCCTCAGGTAGGGCTGCTACGCGTCTTAGTTTTATAAATCGAACACAGCACAGCATCGAAGTCAATAGTGGTCATTTCCAACATCTTCTGTGATGTGAATTAACATGGGTCAGTCCCGCGTTAGTCCTATTGTAAATAATTCCGGTCCAGCCTTATTTTGCCCATCCTATATATATATTCTGATTTCATTTCGGATCCCTGACAAGCACTTTCCTTGGAATGTTGCAGGTTTCTAAAACCCATGTATCCCACATATCTATACAGGGTGAAGCGAAATTCGCGCACTCGGGCGTCGCAGCGCGACTCCTCACATGCCAGCAATAAAAAAAAAAGTCTCACAAAAGTTCGTCCTGAGAGTATATCCGGCGGAAAAAGAACGTTGAAGAGTGGCAATCTGGCAACACTGTAACCACATGTAGGGTAACTACCTCTGTCAGCACATATTACTCGTGCTGTACAGTTGGTGCGGTAGATACAGTTTTGGGTTAGCATGCAGGAGGTGGAGGGGTGGATTCTAGGTTGAGGCGCATTTTTTTATTTGCTAATTTCCATCGGACATTACATACTGTAATACAGTAAGACATTCTTAGGTCACATGTATCCTACATATTGCAGAATTACATTTACAGAATTTAGTAACGCTGAACACGTTGTAACGAATCTAGTAGATAAAGTGGTGCGTGTAATTCACGTCCACGAAGTGGAATGAGCGTCTTTCAAAGATGACCAATGAAGGATCGTAGTATGCAAGTGCAAATGGTCTCTAGAAGACCCACTGCAATCGCTGTTGACGATACCATACCACTTGGACTACATTCATCATCATCATCATCATCATCATCATCATCATCATCATCTGTTTACTCTCCAGGTTCGGTTTTTCCCTCGGACGTAGCGAGGGATCCCACCTCTACCGCCGTAAGGGCAGTGTGCTGGAGCTTCAGACTCTTGGTCGGGGGATACAACTGGGGAGTATGACCAGTACCTCGCCCAGGCGGCCTCACCTGCTATGCTGAACAGGGGCCTTGTGGAGGGATGGGGAAGATTGGAAGGGATAGGCAAGGAAGACAAGGAAGAGGGAAGGAAGCGGCCGTGGCCTTAAGTTAGGTACCATCCCGGCATTCGCCTGGAGGAGAAGTGGGAAACCACGGAAAACCACTTCGAGGATGGCTGAGGTGGAAATCGAACCCACCTCTACTCAGTTGACCTCCCGAGGCTGAGTGGGCCCCGTTCCAGCCCTCATACCACTTTTCAAATTTCGTGGCAGAGCCGGGAATCGAACCCGGGCCTCCGGGGGTGGCAGCTAATCACGCTAACCACTACACCACAGAGGCGGACAAAGAACTAGATATCACACTCATTTAAAGTGACCAAACTGAAGTGAGAAAGGGAAAAACGAACCAAGCACCCAATGTTGCCTAAATTTCTCTGAGTAATTTATAACTTTTTGGAAATCCGATCTTATCTAATGAACGACCAAAAACTGAACCTCGGTGCTGACCTTGGTAAGTGTGGTTTAACCTCGATTTTTCATGCTGGAATGTTGGGATAATTCTGTAGCTGAATTTCTGGTGTGTATTACAGTTACTGTATGTATACTATTTTAGAACCCACAGGTTATCAGACAGTTTGTACACATGCAAGTAGATACGACTTTGAACAAAAATTTTCTCAAAGCTATTAATATGGATTGACGAAAACAGGAATGAATGACAAGCGATTTTCTGAAGGTACAATAACAGTGAAATACTATATTCTTACGGAAGTACGCACGACAAACAATACAAACAGTGACATACGATGTAAGAATACTGGCGTTAAACGAAAGAAACCAAAGCAATAAAAAGAAATCATGCTAAGTGCAGGCAGCAGGCATTCGCAAAAACATTTCACAAATGTAAAAATCAAAGAGCAATGTTAAGCTGGGAAGCTGGTCAAGACAAGTACATGCTCAAATGAATGGGAATGTGGGTAGTGCTTATGACTTGCAATATATTTCGCATACACAGAAAAAGGAAACAAAAAAAGCTTTTGATTTTGATTCGAAGCTCGTCTTGATCACGTACAGAAATTAAATATGATTAACTAGCCTTTTTTCTTAGAAATGTAGGTACATAGAAATTTGTTAACAGGACAAGATCTGAACTGATTTTGCCTTAATATCAGTGTGACCACGTGACTATGACATGCTTCTTGAATGAATATATAATTGTTGATTTCTCCAGAAGTTTTACTACACCTTTCCCTAACTATAAAGAAGGGTGTGGTAATCAAGTGATATTATTACTGGCTTCCCATCAAGGCGGCAGTGATTCGATACCGGCCAATGCATATAGGATAATTGAAATGAATAACAAAGTCCATGTGGTTCGGATTCTACGTGAAACAAACGATCCCGTTGCTACGATACGATATTAACAGTCAAGTAAAACTGCAAGTTTGCTTTGCTAATATTACCATAGGTAAATATCAGTGCTGCCGCTTCGGCATTTTCTTTCCCACCAGATTCTCTTAAAATGGACCTAAAACAGTCTCGACGTTTTCCAATTTATATCCATTAGAAAATTATTTTAATCATAAACTTTACACGCGAATATTTACGAGTTATAACATGATCATTAAATAGTTAACTTTCACGTTACAAAATCAAATACTTCAGATTTTCGGTAAATATAAATCTTTCTCTCCATTTGATCTAAATTTAAGGTCCAAGACTGTGATGAGGAAAGACATACAAGGGAGTGAATAAGATACTTTGTATATGTGTGTAAATTTTGAAAAGAAACATTCTGCATTCCTGAAATTTTAGCGAGTCAAAATTATTTTGTAACTGGTTCACATGTTATCATACTTCCTCTTCAATCTCGTTTAAGAAATTTTATGGACTGAATTTGGTCATACAGTTTAGAAGATGATTTGAAGAACTGTTCCTTTAGGAACTGTAAGCTTATTTTCAATTTGAGTAACAGTTTTGTAGATCAAATTTAAAATGAAAATAAAAGATTTGCTTGATCACACTTTTCATTATGTCAATACAGAGGATGTAAGTGTTTGATATTAAATACCATATGAAGATCTGAGTAAAGCGATTTTTTAAATGACGGGAGTATCTCTGACGGATTTCCCATTTTCACACCATTAAAATGCCGAAATTCTATCTTAGTTAAGGTCATGATGGCTGCCTTTACATTCCTAGCAGTTTCCCATCCCAAAGTAGCCAAAAACCTTTTAATGTTAGTGCTACGTCAATGCGCTAAGAGGAAAAATAGAATCCTTCGCTAAAGGTAGGTAGGAATGATCGCCATTGGTCGGAGGATGTGTGCGGTTTCAACAGAGGTGGGATGTATATTCCTTTGTCAGGCAACGAATGTTCACCAAATCCGATTAGAAAATCACTTTATACGCTAAAGTGGGGTTGAATTACACCGTATTCAATGGACATTCACTCGTAAAGATAATTAGCATTTTAATCTATCTATCTATCTATCTATCTATCTATCTATCTATCTATCTATCTATCTATCTATCTATCTATCTATCTGGATTTAGCTACTAGGAGCACAACAGTTGTAATGGGGGTGTTCAAGAGAAATATAGGTGTGTAAATGGTGCGAAATGTGTATCTATCACACTTGACTTGCTCTACAGTGCTGACTTCCACTGCACATGACAATGTTTTCATCCACACTAAAGGCAATGAGGTACCTGTGGAATAAACCTTCTGCTTGAGCCAGGAACGAACCCAAGTCTCCAGCGTGCAAGATCGTTATACCGACTCCACCAGCAGTGCTCCATTCCGAGATAGAGGCCGGAATGGGAAGCATCGAGCAACTACGCAAGGAACAATGTTACATATTACTGAACAGTGTGGGAGTCCTCTCATCTAGTAACTTACAAGACAATCTATTTGTGTTGGAAGCTGGTATTGTATGCGTGAGCAGGTGAAACTTAGTTTGCATAAACTAATAATAATAATAATAATAATAATAATAATAATAATAATAATAATAATAATAATAATAATAATAATAATAATAATAATAATAATAATAATAATAATAATTTCGTGTGAATCTTTCTAGCCGAGTGCAGCCCATGTAAGGCAGAACCTCCGATGAGGGTGGGCGGCATCTGCCATATGTAGGGAATTGCGTGTTATTGTGGTGGAGAATAGTGTTACGTGTGGTGTTTGAGTTGCAGGGATGTTGGGGACAGCACAAACATCCAGCCCCCGGGCCAATGGAATTAACCAATAAAGGTTAAAATCCCCGACCCGGCCGGGAATCGCTCCCGGGACCCTCTGAAGCGAAGGCCAGTACGCTGACCATTCAGCCAACGAGTCGGATAGTTTTCATAAACTTAATTAGGCCTACACCTTTCTCAGCTGATATAGGAAGGAAAAAATCGTGTAGTTAAACGTTACTGTTGACGTAACTTTTTTTTTTCCAAGAGACCTTCATGAATTAACCGAGATTCGAAGTGTGGTCGCCTTGGAGAAGCCAGTGACGATAACACTCGGCTAACACGTTCCCAGTGGAGAACGGTGAACAAGGTGGAACTGTGCATTCGGGGTGGCGCGAACTAAATGCCGTGAATTGGCTTAGCCTTCACTGGGATGTATTATTCAATTTTACGGACTCGAACTTGGCGGTACTGATTGTTGCAGTACTGCTTAAAACAAGGATAATCAGACACTCACAATACTGAATTAAGGAGTAAAACGGATAATTGTGACACTCTGAAGAGAAAGTGAGTGCTGCGATACGAAAATGAAGGCCTTAAAAGTAAGGAAAATGATAAGACTCCGGGATCAGAAGAGGATAGTAACTGATTGAAAGAATGCTGACAGGAAAGGTGAATTACGCTTTCCGTAAGTGGGAACAGTGTCAGACTAAGATGCGACTTCATGCTCATCATGTCCGACTCACGATTTGCTATCTCCTGGGAGCTCGAACAAGACACTGAAAAGGAACATCATGTTCTCTAGGGTGGTTATTTGTGGATTTAATTTAAATAATAACAACAATAATAATAATAATAATAATAATAATAATAATAATAATAATAATAATAACCATGTGGACTCAACTAACGTGTGCAAGCTATCTGTATGTCAATTTCAACTTTCTGTTTTATTCTGTTTTACTCTATAAGATGGCAGAGAAACCGAAACTTTGTTGGACGAAGGTGAAAAAATGGTCGCGGTTTAAATTCCGGACAATTCATACTGATAGGATTTTCTAAATAAAATGTCCCTGCGGTTCGGATCCCACGTAGAACTTGAGGTCTCGTGGCTATTACTATAACAACAGTCACCTTAAACTGCAAGCGTGGATTTATTTTTAAAGAATTGGAGCACCTAACTACAGTAGCTGCAGCATACAGCCAACCGTCACACTTGTGTATACTACAGTATAGTCCTATTACAAAATAATTGATAGTATTTGATAAGTGAACACATTGAGTTATCCTGTAGGTTAATTCTGTAGCTAATAGCGAATGTATAGAATTCATAGGCGCGATGCAGCTGCATTGTGAGAGCGCTTGCACTGGCGCTGCCACGTGCCAGTTTTGGTGACCTAGTAACTTCCCGACCCTAGACAACCACCCCCTTCCGCCACCAAACCGCGCCCCTCCATCCATAGCAAGTGGTGTTCTCAGCAGTCTCTATACTCCATTTTCAATCTGTGTACGGCATAACTCGGTCCCATCTCTGAAATGAGGTATTTCCTTAAAATGAGGGGAAGTGCACGGAGGGAGAGAGGCTGGTTACCTAGTCGTCTCCTTCCACTCTCCCACAATGTACTGTAACCATGGCAACTGGTGAGAGGGGGCTGGTAGACAGGTGCTACAGCGGGCAAAATGTCTGGACGCTTCGATCATGTGTGGGTAGAACGATTCTGTGCTGCCGTACATTCTAGTACATGTATGTTATGTTGGGTATTCAGCCCGTAGGCTGGTTTAATCCTAAACAGCTCCGCCATCAGCTGTCATAGATGACCTGGGCGTCACTGAAGAGACATGCTATGGAAATGAGTGATGTAGTTTCTAGTTGAGCCAGAATTTGATATTGCATAACAGTCTGCCAAGTTCACTGAAATGCATGAAAAAGCAATTGCATTACTAGTATCCCTCATATCTCAGTGAGTTTCATATTGTTAAAGCCAGGGATGAGACTGAGACAGATCAAGGCAAGTAACAAATTTGAACTAGAAGATATAGTGCACTGTAAACACTTGGTCTCGCCAGCAAAGGCAGAAATACACACCAGGAAGAGAAGGTTGTATAATAGGTACAAAGACGTGTCCATGATAAGATTTCTTCCTTGTACAGTATTCACGTATCACGGTGGTCTAGCTTCCTGCAGGTCTGGTGTTGAGTTTTCCATCTCTGCGACACGTTTAGGACAGGTGACAGCGTTTTCAACACAATATATATTAATCCTTGAGATCTCAGCTGAGAGATTGATTTCGATTCACCCTCTCAATTACTACATATATTATTAGAAAACAAGTGTCAGGATTTCGTGTCAAAAGAGTTTTTGGAAGCCATAGTGTGGTTGGCAAAAAGAGAGATTATATCCTCTCTTCTTTTTAAACGGCAGTCTCATGATGCGTGAGGGGAAGGGAACATAAACTTCCTGTTCCAAAATTTGGTAAAGGTTATGACAGCAGGTATTCTGCTCGTTATCGTCTGCGATCCAGGTTCGCGTCACCTACTGAGTTCCGAACAATTTATTATTGCCACTTTTCCTTATGCGCTCGCGTGATCATGTGGCTGTTTACCAGAAATCTGAATAGAAACTATGGAATACATGAAAGTAGTTGTTATGAACACCGCTATAAGTTCTTCAATGACACGGATATATCAAACACACTCTCAACGCGGAGTAGACATGAAACGGAAATGACCACGTCTACATAGAGCCAGGATTGAAACTGTCAAGTTGGGTTTCAGAAGGCCAGCACTTCAACCGTCTGAGCCATTTAGTCAGGCACTAATGTAGATTAAGTTTAGTTTTCGGTCGAATGCCTTTCCTGACCCCAACCCTACGTAGAGGGATATATTAATTATTGTGGATTTATCTGGTGGCTGGTAGTGTGATATGCTTTGTATAATTGAAGATGTGTATTAACCCGATCACAAACACCCAGTCCCCGAGATAGATGAATTAACCTAGCGCTATTAAAATGTCTGGTCCGGCCGGAAACGTAACCCGCACCCCTATGAACCAAAGGCCACTACACTGACCATTCACCCAAGGAACCGGACATTTTTCTCTACTTAACACGTCTGCACTATAATGAACCAGCGACTAGCTGTGTGGTTTGGATCACGTAGCTACCAGCTTGCATTCGGGAGATAGTGGATTCGAACCCCACTGTCGACAGCCCTGAAGATGGTATCCCGTGGTTTCCCATGTTCACACCAGGCCAGTGCTGGGGCTGTACCACAATTAAGGCCACGGTCGCTTTCTTCCTACTCCTAGTCTTTCTCTATCCTATCGTCTCCATAAAATCTATCTGCGTCGGTACGACGTAAAGGAAATTGTAAAAAAAAGGGCACTATAACGCGCTCGACCCAACCTAATACTTGAAAACCTATGTGAAAAATAAGAATTCCCGAAGCAAAACAGAATTTTTAAAAATGAACCAGTTTAATGATTTTTTTGATGGTGGTTGTATCTCAGAAACTGCAGCTTACGTGTAGAGGACGATCAATTTCTGCATTCGGAAGTGTACATTTATTCACTATAGATTTCATCCGTAACTAGGAAGTCGAGCTACCCAGCGCACCTTGAACACATTTGCGTTCGGCAACCACATTTTATCAACAGCAGACGTAATAAAAATGCTTGGTGGTGAAACGGGCTCATTAAAGGGCAAAGTAATATTGAAAGAAAAACATCAAAGGTCAAATCTGGTGAGTTTTATCTTCATATCGCTGGGAGAATTAATTGAAGAAAATGTATTGTAGAAGCTCATTTTGAACTTGTTTTCCAACTAAGTCTGTGAGTTATTGGGTGGAAGATTAGCAACCAGGTATATATTATAGATGCTTTGTGCATCATACCATAAAGTATTGTACATGTAACCACTCAAAGCAGCTTATCTATTAAGACGGTTACTTCTTTAGAAATGATGATATAGAAAACAGAGATAAAAGATAGAACGCTATAACTAGTAAAAATAAAGGAGAAGATAAACTGTAGCCTACCATAAACTGACGGTGACTTCTCAAAAGATGACATTTCTACATCCCAGCTGTAAAGGTCAAAGTTTGATCCCTGGCAGTGGGACAGTTTTAAGAACTACGTCATATTTCCCAGATGCTTCCTGTACAACTATGTATGCCAAAATAAGAAGTTCATCTCATATCCGATTGAAAAATATATCTCACGGCTCTTCATATTGTACGCGTAGGAGTGTAAAAGTACTGTAATGATACGTCTACCGACTATTGGATAAAAGAAATATTGATAGTTTCCTTCCATCCTGCTCTCGAGACTTTATATTCGCTCCCTTAGTGGCAGAGGAAACGGATCCAGAGAGAACAGATGGCCTAATTATAATTAGGAAAGACATCATTAAACAAATTGTACAATTTGTGAAGTGAGACTTGCAGTAATTCTGTAATGTTTGGTATTTTTAATACCTTTCAGGACAATAGAATAATGAGCATTATATATAATATTCAGGTGATATATTAATAAATCACCCGTGTGATATTCAACATACCAAACCAAACCCCATGGCACTACAGTCCTTAAAGTGCCTTGGCCTACCAAGCGACCGCTGCTCAGCCCGAAGGCCTGCAGATTACGAGGTGTCGTGTGGTCAGCATGACGAATCCTCTCGGCCGTTATTCTTGACTTTCTAGACCAGGGCTATTCAGTATAGCTAGTGAAAAAATGTTTTTTATTAAACAAAAATATTCGCTATTCTGTGCCGCAATGAGGGAAATTGTAAACTAAAAAATATTTATCATTGGGATTTCTAGATGTTGGAAAGCTTACAAAAAATGAAATTAAAGTGTTTGTCGTTCATATGAACCTTTTACGAAACACGTTCGCTTAGTAGAATTATTTCTAGAAGAAGGCCCTCCAAGGCAGTAGCTGGGTATGATAGGGTCATTACTGCATCTCGATCAACTCATGAAGGAAGGCCATTTGGAATTCCTTTCGATAGCTTGCATGAGTCTACCCCAAACTTTCTGGAAGGCAGAGGTTTGTTCCAAAAACCAAATCATTTTTATTCGTCTCCTCTTGTCAATGGTTGTAACATCATGAACATACGGATTTTCAAGGTAATAATTCTCGTACAAACATAAGTGACTGTCTCTCTAATGAAAGACCATTACTACTCAGGCAAGGAAACCCTGGAAAGCACTTTTAGATTATGACACTGTTCTGCGTAGAATGTAAATCTATAAAGAAATAATGTTTCCGGATCATTAAACTAGTTTGGTGACGGTAAGCTAATGAGATTAGCTTCTCTGAACACTGGCGTCTTCTTGTGGAGGAATAACTCGTAACCTTGTGCATAAAACGCTTGGAGTTTGCTGTAAGGGACATGTAAGGTTTCCAGGTAGACCATACGCAGCTAAGTGGCTTCATTCCCTGTGCTACCACCTATAACACAAAACCACTCCATTTCAGAAGGATTACAAAACAACCCTTTGTTACATCACCTGTTGAAACTGACGTTACTTCCTGAAGCAAGAAACTGAAGAAAAGTGTTTTATTAATAACAGTAGTAAAAGAATCGGAGATCACACATTTCGTGTTCCCGGCTAAGGTTGGTAGCATTTCAGGGTGTTTCAAAGTGAAAAACGCGAAGTAGGCTTATGACATATTAAAAAATTCCTGCGGGACAAAATCTGACACAATGGCGTCTATTTGAGATTTGTATCAAAGAGGGACTTTCAACATAAAGCATCGATTATTAAAATTATTCATATAATTTATCCTGAATTATGATATCAGACACATCGAAGTTGGCAAACTGTGGTATGTGAGATACAGTCATGAAGCTTCATGCTACAGTTCTTTGGAGGTCTCCTCTCCCCAAGTGTTCTGACTGTCCCTTGTTAAACTAGAATTATGTCCCAAATTCATTTTACATGACCGTTGTCAGAAGTGACTAGGAAACTTGAATCACTTGAAATTCTCCTCTGTGAGTGAATCTATGAACTCCACGATGTCACCTATCTACTGTGAATGGAAATTAAAAGTTGTAGGTTTCCTCATTTTCATGAGTTTCGTTGCCGAGTTATAAATTATGAGAATGACCATCCAGGTCATGAGGAAGCTAATTTCTCCCTAACTTTCAGAAAGGTGTGGGATGCCACATTTTCTTGTCCAAGGGTTTCATATTAAATTTCGATTACCCTATTACCATATAAACGTAAAAGCAAATTATAACATTAATTTATACTTATACCAAGTTTACAGAGATGAATGATATATTATTATTATTATTATTATTATTATTATTATTATTATTATTATTATTTGGTGTGCTTAGCGTTCCTTCAGATGTTACTGGTTTTAGAAAAGCAACATACCTTGAAAATAAGTCCTACATCTTTCTAATCACAGAAGTCTGTCGTGTTTCCGACTCAGCTGATTTTATCCGGGTTCCGTCATCAACCTTGAGCATAAGTGGTGGGATCAAAAAGTGGGATCAAAAACAAATGTGTTACTCAACGGGTCATAATTCTACACATAAGAGTACCGTATATATAATATACACGGACATCAGATATCAGAGGGTCTTGAAATTCCTTGAAATTGTTTTAAATATCCGTTCAAACATCTCTGAATTCGGAAAAATATTGTTTCTGTAAACATAATGTACTTTTAAAATATTTCAATGAGGTCCCATTATTAGTAAAATAGTTTGACTTCAGAAATACATTATAGCATACATTTTTCTACCTATAGTAGATTATGGTTCGAGTTCGGTTGTTACCTTAACAATTTCAGTATTTGCCTGTAGGCTGGTTCTTGAGCTACCTTGATAACATTCTCGGAAGTGGTTTGCGCCATTGTGTACAGAGATTAAATATATAATTGTTTGGAAAATGTAGATTTGACGTCAGTCTGTCACAACTTCCTTGTCGAAGTCAGACTGTCTGTCCAAAGTGCTGTGTCAATATTGTAAGAACAGTCCTTGTCACTCACGAACTAATCAACTCATCAGTCATTCATCCAATTACAATCGATAACCCTTTACTGATGGACTGTCTTCTTTATCAATACAAATATATACAGAGCGAAACTCACACTCACTACTCAGAAGTTCTTAAGTAGAGTCAATCACGAATGTTGCAGAGATGGAGAACTGACGAAATCCATGAAAATGAAACCGTAGTCTTCCAATTATTAGCCAAAATGTTAAGGGTGTCTTTCCAAAGAGTACGCAGCTCGTGGCATTTATGATCGGTTCATCGTTGCGAATGTAAATAAATGCTGCAGGTGCTGTTAGAACAGGGTGTGGTTCGACAGCCGATGCCACCGACGCTGCGCGACCTGCCCCAATATGGATGCTATTGTCAAGGAGCGTACCGCAACAGCGCCGCGTGCGTGGTAGGTTGCGTACTAAACGATCAAGGCCTTGGCAGCTATTGCGCGCGTGCCGCCATATTCTCCGTGACTTTTTTCATTAATGCGTTTAAAGGTATCGTACAACCACGTTTAATAGAATCAATCGACTACGAGGATTGGACTACAACGTCACAAGCGAGGGAATCACGAATTGACCTTTCCCTAGCGAAGGGAGCTACATTAATTCTTATGATGTCAAGCTCCATACGATGCAGATTCGACTCATCGTAGAAAGCTTTGGCTTGCCACTGAGGTGATAACTTCGATCCTTCACCTTCCTAGTACGAAAAGATGAAGCGCCTGCTATGATATGCAACCTTACAGTCACAAGTGTCGCGCGGAACCTGTGATCTCAACGGATAGTGGACTAAAGCAAGAGATAGTAATAGGCCTAAGTGCAGTTTAAATACGAAAAAAAAGAAAAAGAAAAAAAAAACATTTGTACGGTAATAATTTCGTGTGGCTATTATTAGCCTGGTGCAGCCCTTGTAAGGAAGACCACCTGACAAGAGTGAACGGCGTATTCAGTGTATGGTAAACCGCGTGTTTGTGTAGTGGAAATTTTGTGTAGTGGAAATATGTGGTGTATGAGTTGCGGGAATGTTGGGGACAGCACGTTTAAGATTGAAATACCTCGTCTCAGCCGTGAATCGAACCTGGGACTCCGAGGACAGAAGGCCGAGGTAATCAGCCACGGGGCCGGACAATACATGCAAGTGAAAAATACGGAAAGCAAAATCGTGCAATTGTATGAATACTGCACCGTTTGTGTTTATCTCAGAAAAATAATAAACACCACAATAATATATATTTGAAATTATTGAAAGTACTGCACACGTTATAAATTGTATGCATAAGCTATGCAAGTTTGATGCCACATAAAAGTACTTTAATAAAATGAGTCGGAGACAGGCAGACTTTTGATGAATAGAAAAAGTTGGTCGTGTTGATGTTACTGACAATGTGGGCCTGAAAAAGGGGAGACAAAACTGAAAGCGAAATTAGATAAGTGAAGTGTGTAAAGCAATAAGCGGGATGAAACATGTCTAAATGTAGTCTTAACAATAAAGACGATTCACAGTATTGCAAAGGTGAAATATTTGACATAAGGATTTCACAAGTTTATTTCTCTATAAGGTTCAAATGTGCAATAGATATTTATGCAGGATTGGAATAAAGTGCGTGATCTGATACTGAGCCTTATGGGTGAGACTAACTTAAACCACATGATGACATTCATGAACATTTTCAAGATGATTTTCTGCGGTTTCCCATGTTCACACCAGGAATATGCTGGAGCTGTACCTTAATTAAGGCCACAAGGCTGCTTCCTTCACACTCCTAGCCTTTTTCTGTCCAATCGTCGCCATAAGACCTATCTGTGTTGGTACGACGTTAAAAGAAAAGAGAGAGAAACTCTAAATTTCCTCATTATGTGTGTTATTGTCAGCCCTCTGACCTTGAAAAATCGCAATTATCTTCATGTATTCGACGAGGGCCTTGGAATTATACAGAGAGAGGAAACGAATACAACAGAAAAGATAAATGAGGAGGAATAGAGGATATGAAATAGAAGATTCTAATTCACTTCTAATGACTTATAACAGATCAGTGTATCAACATGTTTTCTTAGTTGCTTTTATTTGCGCTCAGTTGAGCAATGTAAGGAAATGAAATATACACTACAAATTTGCCCGTGCAAGCATTTGATAAATGTTAAGTTTCTTTCTTTCAAGTCTGTTGATTTTAATCATAGTCTACTGTCATGGAGCTCTAGTTTATAACCCAGCTCTAGCATAAATTTGAGATAAGTTTGAATGTCTGGATGAAAGCCTTGTGATATAGGGATGACGTCTCTACCTCTTACTCGGAGTTTCTGGGTTACATTCTGATCCCTGAGAGAACAAACATAAAAGCTCTCCTATATGAATTACAATATTCCTGAACTAGGAAACAAGTAAGGGTGGTGAAAATCAAAGCGATGATTGTCGAACATAAACATCATCCATTTCTTTACTCTTTCAGGCTAAGTTCCTAAGTATGTGGCAATTCATCATCCTTCAGTATATATTTTGAATGTTTAGAAAGAATCAATTCGTTAAATAAATTTATGAATCAAATTAAGAATCTCTGTTAGTCACAATATGCTCAATGAATAGGTGATATTGCAATCTTTAGAGTATAGGATTGCTTTGGCCAATATACATAAGTCGATTACTAATAATGCTTCAAAATGGGGAGTTTATCCTTTAAGCCGGTAGAGCATTGTGCGGACACCTACCTGCTTCATGGTCATGCGTTGATGAGATTCGTCTGGAATTAAATCATCCAGATTATCATGGCTACTCAGTACGAAGGTCGGCTGGACCACTTCGTCGTCTGAAACAAGAGAAGACGTAGGTTATTAATTAATAATTAATAATTAATACTGAGGAAGAAGAACATAAAGAGCACCGTAAATGAAAAGACTTAATATTTACTAATGTACCCGGAGAAACTTAAGATCGCTAAGATTAAGTCAATGGTTTCGAACTCAGGCTGATACTGTTCTTTCACATTTCCTGTACGACCATCCTTGGTTAGCAATACGTATTCCTCTGCCAGTTTAAGGGTTGGAAATATGAGACATCAATTTATGAATTTACTAGTTTAGTAAATTGTGGTGTATAGAGCACTGAGTTATCCGTCACTTTACAAGACTCAGACAAGAAAGAAATGAGAACACAACAGCACTAATTTTAAGAATAGTTAAAGTTGGAATTCGAATTCATTTGCCTCCTTAATGGAATTTTAGCTACACAGGTTAGTTATAAAACTCATTTAACTATTACAGCACTTAAAGTTTTGTCACTAATCTTGAAAACATTTCTCCGTATGCCAGTGTTACAAACAGCCGATGTGATTAGTGTTTTATGTCTACGTAGTCATAAAATTTAAGAAACGAAGTTTCCACTTCCGGAAGTGCACATGGCCCTGAGGTTCACTCAGCCTAAACCAAAAATGAATACCAGGTTAATTCCTGGGGGCAAAGGCGGTCGGACGCAGGGCTAACCACTCTACCCCATCAATTGCCGAGGTTACGGATAGTGGAAGCCTTTACTTTCCACCCCTCCAAGGGCCTTCATGGCCTGTACGGAGATCACTGCTTTACTTTGTATCCAAGTAAAACGTTAATAATGCAGTTCACAAAAATATTCCAACACTTGTATATATTGTTATATATTGTTATATTGTTATAAAGTTTTCTAATAAAATCCTGAAAATCTGACTCTTTTCTTTCTTTTTCTAAGTCTCTGTGATTGTGGTTAATAACTGAAATCACCGAGCTCGATAGCTGTAATCGCTTAAGTGCGGCCAGTATCCAGTATTCGGGAGATAGCGGGTTCGAACCCCACTGTCGGAAGCACTGAAGATAGTTTTTCCGTGGTTTCCCCATTTCACACCAGGCAAATGCTGGGGTTGTACCCTAATTAAGGCCACGAACGCCTACTTCCCATTCCTAGCCCTTTCCTGTCCCATCGTCGCCATAAGACCTATCTGTGTCGGTGCGACGTAAAGCAACTTACAAAAAAAGAAAAAGAAACTGAAATCTGGATTAAGAAAGTTGCTTGAAGATTTACCTTAAGTGATGTAGGTTTAATCTAGAGGTTGACATTAAATTTCAGGTGGTATTTCAGTTCTGGTATACACCGTACTTGTTCCGTGTATTGTGTTGAGGGTAAAACGCGCGGGAAATGGGGAAATTACTGTCCGTTGGTGAAGAGCGACATTCAGCCATCGATCCGGCCCACACTCCAAACCTACGCTTCCGACATGCAGTTACCTCGTGACGTAAAAGGATTAACTAAATTTGGAGTCTTCTTCCTAACTAAACAGTTATTGATAGAAACATTGGCGGATGGTGCAAGATGGCGCGGCGCAATGTGATAAGCACCACAAAGACGTGAAGTACGAGTAAAGCACCTATAGTCTCTTGAAGATTATACTTTTAAATAATAGCTTTTATACGCACAGAAAGTATAAAAACCTTTACAAGTAGATTTACGTCGCACCGACACAGATAGGTCTTATGGCGACGATGGGATAGGAAAGGGCCAGGAGCGGGAAGGAAGCGTCCGTGGCCTTAATTAAGGTACATCACCGGCATTTTCCTGGTATGAAAATGGGAAACTACGGAAAACCATCTTCAGGGCTGCCGACAGTGGGGTTCGAACACACTATCTCATGAATACTTGATACTGGCCGCACTTAAGCGACTGCAGTTATCGAGCTCGGTAGGAAATTACATGTACATAAGTCATACCTAATACAAGTGTAAAAGTATGGGTAGATTCGGACATAAGTACATTCTAAAGGAGGGCCATTATAAATAAAGTTCCTATGTATTTTGAAGGTACCCTTTATCTGCTTTCACAAAATCTTTCAAGAATTTATCCAACTGATGTTGCTATTTGCAGACTTTAAATTGCTGGCTCAGCATCCATATAGCTGAGGTTCTAATCTAGGCCGATTTCGTGTTGGAATTTTCAACAGAAAAAATCACGTAGCATAAGGAAGGGCATCCGGCATTTAAACCTCGGCCAAAAGAAGGCTGTACCGAGCAAGTTTCCTAGATGGTCATGGTACGTACCATTAGGGAGACTGTCGGTTCAAACTCCACGTCGGCAGCCCTGAACATGGTTTACCGTAGTTTCCCACGAAACAATTATACCTCAGTTAAGGCAACGGTCACATCCTTCCCAGTCCTAGTAGTCTCCTCTCTCACTGCCGTTATAAAGCCTGTTTGAGTCGGTGCCTTGTCGAAAACAAGAGCAAAAATGAAATAAATTGGAGCATTTAACGTCTGAGGAAATACCTGCGGTAAGCTGAAGAATGATTTTCTTGTAAAGCCATGTGTTGGATAAGATGCTGGAACAAAATTTACGGGAAACCCACGATACGGGAGAAGCCCTGCCCTGCTAGCGTTCTCACCATCACGAATTTCAAATGGTGTTATCGATTTTTTTAAAGTTACAATTTTATTGCCTGCGTAAATTCATGTCTTCGTATTCCTTGTAGTTGTGCCGATCTTTTCAGCCACGCTCCATCTGAAGTTGAACTGCATGAACCAATTTCAAATCTCTGATAGTACCGGAAAATAAACCCGGACCTCCGGGAACGACAGATTTTGCTGGTAATCATTACACTATGAAAGGATGGGATTTAATCGCCTGTACAGTATAAAACTAGTATGGGGAAAGATGTAGTTCGGCTACTTGGCTGAATGGTCAGCTCATTGGCCTTCATTTTAGAAAGCCGTGGGTCCGATTTCCGGCAGGGATGAAGATTTCAACTGTGTGTAGCTAATTCTTCTGAATCGGCGACTGGGTATTTGTTCCATCTTAATACACATCTTCATATGCACACAATACACTACCGAGCACCACAGAAACACACAAGAGCGAATACATCCCTACACATAGACTTAGTGTCAGTAACGCATCCGGCTGTAAAGCTGGACCAAATTCACGTCAAGTCCCGACCCCAAGTAAAAGGCCAGGAGGAATAAGAAGAAGGGGATTATTTCATCATTTTATTCCGAATTAAATTTCTATCGAGTACAGAATCCATTGGAGCGCTCGCCAAACTCACCAAAATGAACAATGATTAAACGCTGTATGTTACTGATGGGTCAAGTCCCTTTGTTACACACATGTTAACGTCCGACTCGTTGGCTGAACGGTCAGCGTACTGGCCTTCGGTTCAGAGGGTCCCGGGTTCGATCCCTGCCGGGTCGGGGATTTTAACCTTCATTGGTTAATTCCAATAGCCCGGGGGGTGTTTGTGCTGTCCCCAACATCCCTGCAACTCACACACCACACATAACACTATCCTCCACCACAATTACACGCAGTTACCTACACATGGCAGATGCCGCCCACCCTCGTCGGAGGGTCTGCCTTACAAGGACTGCACTCGGCTAGAAATAACCATACGAAATTTTTTAAAAAATAAACACATGTTAACGTACTGCAGATTGTTTCCAGAATCAGACGATAATACTTCGTTATAAGAACCGGGCCACTTGCTTTCCGAGCCAGCCAGGCACACAGATACAACCATCGCGCTCCCTTCATGGGTCATTAGAATCCACGGTTATGTCGGCTTGTGGACCGTCACTATAAATATTTGTGTTACCAGTTAGCAGCTGTTGCTAGATATTCTACAAATGTTTGTCTCTCTAGTTTTCGAAAGTCTAGACTACACTGTACCACATTTGAAATGTAATCATCATTTGAACCAACGTAATGCCCAATGTATATTTGTCACGTATAAAGCTGTAATCCACACAGTCCAGGCTAATTGTCTGGCACTCAATAGTGCACGTTGTATTCTTTATGGCTGTTTGCCATCCAGTTAATGTGTCACCAGGCAAGATAATAATAATAATAATAATAATAATAATAATAATAATAATAATAATAATAATAATAATAATAATAATATCATCGTATAGCCTCAGCTACCGAAATGCAAGTATTTTGAAATTACACCACCGGATGATTTGAATGGCTATTAGTTATTTTTCATTTTTACTAACAGGTCGCGAAAGTACTCCCACAAGCGAAAATATATTAATTTTGCTATTCGGGAGGCCCAGGGTTCATACTCGACTTGAAGGCCCAGCCTCCTGAGCAGAGACGTTTGTGGTCCAGACCTAGTAAATGAACAGGAACGCCGGTAGGATCAGTCATTCTAATCAGCCAGGAAGAGTGGATCATAGAATAGACTGCTCGCCTTCTGACCTAAAGTCGGCGGGTTCGATCTTGGCTCAATTCAGTGGTATTTGAAGGTGCTCAAATACGTCAGCCTCGCATCGGTAGATTTACTAGCACGTAAAAGAACTTCTGCGGGGAGAAATTCCGGCATTACGGCGTCTCCGAAAACCGAAAAAGTAGTTAGTGGGACGTAAAGTCATTAACATTATTATTATTATTATTAATACCGTCAGCCTCGTGTTAGTAGGTTTACCAGTAAGTAAAATAACTCCTATGGGACAAAATTCAGGTACCTTGTTATCTCTGAAAACCGTAAAAGTGCCGTGGATAGTGAAACATAAAACCAGTAACATTATTATTATTATTATTATTATTATTATTATTATTATTATTATTATTATTATTATTATTATTATAGACGGTGGAAATGAAAGTGCCAGAGACCCTATATGGTTTTAATTTCAGCACCATAAAAGGTTAACGGTTATAGGTTTGAGGATCGTGCTAACAGCACACCTGAATGTTTCCCTTGGTTCGATCCACTGAAGCACGTGGTGTTAGGAAATTTCCTGGCCTCTGTGTAGCGTGCCAAGGTTGTGACGCAACTGTCTGCAGCGCAGCGGTCCGGAATAGCCACCGTCCTGGGACCAGGAAGTGCACTTACTGCTACAAGTATCAGCTGTTCTGCCCTGTGCCGCCCAAACTTTCTCTCCACCCGTTGTGCCCTTGGTGAGCTCACTTCGCGAGCTATTTTTGTATGCAGCACCGGAATCTCTCAAATTTAAAAGGAGACTATCTTTGTAACAAATTGCAATGCATTCACTCTGGGATATTTTTCCTTTTGCTAAGTAAGGATAACATGATGGCAATCATATGAATATTAGGGAAAAATGGACGCGCATGTATAGGTATTTTGAGACAGTAGCAGGTTCTAGGAAGGACATTCCAGGGATCATCAATAAACAAGGGGAGTGTGTAAGTGATGACTTACAGAAGACAGAAGTATTCAATCAGCAGTATCGTATGTAAATATAGTTGGACATACGAGTAATGTGTCCAGGTAGAGGAAATTATAGACAGTGGTGAAGTACTGAAATGTACCTATGACAACTAACAAGTAAGATAATTACAAAAGTTGAAAGCTAGAAAAGCAGATAAGTTTGATAAGATTTGCCGTGTCAGAAATATTTTATTACTACAGTATTTACGTCAAGGAGCTATATCAGATTAATGGATAGTTGCCATAGCAGCTCCAGTGTAAAAGAGAAAGGGTGATAAACAGGGTTAGGATATTTAGGGGCGCACATTTTTGTTAGGGTAAATTAAAGCTGTTCGGAAAGATATCACAGTGTGAAATTTTGTTTCTAGTTGTGAAAGGAGGCATTTTTCACGCATCCTTTTTCCTTTTGTTGGGACCTGTATCCCTTTTATCCCTCAACCATCCCCATAATCCCCCTTTTCCCCCTTTTTTCTTTTAATTCCAATGTATTCTATAAGATTTCTAATCAATATAAAATATTTAATTTTCAATTAACTTTTCCTCAGCTTGCTGTGTACGTGCGAATAGTAAGTCTACCTCTCAGTAAACATCGCACACCTGCAAAATCTCTTTCTCTCGCTTTAACTCTATGTAGCCTGCAATAATGCAATTTTAACCTTCTTTGATTAATTCCAATGGCTCGGAGGCTGAGTGTGTGTGTGCCGTTTTCAGCATTAGAAGTCATCACAGGTAGACAAGTAGGGCCCCATACTGCGTCAACTCGAAAGACCTGCACTCGGCCTCTTCGGAGGCCGCACGCCGTTAAAGTATTATATTATATTATATTATATTATATTATATTATATTATATTATATTATATTATATTATATTATATTATATTATATTATATTATATTATATTATATTTAGAAATGCTGTGGTATACAGTTTCCGGCACCTCAGCTTCTTTGAAAACTATAATAGTAGTTAGTAGGGTATAAAAACAGTAACAGTTTTGGAGGTTTTATTGAAGTCTGGGTGCGAAGTTCAATTGTGCAGTATCTAAAGAGGATTTTAATTTATACGCTGTCTATTTTGTATATAATCATATCATTACTGTTCGAGAAGAATTTCCTTCGTACCCGGGCAATATTTAAACAATATCGAATAAGATTTTCTGTGGCTAATACAAACCAAAACGCTTCTTAAACATCATCATTAGGCTTATTCTCTTGGTGCAGTCGTATTCTATGTTGATCTTATCATCTTGGCTGTATACAAGTCTGTGTGAGTGTTTTCTTTGTAAGCCCCCAAATCCCAGAGAATGGAACAGTATTCAGCTTGAGGGATTATGGAACGCTGGTAATGGAACTTCACATAGTCGGTTTCAAATCCCCACACGTGTAGAACAGCCACGATATCCTTTTTGTTAGCTCTACGGACCACTAGCCAATCTGTTACTAAGACTGAGACGCCATTTTCTTTTGACATTATCTACCATCTTAAAAGAAATATACAGCACCAGTTCATTCCGCTTAGTTATTCTCATTTTAATTAGTTAATTGAACAGTTTCTTTGTTATTATCGTGAATTCTTTCTTTCTTCCTTCCTTTCTTAATCCGTTTATCCTCCAGGGTTGGTTTTCCCTCAGACTCAGCGAGGAATCTCACCTCTACCAGTTTCCTGGAGCGTGAGACTTTGGGTCGGGGAGATACAACTGGCGAGGACGTCCAGTACCTCGCCCAGGCGACCTCGCCTGCTATGCTGAACAGGATCCTTGTGCGGGGGGAGGGATGGGAAGATTGGAAGGATTATACAAGGAAGAGGGAAGGAAGCGGTCGTGGCCTTAAGTTAGGTATCATCCCGGCATTGGCCTAGAGGAGAAGTGGGAAATCACAGAAAACCACTTCGAGGATGGCTGAGGTGGGAATCGAACCCCGCTCTACTCTGTTGACTTTCTGAGGCTAAGCGGACCCCGTTCTAATCCTCGTATCACTTTTCAAATTTCGTGGCAGCGCAGGGAATCGAACCCGGGCCTAATCATACTAACCACTACAACACAGGGGTGAACATAGCAAATTCTTCTGGCAGAATTTACAACCTGCCGGGCTGAGTGGCTCAGACGGTTGAGGCGCTGGCCTTCTGAACCCTACTTGGCAGGTTCGATCCTGGCTCAGACCGGTGGTATTTGAAGGTACTCAAATACGTCAGCCTTGTCGGTAGATTTACTGACACGTAAAAGAACTCCTACGGGACTAAATTCCAGCACCTCAGCATCTCCGAAAACCGTAAAAGTAGTTAGTGGGACGTAAAGCAAATAACATTAATTATTTAATTAATTTACAACCTGTTTTAAAGAAAACCAGCAAAAGTACTAAAACATACAACCCATACCTACTGTAAAACGAAACGTCTCACTATTATGTTTCTTCCATTTTCAGTGTGTGAAAATAGAAAAAATGAAGGCAGCAGCAGTTAATAATAATAATAATAATAATAATAATAATAATAATAATAATAATAATAATAATAATAATAATAATAATAATAATAATAATAATAATAATAATAATAATAATAATAATAATAATAATAATAATAATAATAATAATAATAATAATAATAATAACCGTATGGCCTCAGCTACAGTGTGCAGACATTTCAATTTAGCGCCATCTGGCTGTCTGCTCGTCAATGTTGACGTTTTGTTTTACTCTATGCCTACTAGATGGCAGACCGAGTAAACCGAAACTCTCTTGGGCGTCTGTGGCTGAGATTTAATTAATTTTGTCATACAAACACCAAATGTGAAACCGGAGATCTTTTACATGCCAACATCGTACGGCATGGAGTGTCGAATGAACTTTTTTCCGCCCTTCAAAAATCTGACTACCTCTGCCGGGTTTCAACCCGCTACCTTGGGATCCGGAGGCCGACACTCTACCACTGATCCACAGAGGCAGTTACAATAATAATAATAATAATAATAATAATAATAATAATAATAATAACAATAATAATAATGTTTATTTGTCCCAGTACGGTTTTCGGAGACGCTGGGAGAGGGAGACATTTTTTTTCCACTGGTATTCTTTTACGTTCCAGTAAATCTACCGACATGAAGCTGACGTTTTTGAACCTCTGATCAGCACCGGACTGGCTCGGGACTGAACACTCCAAGATGGATTGAGAAGGCCAGCGCTCTATTTCTGAGCTACTCAGCCCAGTCCAGTAATAAACACTTCAGGATTATCATTTCCCATACCAGGCATAGAATTTTAAATATTTGTTACTAGGGTTCAACACTGTGAACGGTTATTAACTACTCGTGACCTTGAAGTCAATTAGATTGTGCCGCGTAATGCGCTCCGCCTAACGTAGAGCTCAGATTCAGCATTTCAGCTCGGCCAGACTTTTGTACCTCCGAGAGAATCTTCCAATGGAGGAAGTCTATTCCGGTTTTCTTAGTCAACTGGATGAGACGACAACAAGTCTCCTGGAAAATGAGAGAGAGTTTCTCAATGTGTAACACCGCGGAGAATCGACCCTCAGTCTTCCCAGTTTTAGGATCATAACACCTTAGCTGTTGAGCCAGTGCAGCTCAAATTAACCGAACTGTTCATTTCGTAGTGGCTCTAGTTCCAATACTACTAACTCGTCGTGTCATCAGAAAGTTTAATTTGATGGTGTAATAAAAATAGATGGAATATGCACCAGGAAATGCATGCTAATAAAGGTGGTAGGGAATTTCCAGCCCGCTCTCAGCGTGGGGAGGGAAATATTGATCCGTTGCCTTGGAAACAGGCGCCAACCATACCCGACAATCAACAAGTAGTTACTGTAGAGATTGTATGAATGTGGTGGACGTCCCGAACACTACTGGCTTATCAATGAATTAATGGAGAGGAATAATCCGGAAATGGAAGCAAAATCACACTAATAATGACACTGTATTTACCAACAATAAAATACCACAGGAGAGGACATTTTCTATAGCCTATTCAAAAATAGTCTGGTTTCTTAGGTGAAGTTGTGCCTTTCAGTTCAGAGGGCCCATGGTTCGATTCCCGATGGGGCTGGCGATTTTAACTGTGTATGTGTAATTCCTCTGACTCGGGGACTAGGTATTCTTGTTCGTCTCAATACACATATTTTGATCTACACACAACACTAGCAACCACTACAGAAATACGGAATAGTGATTACATCCCTCCACGGTTTGCGTCAGGAACGGCACCCAACTTCAATAATAATAATAATAATAATAATAATAATAATAATAATAATAATAATAATAATAATAATAATAATAATAATAATAATAATAATAATAATAATAATAATAATGTTATTTGTTCTACGTCCCACTAACTACACTTTTACAGTTTTCGGAGACGCCGAGGTGCCGGAATTTAGTCCCTCAGGAGTTCTTTTACGTGCCAGTAAATCTACCGACACGAGGCTGACGTATTTGAGCACCTTCAAATACCACCGGACTGAACCGGGATCGAACCTGCCAAGTTGGGGCCAGAAGGCCAGCGCCTTAACCGTCTAGCCACTCAGCCCGGCACCCACCCAACTTCAAAAGTGGACCAAATCCACACAAAGTACCGACCCACCCCAATAAATTAAAAAAAAATAGAAGTAAAGGCCAGGAAGAACCTCAGAAATTTTTTCTATTTGCTTTACATCGCACCGACACAGACAGGTCTAATGGCGATGATAGGATAGAAAATGCCTAGGAGTGGGAAGGAAGTGGCCGTGGCCTTAATTAAGGTACAGCCCCAGCATTTGCCTGGTGTGAAAATGGGAAACCACGGAAAACGACCTAATACGTTGAAAGTCTGTTTCGATTACCTGACAATTCTTCCTTATAACATTTCAGATCACAAATCCTGATATAACGATGAAGTGGATATGGCAATTCTGCTTCCCAACTCTGGAGCGTTTGAGACTCGGAATATCAACACTATAGGAGACGTGAGAGAGGATGAACATCATGCAAGTCCAAGGTTTAAATCTCGAAGTTGACATCGGCCGCAGTCAATGTTTTTCCTTCCATAACTCCTAGACACTCAGTACACTAAAATGCAAAGCAATAGGAGGAACAACGATGATCAATTCACATTTAGCGAGACAAACTGATTATTTTTTGTTCATTAATAATAATAATAATAATAATAATAATAATAATAATAATAATAATAATAATAATAATAATAATAATAATAATAATAATAATAATAATAATAATAATAATAATAAATATTTTATTCTAAACGATGACGAGTTTCAAAACTGTGATATCTAGAAGACACTTCCTGAAAAGGTTTTGTCTCTCCTATCTGCAAATTACTGTTAGTTTTTGAAAGAGGCTTGTAAAACTAAAAATTATATTCTGTAACCAGTGATACTTTTTTTTTATGGACAGTTATTTAATGCACGTTATCTAAATAAAACGTTAATAATGCAGTTCACAAAAATATTCCAACACTCAATGATTGATTTATATAATGAATAACAACAGATACAAATCCTAAGAACAGATATAAATCGGTCTCTGCGAGTTCATTAACATATTAGTAAGGTGAAGTGACAGACATATTTTACATCTTCTCATCGTTACTAAATTCTTATTTTTCAATGTAAACGAAGAACTCAATTATTTTTTTTCATTTTCTAATTGAGACTGATGGAAAGCTATTCACTTCGTTTCTCGGGAGAGGCACGGGAAGCTGTGTAGATTCACTTTCGCTAACGTACATGGGAGGACGGAAGTTGGCAATAGATGGGGCTCATCACTGAAGCTACATTCAAGTGGGGCACTTGTTGAGCATCCCACAGGAGCAATGGATTTCGAACGGCAGTGCATGGGTGAAGCAAAATGAGGTACAAATAGACCTCCATTAAACACAGATGATCAAACTAAACCTTTTTTTAATATACCTATACAAAGAATAAACAAACTTACGTGTTGTTTTAAATGGAGAGCAGAATCTTTTTACCATTTGTTTTACGTCGCACCGACACAGAGAGGTCTTATGGCGACATTGGGATAGGAAAGGGCTAGCAGTGAGAAGGAAGTGGTATGGCCTTAATTGTGGTACAGTCCCATCATTTGCCTGGTGTGAAAATGGGGAAACCACGGAAAACCATCTTCAGGGCTGCCGACAGTGGGGTTCAAACCCACCATCTCCCGAATATTGGATACTGGCGGCATTTAAGCCACTGCAGCTATCAAGATCGGTAGCAGATTCTTTGTGAATGAGTTTGGTTAACCGTTACAGCACCGGCGCGTTTGATTACCTTCTGCAAACAACACTGCTCTAGTGAAGGCGTGTTATGCGCTATGCGGATCCTCCTACACCTGGTGAAGCCAAAATTGTCACAATGTGAGGATGCAAGTGTTAACTTTACACTATATTGTCAGCCCATTAATTTCTACCTGTTTACAACACGCCGTGGCAATCAGTGGTATCGCGTGCGGTAGGTCAAGAGCGGAGAGCAAGTGGATTGAGCGCGTGCAGCATCCGTAAATATCCACCGCCTATGCACCACGTGTACAAGGTGTGACCATACAATTGACTACTGTCATTAGTTCTACGTGAAAAGCAACCGAAATATTTACAAATTAATATTCACTTGGTTAAGCACGCCATAAACCCTTGGCAGAAATCCCATCCCACTTCGGGGTCGGTTATTGATACTGCCAATATTTAGTTGACATATGCAATACTAATTATCAACGAAAAATCTTGACCACAGGGGATTTCTTTTTTACGGACTCAGAATTATGGTGATGCGGTGATGGGAAGGAATTTACTATAGCCTTAATTAAGATTCAGCCACAGAATTTGCCTGGTGTGAAAATCGGAAAACAAGTAACTCCAAGTCTGCCGACAGTGGGGTTCGAATCCACTGTTTCCGGAATACAAGCTGACAACGGCGTTACCCAAACCACGCAGCCAGTCGCTCGGTTCCACAGGAGAACTATGGAAATTTACCTTAGGGTGGTGAGGAAATCAAATGCCTGTAAACAGGAAGATGATCTGTAGGAGATAGGCGATACATTTCATAAAGTGGTCAACAAATCAAAGCACATTTGAAAACTGCACCACTATATAGATAGAAAGAATATCTCATCACTTGAAAGATAGACAGATACCGGTAATGCCTTTATTTGTAGCGAAATTAGGACTCAAGATCCTCTTCTATAACACTTCTTCTTCTGCTTCTTTTCCTACCGCTTTTACCACACCTGTGGGGTCGCGGGTGCGAACTGTGGAGCACATGTGGATTTGACCATGTTTTACGGCTGGATGCCCTTCCTGACGCCAACCCTATATGGAGGGTGTAATCATTATTGCGTGTTTCTGTGGTGGTTAGTAGTGTAGTGTGTTGTGTGAATATGAAGAGGAGAGTGTTGGGACGGACACAAACTCCCAGTTCCCGAGGCAGAAGAATTAATCAGAAACGATTAAAATCCCAGACCCGGCCGGGAATCAAATCCGGCACCCTCTGAACCGAAGGCCAGTACGCTGGCCATTCAGCAAACGAGTCGGACCCTCTCTTCTAATACTGTACAATATAAATCTATACGTCTACATAATTAAAATCACAAGTGACACTACTACTACTACTACTACTAAGACTCATTTTAACCTGGTAACTAATGCCCATTAAATGAAGTACCTACCGTAAACTCATTTGTTCATTCATTACTTCAACAACAATATCCAACAAGTCAGTGGGATCCACTCAACCGTGCTCACGACAAGCCACCTCGAATTTGCATTAAAAGGTAATATCCCCATTTTTTTAATGGTAGACGATTCCATATGACCTGGACGCAGAGTTTGTAAAGAAAGGGTTATAAACAGTGTGGTCAGATCATGTATTGTGGTCATGATAGGACTAGAGGTAGTGTAAAAAAGAAAGCCCTAGATTAGGGGTGAATGAAGAACAAGTCGTTATATTGATCACTTTAAGTTCACTCCGTCTAAATCAAAAGCGAACTCCTTCAGTGCAGTAAACCATTAAGGACTATCATATTCATGTGGCGTATTCAACATTAGAAATCATCCTAGGTAGAGCCCTCATCTTCACAGTCATACAGGTCGCCTAATAGGCCGTCTACTAGAAAAAGACCTGCACCAGGCCTCTCCGGAGGCCATACGCCATTATTATATTCATATAGCAAGTTTTCAGGTGCATAAAATACCTCTGGTTTTGAGGACTATGTTATAGTGTCGTAAGTTTGCATTTTTATATAGACTTTTTGTTGTATCTGTTCCAGGTAATTTTATAAGCTCTTTGCAGTTTATCAGTTCTTTCTTTGCTTGCATCCTGATTTATCCTTGCTGTTTGAATCATTTCGCCTGGAGGCTTGAAATTATCTCCTTGGAAGATTTTTCCGAATTTTGCTTATTAATGGTTGATTTTCGAATCTTTAGTTCCTTCCCTATACCGCGTCTTTTCAAATGAAATTTGGAGTCCTGTTTTGGCCGCTGGTTCATTGTACGGTCATCTGCAAAAGCTAAGCAGTCAAGGTGAATTTTGTCTTGAACTCTGCAATATTATTTAATTCTACCGATCGAGTTGGAGGTGTGGTTAGGGTCGCGTAGCTGTGAGCTTGCATTCGGGAGATGGTGGGTTCGAATTCCACCGTCCGCAGCCCTGAAGATGGGTTTTCGTGGTTTCCCATTTTCACACCAGCCAATTAATTTAAGCCCTGAACATTCGAAACAACTGGTTAGTGGAAATAAACGATCCAGAAGAAATTGCTACTACCGAGGAAACCATTCAAGATAGAGCAACGTTATTAGAGGTTTAGTAAGCAAACGTGAATTTGCATAAAAATCTAAAAGAAAATGTAAAGGATGGAAAGATGAACGCAGAAAGGCACTCAGCATAGAATGAAGAGATACTGAGAGAGAAAAAAAAACAACACTGTAATAAGTAAGTTCAAGCGCACTTCTTGCTTGGGCATTATGAATCTAATAATAATAATAATAATAATAATAATAATAATAATAATAATAATAATAATAATAATAATAATAATAATAATAATAATAATAATAGCCCAATAAGTAAGCCTGATCGTTTTACGTGACTGTTGATATCTTGATATTATCCAGGGGACCTCCAGTTTTACGTTGAATCTAAACCACTGGGACATAACTCTTCATTTCGAAAAATGAAATCACATACACTAAAGGGAATTCGAACTTTGCGGCCACCTTGGTTAGAAGCCGATGAGTATTCCATTCAATTATTCCTGCTCGAAATAATAGTATTGGTTTCAAGTCCCACTAACTAATTTTACAGTTTTTGAAGACACCGAGGTTCCAGAATTATGTCCCTCAGCAGTTCTTTTACATACCAGTAAATCTACAGACAAGAAGCTGACGTATATGGGAATACCACTGGACTGAGCCAAAGTCGAACACGCTAACTTGCGCTTGAAAATAATAATAATAATAATAATAATAATAATAATAATAATAATAATAATAATAATAATAATAATAATAATAATAGTGATGATGAGGAGAAGGAGGAAGACGACGACGATTAGTATGTTGACTGCAAAAATGGCATACATCTTATCATCAAACAGAGCTATGTGTAGTATTGTTATTGCCATTTTATAAATAAACTCAACTTCGGATACTAGTTTAACATAACCCGATACTTCATGCGGTTATCAAGTATTCTTGGAAAACTTCCTTGTGATCACATTCTTCGTTTTTCCCCTCTCTAGAAGCCTGAAACTGTTTGCAGTCCTAGTAGGTGGTGCTGAAAGTTTAAATGCCAGTTGATGTGCGTAGATAGCAGCACGATCTAGTCTCTTCCTTTCGCCCTCTCTGGCCGCAAAATGCGTGCGCGAGAGCCAAGTGGACCAAGGTCAAGGGTTGTGCGGGCCTAGCCTTGGGCAAGAATAGCTGCTACTACAGCCAACACTAACTGACCTATAAACGCAAGCTTCCGCGTTGCAGCCAGTGGCGAGCTGCACGCTACATTTTGAGCCATATTTTGACGGAACGCTCATGTCGGCTAATGTATACTGGTGACTGCTTGCACCATATCGACTTCACTTTCTTGAAGATGAAATTTAGTTCGCAGATGAGTCATTGGACATGTATTGAGTTCAGACGTAATCTGATGTCTGTGGATAGGGGCGTGACAGCCGAGGACGGGCATCTTCACAGGCTTCTCTCCAAGGTGGACGCGGTTCGAATTGCAGCAACTGGACTTGTGATTTCTTCTTCTTGGTTCCTCAATCCGAAGATTTATGGGCAGAATTCACTCCTTTCCTCTGTTAGCTGTTTTATTCCAACATAGAATTTTGCATTCACATTATCAATGATCTTATTAATAAGCGGCAATCTGCTCGAATCCCAGCCACTGCATGTGGGATTTTTGAAATGAAAAATATGTTCGACGTTGTTCGGGTTGCATGTAGAACGGGAGGTCAAGGGACTATAATTACGATATCAACAGTCACGTAAAATTACAAGTCGAAAGATGAGCTGACAACATTTTAAAAACACATTTTAGATTTAAAAAATTCAGTTCTTGATAAACATATGTTCGTAATGTATTGCATACGCTTGTATCCTTGCATGAAATACCTTTTTGGTTAATTTCATCAATGAAAACAAAAGATAAGCAGTTTAAAAATATTTTCTTCAGGTACTTGAAATTTACAGGAAGAACTGATTATCTTTGAGGGGAAAATGAATTACCTCCATAACCACTACCAGATAGCCTATACAGTAGTTTGGGTTACGTGAGCGGTTCAATTACAGATTTATGAACAATTCTAATTGAATAGGCCTAAGTATAATGTTGATGTGCATATATATTCGTGTCTCCTTACACTATATTTCTTGACAGTTTACTTCTCAATTACAATTGTGGAGATATAAAGTATTTCTCCAGAAATGAAATATTTTACTCGCAAATAATTTTATTGGAAAGTTCAAAAATCTTATTTTTAGCTCTTATGCCCATAGGAATTTAATTATAGTTTAATTAATGAATCAATGTTACTGGTCCTGTAACTACTCATACGGTTTTTAGACAACGCCGAGGTGCCGGAATTTTGTTTCCACAGAAGTATTTTACGTGTCCGTAAATCTATCGACAGGGAACTGGCATTTTTGATGGGCACTTTCAAAGTACCACCGGACTTAGCCGGGATCGAACCCACCAACCTGGGCTCGAAAAGCCGGCGATCTAGTGTCTGAGCTACTCAGTCCGGCTAATTATAACCTATAACAGATCATTAATTACTTTTTTAGATTTTTATATAATTTTATTTACATACCGTATGGTATAAACGTCTGAGTTTACCGTTTGTACTGGATTAAGTGGCAGTCTTTAAATAAAGAAAGTTACCTGGACCGTTATGAAAATACCAGTGAACATTCTGACACACACCTGTCTAATTTTAATAGCTCTTAATGATAATCACTTTAGCCAAACGGAGCTAATCAACTACATTACTCAAGTGAAGACAGAAGTATATGAAAACATTTCCTGCTGGCTCTATAGCTCGTTAAGTTGGCTTTTGAAAGCAGCAGTAGTAGTAGTAGTAGTTGTTGTTTCTGTCCCTGTATTATAGTTGTAAGTGGTGGAGCTTCACTGTTGTGCACAGTTAAAATACCGCATGACCTATTTTAACAATTGTTTATAAAGGGCTTTTTTATGTGTGAATACATAAGTGAAGTAAAATTCCATCATTTTTTCACGTTCGAATAACTAGAGTGCATCTGCCCTAGATTAACGGACCGCCTCACTTTTCCCGCTTATCGATGAGCATAATAGTATAGAAGTGTCATATGAAAAAAAAAAGGACGTACTGAAGCAGTCATTCTTTTATTTCCCCGTGCAATACGAATTGAATGAACAAAATTCCGGGAGTAGTGAGGAGATTGGTTGCCGTCATGGAGAGAGTGTATCTAATCCAAGGTGCTTGCAATAATATTTGACGTGGATATATTTATCACCTACCATTCTCTCGAGAGTATGACTGATTTAAAGAGCCCATATAATTTTAACCTCTTCCCTATGATTTACAGCAGCAGTCACATCCTTGTAGACCTCTCACCAACTTTGAGATTAACAGTCTTCCGTTCTTCAGTATCTTCGTATTCAGAGTGATTCTGGATCGGGTTTCCTTTGCTTGTCCTCGGATATCTGGTTCAAGATCTTCGCCAGAGCAATAGTTTCTTCTGTAAATCAGTGGTGGAGTGTCAGCTTCCGTATCCCAAGACCGTACGATGGCAGCGATGGATGAATTTTTGAAGGGCGGAACAAAGGTCCATTCGGCACTCCATGTCGTACGATAACGACACGCAACAGACCTCTGCTGACACATATAATGTATACCCGACAAAATCAATGAATACTCAGCTATAGATCGCTTAAAAGAGTTCCGGTTTCTCTACCATCTGGTAGAGTGAAACGGAACATCGAAATTGACACGCAGGCAATCTAAAGGGCGTCAAATTAAACTGTCTGCAACACAGTAGCTGAGATCATACCTGTATTATTAGGCCTATTATTACTATTATTATTATTATTATTATTATTATTATTATTATTATTATTATTATTATTACGAAAACAAAGACTGCTAATAAACTTAAAGAGATCGATGTTCTAATCTGATACTTGTCTACCCCCCATAATAGCGAAATGAACTACTACTACTACTAAAATAAAAATAATAATAATTATTATTAGTATTATTATTTTATATTATCTTCCTTATTATTCGTATTATTCATGTCCTTTTATCAACTTGTTGGGGTCGGCACTTGAAGAGGATTTCCCCCAGTTTTACGGCCGGATGCCCTTTGTGACTCTAACCCTATGTGGAGGGATGTATTTACTATTGCGTGTTTCTGTAATGGCTGGCAGTGTGGTGAATTCTATGTAGATGAAGAAAAGTGTATTGAGACCATCATAATCGCCCAGTCCTCGAGCTAAGTAAATTGCCTGGTCCGGCCGGAAATCGAACTTGGAGCCGCCCAGATCAAAAGTTAGCACACTGATCGTTCAGCCAACGAACCGGAATTCTATCTTCCTTTAGCTTTCAAACTTAACACGACTTTCGATGTTGTGTTCATACGGTGCAGTACGTACAGTTTTGATGATTGTTGTTTAAAGGAGCCTAACGTCTAGGTCATCGGCCCACGAACAGTTTCAAGAGTAATTGGAACAATCAAATCAGGACTTCCCGTTGGAAAAAAACCCGACATGCATTGACCGAGATTCGAACTACAACTGCCTTGATTAGAAACTTGAAATATTTTAAAATTGAAACAGATCTGCTGTAGAATTCACTGGAATGAATACAGTAGAGTGGAGAAATACTTCCGATAATAGTCTTAATGAAGCACTAAGAAAACGGTATGAGTTCATCCTCTTCGGTCCGAAAACCTGCCGACGTGAAACAAAACATTCTTTCTTTTCTTTCTTTTTTCTTTTAATTTCTTTCGTCCAAATAACTTCGCTGTGGAACTGAAAATTATCTTTCACAAAAATATTAAAGATGGTGCCATGCGTTTACCCTAATATTCACACGAATTACAACATTTTTGACATTTGAAACAGCTGTGCAATGAATGCAACCACGAAGCAGGCAGGAGAAAAGTACCGACAAGTGGCACACGACCAAATTCAGTGTTTCTTAAGGCTTTTTGATAATATTGAATATTTCATTTTCTTCCAGTAATTCTGCTCTCGTGTGAGCTGCCATTTGGTGTAGATTAAAAAGGTCTCGGATGTTCACAAATATGCAGTTTTAATCGTTGTACACGAAGGAATATGACAGGGGCCCGCCTGCAAGAAACACAACTGGCCCCTCAAAGAAACTGTATACAACTTACCAGTAACACATATAAATGTAATTAGATCAGATACTTTAGTTCAATCTATATCCATATAATATGTACAAAGAACTTATTATAAGAGAACAAAAGTAATTAATTTATTAATATATTTTATTTTGAAGTTTTTTGTGGGAATTGAAATACAACGTAAATAAATATATGTTTCAATACTTTGTGTAAACATTTTTAAAACTTGATTGTAAAGAAACCGGGCGACGCGGTGTAGGCTACTTTTTGGGATGCAAAGGCACTGACGATGTCATGGATGACACATTCGATGAGTTCACAGAGTCTGTCTTGGGTCACAACATTTCGTAGAGAGTCCTTTAAAGTTTCAGTTTCTAAAATGATCTTTTTCGTAAGAAACAGCAACAGGAATAATTAGATCCAAAATTGTACATTTTGGAACCAATTTTCATGGTTTATTTAATGATGACTTGGCACAATAATTTGCAGGCAGGTACAACAATCCAACAATTACTCTACATACGCTCTGTAAAACCTTCTTTTTTCCCCGGACAATTCTACAAACACATCACGACGTCAACTTTCCCGCTTAGAGTGGCATTGGTAGAGCTTCCCATTCATTTATTTACTTTTCCTAGGGAAGTCTTCGGGCCCCTTGATCCCCGGGCCCACCTGCATTGCAGGCCTTGCAGGCCCTAACGTTAGGCCACTAATACGTAGCCTCTGACTAAGAATTCAAAACTACACGTGTATATAGAGCAGGAGTACCCACGACCAGAGGAAGTTATGGGTTATTTATTTTACTAACTGATTGATGCTTAAGTGAATAAACGTAGTGGTTTCTGAGCTCCTCTGCTTAATAACTCCGTATCAGTATAAAATGTTCCGTAATGGTATTAATAAGAGTGCTGAAAGCGAACAAAGAAACTCTTTCGAAAGCAGCCCACCTACGACTAGTGTAGCGTCGTCGACGGTCTGCCGGCTGCCTTGAGCTAATAATGCAATTAAGACGAAACACTTTCCATTAGATCGTTACGTACACGAGACATCCATCGACAGCGAAGTTACGACCTGCCGACTCCAAGGTTACACCACCATTGATTGTGTGGCACACTAGCTTTATGTGTTGTTTAACTGCGTCTCTAGTTCAGCAAATAGCTAGAAGAAGGAACTTGCATATCACGCAAACAAGCAGACCAACTATTTGCAAGTTTTTGACGTAGTAGTGTTTTAATCCTAGAAATCATATAAGAGTGTGACGGGCGTAAATGTGATCATTTATTCATTAATATTCATATTAAAATTACAGATATGCCAACATTTCACAGTGATAAATAACAAGAAGTTTGGCGTATGTATTGAGAGAAGTAATAAGGGAAAAATGGCTATTCAAAGGAATAAACAATTTAATAAGCAATAATACGACTACATTAACAAATACTATGGGAATAGGATGAATACTCCCATTCCTTAGTACTGGATCTCAAGAAACTGAGAAAAGAATTCGTTTACGGAAATCCAAATTGTATTGGCTGAATGGTCAGCGCTGACATGACCGTGTCGCGTTTGATTAATTCTTCTGGCTCGGGGATTGGGTATTTGTGTTTGTCCCGACACTATCCTCTTCATATTCGTGCAATACAATACACCACACTACCACAGAAATACGCAATAATGCGTACATTCCTCCACATATGGATGGCGTCAGGGAGGGCACCCGGCCGTAAAACAAGGTCAAATACAGATGTGCGACACAGTTCGCACCTGCAACCCCTTACGAGCGGGAAGAAGAAGATCACATAAATATAAAACATATCAAATGCCGTATGTAACCTACATACAGCACGGAAATACAGATTTTTTGGTTTGCCATTTAACTCTCTGTGCCACAGTTTTCCAATATGTCTGCTATCGATTTATTTATTTATTTATTTATTTATTTATTTAATTAATTAATTAATTTATTTATTTATTTATTTATTTATTTATTTATTTATTTATTTATAAAGTGGCGAAGTTGGGGGTCTTGGCCCTCCCTTACACCCACATACAATTTTTAGATTTTTACAGCATTAATGTAAAATATCATGGTAATCAATTACAGTTATTGAGATAGGACGAGTAAGTTAGACAAGAAGTAACAATAATACAATTAATTTTACTTCTGATGAAAAAAAAATATGG
The DNA here is from genome assembly GCF_040414725.1 of Anabrus simplex. NCBI lineage: Eukaryota > Metazoa > Arthropoda > Insecta > Orthoptera > Tettigoniidae > Anabrus > Anabrus simplex. The sequence goes on from NC_090265.1 coordinate 380,688,001, forward strand.
GATAAATAGAGTGTGGACAGTAACAGAAAGATATCAAATTAATAACTAAGTAATATATTTACTAACTAGCTTAAATTAAAATTTATTCTAATATGAGGCAAAAAGAAAGTAACTGAATATAATTATGTTACAATCTGAGTTCACTAAAAGCTTTGCCACCATGTTCGACTTCTTCAGAATAACACAGTTACGTCTTGTTGATTGTGCGCTCTGTGGTCAAATACAGTATACCGTATTTACGCGAATAATCCCCGCATAGTGTTTTAAAAATTTTGACACACGTAATTGGGTGCGAGTTTTATTTGCTTCAATGTTGGCATTTAACTTTTTTCAAAATGAGCCTTCCTAAAGTTAGGATGCGGGGATTATTCGGTGGCAGGGATTATTCGCGTAAATACGGTATTACTGAAGATATGTCAGTGCACTATTCTGATGAATTTATATAAAGACAAGGGCATTTAGGTGCGATAAAATGATAACAAGTAAACGATAAAAATCATGTCAGTGTTTTCCAGGCTTGTAGGTCGTGGTCCAGGAGCATGTGATGGTCCCGACGCTGCGTTCGGCATTATCAAGGGTTCCGACTGACTTCCATAGAAGCCAGAATAGCTTACAGCTGTGTATTAGTAGCCTACCTCATACAGAAGACAAGGCGCTGAGGGTGCACGCTGACGTCATGGACGGCCAAGCGTGGTGGGGAGACCTGCGCGTGATCCCTACCTCTTACTCTAACTACCTTGCATAGAAGCGAAGCTGGTCGGGACCATCACATGCTCCTGGACCACGGCCTACAAGCCCGGAAAATGCAACTCCAGTCGTGAAAGCCTCAATAGTTATAAGAAAACGATAAATTAGTGATGATAGATGTTGATTGGTTGAAGGTCCTGATATTCATATACTGGGTTGTTCATTGGACCCATGAGCTAAATAGCGAGTCACCTAGTAACTTCGTGGCGTAATGAGCATACTGGTCCATGTGTTCGGTAAATTCCCTTGTACTCCCGGACACAGCAGTAGTGACCATCACTCTTAGTTATCAGCATCTCGCTGCTCTAGAAGCTGGGATTGTAATTCCAGAGCTGTGTGAGGGCCACTTCCCCTGAGATTACAGCTTCTTGTTATGGCGCACCAAATGAATCTGGTCGATAAGAAACGAGTTCATGAGACGCGAACAAACTGCAGGTGTAACATGCTTCATATGCAGTTCCTTCTTCAGATAAGATTTACATGTTAAACTTATTGTTGTAGCGAGAAATCTTGTTAAACAAGAGTTTCACGAAACAAACACACTCAAAACTTTTATCTCCTTATTAGCATATCTTATAATTCCTTCGAAGCTTTACGCAACGACTTTCTGAGGACCTACTGTATTTTGAATTAAAATGTCTCATGCCATATCCGATGCAGCAGACCTGCCTCACTGCTACGACACACAGGACTGTGTCTCTAATTAAAGCTTTCTTTGTTAAAATGACGGTTCTATACGATGTCTCATATGTAGGACTCCGAAGTTGAGGAAAATCCTTTTTTTTTTTTTTTCTCCAGTGTCCGAAGACGAGGCCCAACATAATATTGTTATATGTTCATTCTGGGTCATTGCACGTTAGAAAATGGTGGGTTTTATTTGTAATTTATTGCCTTTTTCGGTGTTTTTGGCTTATTTGTTCTTTTTAGCCTTTTTAGGTTTTAAGGACTTTTTTTTCCGCAACTTCACCTTCTAGTTCATCACCTCTGAAACCTTTGCGACGACCTGTGATTATTAGAAGGCATGCGATGTACACTCTGTGCAGCCTATGAATTAATACTGGTCCACACTGACGATTGTGATATCCCAGGCCTCCCCATCTCAGACGCATCTCGTGCCAATTCAGTGCGCTTCAAAACACTGACTGGAACAGCAAATGGGAAACATTAACGAATAACACAATAAGGTATTAGTCCATTCTCGTGTGTAGAATTAATCCAGTTGTTAATAGACGTAGCGTCACACTGTCCGTTATTGAGATAGTCGCGTTAGTGAAAATAACTATTTGTAGGAACTTAAAAATATGCAATTCATTAAACACTCTGTTTTAACATGATATTCTTAGAAATAATTATTTTTTTAGAAATAAACTAAATAACATTCTGCTCTTCTGTCAGTTTTCAATATGGGTCTTTGGTTCCTGAAAATACAGTAAATTTAACGGGCGTACACACATGATATATGAACAAAACATTTGAATATACTATAGTATTTGAATACATATATTGTCATGTTGCCTGCTGCCATTTCCTGATGGATACAATACTTTTGTATCCATTTCTTGGCACAGGCCAGAGTAAAGTGTAGCTTCCACCGAAGTCCCAGTCTCATCCATGGCTGTGACAATATGGAAGCTGCTGGGGTATGGGTGGTGCTGAGTAATGACATTCAGAGCACGACTAGTGCATCTGAGTGTTATGAAAGGTGCTGCTCATACGGTTAGTCGTGCTGCAATAGCACTTTCTGACCCAGTGAGGAAAGCAATGGCAAACTACCTCACTCCTCGTCTTGCCCAGTACGCCTCATTTTGGTGCTGCCATTGGTTTTTGCGGTTTCCTTATAACCGCATAACCTTTGGTGGTGCTATTTGAGGATCCAACCAGCCTCTGGGCTGATGACCTAACAGACATATTGTCATGAATTCACCATTTATAAAGCCCTTCATTAATTATAAAGTAGCCATAATCGTTAGGATACACCATATACATTTTGTATAAATACGAATGAATGTCGAACAAGACCACAAGACTCCACCGATGAATGGAATGTCTACGTCAGCTGGGATCGAAACCACTATCTCTGGACTAAGGTTTGCTTTATTTTTTTTTTTTTTCAATTTGCTTTACGTCGTCTGGCGTCTATGGGATAGGAAAGGGCTAGGAGTGGGAAGTAAGCGGCCGTGGCCTGAAGTAAGGTACATTCCCAGCATTTGCTTGGTGTGAAATGGGAAACTACGGAAAACCGTCTTCACGGCTGCCGACAGTGGGTTTTGAACCTCACTATCACCCGAATAGAAGCTCACAGCTGCGCGACCCTAACCGAACGGCCAACTTACTCGGTCTGGACTGAGTAACTCAAATTGTAAAGCACTCGTTTACTGAGTCCAAGTTGACGGGTACAATCCCGGCAGTGTGTGGTGATATATGAAGGAGCTCAAATACACCAGCTTTGTGTCGTTAGATTTACCAGCGCGTTAAAGAATCTTGCGGAACAAAATTCTGACACCTTGGCGTCTCTGAAGACCATAATAAAGTCATTAATTGGACGTAAAACCAATGACATTATTATTAGAAGCTATTGTCTCTAGTACAGCAGACCATCGACTCTAGGTCGGCTACACTGTCTAAATGTATGGGATTGTTGACCACGATACACAACCCTCTTACACGAACACTGTCAATTACAGACCCAGGACAATCGTATCAGAACAGACGAAGTAAAAAATAAGCTTGTAGCTTTACGTGACTGTTGATATCGTGCCAGCCTCCTGGTGTAGGGATAGCGTGCCTGCCTCTTACCAGGAGATCCCTGGTTCGATTCCAAGCCAGTCCCAGGATTGACTTTCTAGACTGAGGGTCGGAACGGTATTAACTCAGCCTTCGTCATGCTTCCAGTTGTACGTGACCAATGATATAGTGATCACAATCATGGGACCCACAGTTTCAGGTGGAATCCCAATCACATAAATATGACTTTGTCGTTTCAAAAACATCTTCCTTGTATTAACTAGGGTTTGAACCGGTACCGTCTTGGTAAGAGGCCACCGATGATGGCACACGCCTATCACGCCTCCCATCAACCTCATGAGATCAACTGAAGAGATCAACGAGAGGAAGCGGACCCGATCGTGAAAGCCAAGGAATATGGCTGAGGATATCGTCAAGCTGACCGCATACGACTTCGATATCTGCGGGCATTCCGCGGCCCTTAATGAGCAGTTGGGATACAGGTTTGTTTGTTTGTTTCTTTCCTTCTTTGTTGTTATCCTAATTGTAGCTTATTTTACCTAGAAGGACGGACTGGCCAAGACTTCAATCATTGCTATTTTGATAAGACGTGAGTGACGATGCCAATTAGCTACCACCCCCCAATCAAAATCAAACAAGAAAGGACACACACACGCACACACCACCTGCGCTCAATAACACTGTATGTGATTGATGTCCATGATGGACGTAAAATGTTTGCTGCACTCCTGTTACTTATAAAGAAGAAAATGATGGTCATCCGACGTTTATGTCGGTGCATCGTGGGTGTATTGCAGTAAGTGCCTCGTTTCTCATCATTATGAAAGCTAATTTCCTTTTTTTTAACTGCAGAGATTTTATTGCTACTTTATTTAACCTTATTTCACTCACCACTTGTTCCACTACCGCAATTTATTTAACAGTGAGTCTACAATCTAATGAGGGATTTAAGAGGATTTACCAGGAATTGGAAGTGGTTATATAAAGATTATAAAGATTATGTGAACATTTCATCATTAAGTTAACTTCCGTGAAACATTTTTTTAACGTATTGAGCGAAAACTTGCCCTTCATGAATTTCCTATTCTTTGAAACTCTTTGTGAAGTAGTACAACATGATTCGTATTACGTGTAACCTTTTAAATACGAAGGAAAAGAAAATTCACGAATATTTCTTAATAATAATAATAATAATAATAATAATAATAATAATAATAATAATAATAATAATAATAATAATAATAATGGAAAAGTTGCATTTCGGCAGTTATAGCCATAGGGTATTGTTAGCCTTATTCTTCTACTGCTTCTTTTCCTGGCCTATTCCCAATTTATTAGGGTCAGCAATTAATGACGTTCTGGGCCAGTTTTACGGCTGGATGCCCTTCCTGACGCCAATCCTATGTTGTATGTAGATGGAGAGATAAACACAAACGTCAGTTTTTCTTCTTGGAACGTGTTTAGTGCCGTGGCTTAGCTATTGGCTTTACACCTTAAACCGAGGTTTGAATTCCGATGACTGTGGGGTCAAAAATCCACCTGAAAAATGACGTTACCTTAACAAGGGCAACTCATATTTATTTACCGAGGGAGCTGATTATCCGGCACGAAACGCGTAACAGCAGGCTTGCCTTGGAGAGGAGCTTTGATGCTAACCGCGCCGTTGTCGGCAGCCTTCCAGATGGCTTTCCGTAGTTCCATATCCTTACACCGGGCAAACACCTTATCTATGGCCATCTTATTTACCTTCTCACTCGTA